>NC_142539.1:8272500-8587500 GCF_056151865.1 Erythranthe guttata | reverse complement strand
CTGTCTAATGGCAAAATTCCAAATTCGGACTCGAACATGGTCAAATTGGATTCCAAAAGCGATCATGAAAATACGTACTACAGTTCGAGGACATGAATGCGCATCAAGAAACGTGCACAAAAACACTCGCTAGAAGAGATACGCACATAAGTAAAAGTACAAAAGCATGCACAAAAGTACTCACGCAAAAGTGCATTCGCAAAAAGGATCATGAAAACACAAACTACAATCCTAGGACATTAATACAAATCAACAAACATGCACATGCACACTCGCTAAATGGACATGCACAAACGTACATGTAAAAAAACATGCGCAAAAGTGCATTCGCAACAACGTTCTTAAAAACACGAACTACAATACTAGGACTTTAATACGCATCAACAAACAACAGCAAAAACACTAGATAAAAAAGATACAGTGGAGTGTAGAAATAAAACTCTACGTTTACGTTTACGTGGATTTTTTTTCGGATTAATTTATATTTCTATATTAATTGGTGGATTTGGTATCTTATAGGTACAAATCGAAAATTAGGTGTCCAGGAAGCAAAAATGATCAAAGAGTAAGAAAAGAGTTGCAATTAGGAAAATAAAATCAAATTAGAAGAGAGAATCCCCAACATCTTTGGTAGTGTCCACGAAGTCGAGCATAACTTTCTCATCCGGACTCCAATCTACTGGTTTCGGCGGCATTGGAAAGCTATTTCAGCTGGCTACAATTCCTGTCTAATGGCAAAATTCCAAATTCGGACTCGAACATGGTCAAATTGGATTCCAAAAGCGATCATGAAAATACGTACTACAGTTCGAGGACATGAATGCGCATCAAGAAACGTGCACAAAAACACTCGCTAGAAGAGATACGCACTAAGTAAAAGTACAAAAGCATGCACAAAAGTACTCACGCAAAAGTGCATTCGCAAAAAGGATCATGAAAACACAAACTACAATCCTAGGACATTAATACAAATCAACAAACATGCATATGCACACTCGCTAAATGGACATGCACAAACGTACATGTAAAAAAACATGCGCAAAAGTGCATTCCAACAACGTTCTTAAAAACACGAACTACAATACTAGGACTTTAATACGCATCAACAAACAACAGCAAAAACACTAGATAAAAAAGATACAGTGGAGTGTAGAAATAAAACTCTACGTTTACGTTTACGTGGATTTTTTTTGGATTAATTTATATTTCTATATTAATTGGTGGATTTGGTATCTTATAGGTACAAATCGAAAATTAGGTGTCCAGGAAGCAAAAATGATCAAAGAGTAAGAAAAGAGTTGCAATTAGGAAAATAAAATCAAATTAGAAGAGAGAATCCCCGAACATCTTTGGTAGTGTCCACGAAGTCGAGCATAACTTTCTCATCCGGACTCCAAATCTAGTGGTTTCGGCGGCATTGGAAAGCTATTTCAGCTGGCTACAATTCCTGTCTAATGGCAAAATTCCAAATTCGGACTCGAACATGGTCAAAATTGGATTCCAAAAGCGATCATGAAAATACGTACTATAGTTCGAGGACATGAATGCGCATCAAGAAACGTGCACAAAAACACTCGCTAGAAGAGATACGCACATAAGTAAAATTACAAAAGCATGCACAAAAGTACTCACGCAAAAGTGGATTCGCAAAAAGGATCATGAAAACACAAACTACAATCCTAGGACATTAATACAAATCAACAAACATGCACATGCACACTCGCTCAATGGACATGCACAAACGTACATGTAAAAAAACATGCGCAAAAGTGCATTCCCAACAACGTTCTTAAAAACACGAACTACAATACTAGGACTTTAATACGCATCAACAAACAACAGCAAAAACACTAGATAAAAAAGATACAGTGGAGTGTAGAAATTAAACTCTACGTTTACGTTTACGTGGATTTTTTTTGGATTAATTTATTTTTCTATTTTAAATGGTGGATTTGGTATCTTATAGGTACAAATCGAAAATTAGGTGTCCATGAAGCAAAAATGATCAAAGAGTAAGAAAAGAGTTGCAATTAGGAAAATAAAATCAAATTAGAAGAGAGAATCCCCGAACATCTTTGGTAGTGTCCACGAAGTCGAGCATAACTTTCTCATCCGGACTCCAAATCTACTGGTTTCGGCGGCATTGGAAAGCTATTTCAGCTGGCTACAATTCCTGTCTAATGGTAAAATTCCAAATTCGGACTCGAACATGGTCAAATTGGATTCCAAAAGCGATCATGAAAATACGTACTATAGTTCGAGGACATGAATGCGCATCAAGAAACGTGCACAAAAACACTCGCTAGAAGAGATACGCACATAAGTAAAAGTACAAAAGCATGCACAAAAGTACTCACGCAAAAGTGCATTCGCAAAAAGGATCATGAAAACACAAACTACAATCCTAGGACATTAATACAAATCAACAAACATGCACATGCACACTCGCTAAATGGACATGCACAAACGTACATGTAAAAAACATGCGCAAAAGTGCATTCCCAACAACGTTCTTAAAAACACGAACTACAATACTAGGACTTTAATACGCATCAACAAACAACAGCAAAAACACTAGATAAAAAAGATACAGTGGAGTGTAGAAATAAAACTCTACGTTTACGTTTACGTGGATTTTTTTTGGATTAATTTATATTTCTATATTAATTGGTGGATTTGGTATCTTATAGGTACAAATCGAAAATTAGGTGTCCAGGAAGCAAAAATGATCAAAGAGTAAGAAAAGAGTTGCAATTAGGAAAAAAAATCAAATTAGAAGAGAGAATCCCCAACATCTTTGGTAGTGTCCACGAAGTCGAGCATAACTTTCTCATCCGGACTCCAAATCTACTGGTTTCGGCGGCATTGGAAAGCTATTTCAGCTGGCTACAATTCCTGTCTAATGGCAAAATTCCAAATTCGGACTCGAACATGGTCAAATTGGATTCCAAAAGCGATCATGAAAATACGTACTACAGTTCGAGGACATGAATGCGCATCAAGAAACGTGCACAAAAACACTCGCTAGAAGAGATACGCACATAAGTAAAAGTACAAAAGCATGCACAAAAGTACTCACGCAAAAGTGCATTCGCAAAAAGGATCATGAAAACACAAACTACAATCCTAGGACATTAATACAAATCAACAAACATGCACAAGCACACTCGCTCAAATGGACATGCACAAACGTACATGTAAAAAAACATGCGCAAAAGTGCATTCCCAACAACGTTCTTAAAAACACGAACAACAATACTAGGACTTTAATACGCATCAACAAACAACAGCAAAAACACTAGATAAAAAAGATACAGTGGAGTGTAGAAATAAAACTCTACGTTTACGTTTACGTGGATTTTTTTTGGATTAATTTATATTTCTATATTAATTGGTGGATTTGGTATCTTATAGGTACAAATCGAAAATTAGGTGTCCAGGAAGCAAAAATGATCAAAGAGTAAGAAAAGAGTTGCAATTAGGAAAATAAAATCAAATTAGAAGAGAGAATCCCCAACATCTTTGGTAGTGTCCACGAAGTCGAGCATAACTTTCTCATCCGGACTCCAAATCTACTGGTTTCGGCGGCATTGGAAAGCTATTTCAGCTGGCTACAATTCCTGTCTAATGGCAAAATTCCAAATTCGGACTCGAACATGGTCAAAATTGGATTCCAAAAGCGATCATGAAAATACGTACTTTAGTTCGAGGACATGAATGCGCATCAAGAAACGTGCACAAAAACACTCGCTAGAAGAGATACGCACATAAGTAAAAGTACAAAAGCATGCACAAAAGTACTCACGCAAAAGTGCATTCGCAAAAAGGATCATGAAAACACAAACTACAATCCTAGGACATTAATACAAATCAACAAACATGCATATGCACACTCGCTAAATGGACATGCACAAACGTACATGTAAAAAAACATGCGCAAAAGTGCATTCCCAACAACGTTCTTAAAAACACGAACTACAATACTAGGACTTTAATACGCATCAACAAACAACAGCAAAAACACTAGATAAAAAAGATACAGTGGAGTGTAGAAATAAAACTCTACGTTTACGTTTACGTGGATTTTTTTTCGGATTAATTTATATTTCTATATTAATTGGTGGATTTGGTATCTATATAGGTACAAATCGAAAATTAGGTGTCCATGAAGCAAAAATGATCAAAGAGTAAGAAAAGAGTTGCAATTAGGAAAATAAAATCAAATTAGAAGAGAGAATCCCCAACATCTTTGGTAGTGTCCACGAAGTCGAGCATAACTTTCTCATCCGGACTCCAAATCTACTGGTTTCGGTGGCATTGGAAAGCTATTTCAGCTGGCTACAATTCCTGTCTAATGGCAAAATTCCAAATTCGGACTCGAACATGGTAAAATTGGATTCCAAAAGCGATCGTGAACATACGTACTATAGTTCGAGGACATGAATGCGCATCAAGAAACGTGCACAAAAACACTCGCTAGAAGAGATACGCACATAAGTAAAATTACAAAAGCATGCACTAGGACTATAATACACATAACTGAACAACAACAAAAACACTAGATACAAAATATACAGTGGAGTGTAGAATTAACACTCTACGATTAAGTTTACATGGATTTTTTTTGGGATTGAATTATATTTCTGTTTTAATTGGTGGATTTAGTATCTATAGGTACAAATGATAATTAGGTGTCCATGAAGCAAAAATGATCAAAGAGTAAGAAAAGAGTTGCAATTAGGAAAATAAAATCAAATTAGAAGAGAGGATCCCTCAACATCTTTGTAGTGTCCACGAAGTCGAGCATAACTTTCTCATCCGGACTCCAAATCAACTGGTTCCGGCGGCATTAGAAAGCTATTTCAGCTGGCTACAATTCCTGTCTAACGTCAAATTTCCAAATTCGGACTCGAACATGGTCAAAATTGGATTCCAAAAGCGATCATGAAAATACGTGCTACAGTTCGAGGACATGAATGCGCATCAAGAAACGTGCACAAAAACACTCGCTAGAAAAGATACGCACATAAGTAAAATACAAAAGCATGCACAAAAGTACTCACGCAAAAGTGCATTCGCAAAAAGGATCATGAAAACACAAACTACAATCCTAGGACATTAATACAAATCAACAAACATGCACAAACACACTCGCTCAAATGGACATGCACAAACGTACATGTAAAAAAACATGCGCAAAAGTGCATTCGCAACAACGTTCTTAAAAACACGAACTACAACACTAGGACTTTAATACGCATAACCAAACAACAGCAAAAACACTAGATACAAAAGATACAGTGGAGTGTAGAAATAATACTCTACGTTTACGTTTACGTGTTTTTTTTTTAGGATTTAGTATCTTATAGGTACAAATCGATAATTAGGTGTCCATGAAGCAAAAATGATCAAAGAGTAAGAAAAGAGTTGCAATTAGGAAAATAAAATCAAATTAGAAGAGAGGATCCCTCAACATCTTCGGTAGTGTCCACGAAGTCGAGCATAACTTTCTCATCCGGACTCCAAATCAACTGGTTCCGGCGGCATTAGAAAGCTATTTCAGCTGGCTACAATTCCTGTCTAACGTCAAATTTCCAAATTCGGACTCGAACATGGTCAAAATTGGATTCCAAAAGCGATCATGAAAATACGTGCTACAGTTCGAGGACATGAATGCGCATCAAGAAACGTGCACAAAAACACTCGCTAGAAAAGATACGCACATAAGTAAAAGTACAAAAGCATGCACAAAAGTACTCACGCAAAAGTGCATTCGCAAAAAGGATCATGAAAACACAAACTACAATCCTAGGACATTAATACAAATCAACAAACATGCACAAACACACTCGCTCAAATGGACATGCACAAACGTACATGTAAAAAAACATGCGCAAAAGTGCATTCGCAACAACGTTCTTAAAAACACGAACTACAACACTAGGACTTTAATACGCATAACCAAACAACAGCAAAAACACTAGATACAAAAGATAAGTGGAGTGTAGAAATAACACTCTACGTTTACGTTTACGTGGATTTTTTTTGGATTAATTTATATTTCTGTTTTAATTGGTGGATTTAGTATCTTATAGGTACAAATCGATAATTAGGTGTCCATGAAGCAAAAATGATCAAAGAGTAAGAAAAGAGTTGCAATTAGGAAAATAAAATCAAATTAGAAGAGAGGATCCCTCAACATCTTCGGTAGTGTCCACGAAGTCGAGCATAACTTTCTCATCCGGACTCCAAATCAACTGGTTCTGGCGGCATTAGAAAGCTATTTCAGCTGGCTACAATTCCTGTCTAACATCAAATTTCAAAATTCGGACTCGAACATGGTCAAAATTGGATTCCAAAAGCGATCATGAAAATACGTGCTACAGTTCGAGGACATGAATGCGCATCAAGAAACGTGCACAAAAACACTCGCTAGAAAAGATACGCACATAAGTAAAATACAAAAGCATGCACAAAAGTACTCACGCAAAAGTGCATTCGCAAAAAGGATCATGAAAACACAAACTACAATCCTAGGACATTAATACAAATCAACAAACATGCACAAACACACTCGCTCAAATGGACATGCACAAACGTACATGTAAAAAAACATGCGCAAAAGTGCATTCGCAACAACGTTCTTAAAAACACGAACTACAACACTAGGACTTTAATACGCATAACCAAACAACAGCAAAAACACTAGATACAAAAGATACAGTGGAGTGTAGAAATAACACTCTACGTTTACGTTTACGTGGATTTTTTTTTGGATTAATTTATATTTCTGTTTTAATTGGTGGATTTAGTATCTTATAGGTACAAATCGATAATTAGGTGTCCATGAAGCAAAAATGATCAAAGAGTAAGAAAAGAGTTGCAATTAGGAAAATAAAATCAAATTAGAAGAGAGGATCCCTCAACATCTTCGGTAGTGTCCACGAAGTCGAGCATAACTTTCTCATCCGGACTCCAAATCAACTGGTTCCGGCGGCATTAGAAAGCTATTTCAGCTGGCTACAATTCCTGTCTAATTCAAATTTCCAAATTCGGACTCGAACATGGTCAAAATTGGATTCCAAAAGCGATCATGAAAATACGTGCTACAGTTCGAGGACATGAATGCGCATCAAGAAACGTGCACAAAAACACTCGCTAAAAAGATACGCACATAAGTAAAAGTACAAAAGCATGCACAAAAGTACTCACGCAAAAGTGCATTCGCAAAAAGGATCATGAAAACACAAACTACAATCCTAGGACATTAATACAAATCAACAAACATGCACAAACACACTCGCTCAAATGGACATGCACAAACGTACATGTAAAAAAACATGCGCAAAAGTGCATTCGCAACAACGTTCTTAAAAACACGAACTACAACACTAGGACTTTAATACGCATAACCAAACAACAGCAAAAACACTAGATACAAAAGATACAGTGGAGTGTAGAAATAACACTCTACGTTTACGTTTACGTGGATTTTTTTTGGATTAATTTATATTTCTGTTTTAATTGGTGGATTTAGTATCTTATAGGTACAAATCAATAATTAGGTGTCCATGAAGCAAAAATGATCAAAGAGTAAGAAAAGAGTTGCAATTAGGAAAATAAAATCAAATTAGAAGAGAGGATCCCTCAACATCTTTGGTAGTGTCCACGAAGTCGAGCATAACTTTCTCATCCGGACTCCAAATCAACTGGTTCCGGCGGCATTAGAAAGCTATTTCAGCTGGCTACAATTCCTGTCTAATGTCAAATTTCCAAATTCGGACTCGAACATGGTCAAAATTGGATTCCAAAAGCGATCATGAAAATACGTGCTACAGTTCGAGGACATGAATGCGCATCAAGAAACGTGCACAAAAACACTCGCTAGAAAAGATACGCACATAAGTAAAATACAAAAGCATGCACAAAAGTACTCACGCAAAAGTGCATTCGCAAAAAGGATCATGAAAACACAAACTACAATCCTAGGACATTAATACAAATCAACAAACATGCACAAACACACTCGCTCAAATGGACATGCACAAACGTACATGTAAAAAAACATGCGCAAAAGTGCATTCGCAACAACGTTCTTAAAAACACGAACTACAACACTAGGACTTTAATACGCATAACCAAACAACAGCAAAAACACTAGATACAAAAGATACAGTGGAGTGTAGAAATAAAACTCTACGTTTACGTTTACGTGGATTTTTTTTTGGATTAATTTATATTTCTGTTTAATTGGTGGATTTAGTATCTTATAGGTACAAATCGATAATTAGGTGTCCATGAAGCAAAAATGATCAAAGAGTAAGAAAAGAGTTGCAATTAGGAAAATAAAATCAAATTAGAAGAGAGGATCCCTCAACATCTTTGGTAGTGTCCACGAAGTCGAGCATAACTTTCTCATCCGGACTCCAAATCAACTGGTTCCGGCGGCATTAGAAAGCTATTTCAGCTGGCTACAATTCCTGTCTAATGTCAAATTTCCAAATTCGGACTCGAACATGGTCAAAATTGGATTCCAAAAGCGATCATGAAAATACGACTACAGTTCGAGGACATGAATGCGCATCAAGAAACGTGCACAAAAACACTCGCTAGAAAGATACGCACATAAGTAAAAGTACAAAAGCATGCACAAAAGTACTCACGCAAAAGTGCATTCGCAAAAAGGATCATGAAAACACAAACTACAATCCTAGGACATTAATACAAATCAACAAACATGCACAAACACACTCGCTCAAATGGACATGCACAAACGTACATGTAAAAAAACATGCGCAAAAGTGCATTCGCAACAACGTTCTTAAAAACACGAAATACAACACTAGGACTTTAATACGCATAACCAAACAACAGCAAAAACACTAGATACAAAAGATACAGTGGAGTGTAGAAATAACACTCTACGTTTACGTTTACGTGGATTTTTTTATGGATTAATTTATATTTCTGTTTTAATTGGTGGATTTAGTATTCTATAGGTACAAATTGATAATTAGGTGTCCATGAAGCAAAAATGATCAAAGAGTAAGAAAAGAGTTGCAATTAGGAAAATAAAATCAAATTAGAAGAGAGGATCCCTCAACATCTTCGGTAGTGTCCACGAAGTCGAGCATAACTTTCTCATCCGGACTCCAAATCAACTGGTTCCGGCGGCATTAGAAAGCTATTTCAGCTGGCTACAATTCCTGTCTAATGTCAAATTTCCAAATTCGGACTCGAACATGGTCAAAATTGGATTCCAAAAGCGATCATGAAAATACCCGCTACAGTTCGAGGACACGAATGCGCATCAAGAAACGTGCACAAAAACACTCGCTACAAAAGATACGCACATAAGTAAAAGTACAAAATCATGCACAAAAGTACTCACGCAAAAGTGCATTCGCAAAAAGGATCATGAAAACACAAACTACAATCCTAGGACATTAATACAAATCAACAAACATGCACAAACACACTCGCTCAAATGGACATGCACAAACGTACATGTAAAAAAACATGCGCAAAAGTGCATTCGCAACAACGTTCTTAAAAACACGAAATACAACACTAGGACTTTAATACGCATAACCAAACAACAGCAAAAACACTAGATACAAAAGATACAGTGGAGTGTAGAAATAACACTCAACGTTTACGTTTACGTGGATTTTTTTATGGATTAATTTATATTTCTGTTTTAATTGGTGGATTTAGTATTCTTAGGTACAAATTAATAATTAGGTGTCCATGAAGCAAAAATGATCAAAGAGTAAGAAAAGAGTTGCAATTAGGAAAATAAAATCAAATTAGAAGAGAGGATCCCTCAACATCTTCGGTAGTGTCCACGAAGTCGAGCATAACTTTCTCATCCGGACTCCAAATCAACTGGTTCCGGCGGCATTAGAAAGCTATTTCAGCTGGCTACAATTCCTGTCTAATGTCAAATTTCCAAATTCGGACTCGAACATGGTCAAAATTGGATTCCAAAAGCGATCATGAAAATACCTGCTACAGTTCGAGGACACGAATGCGCATCAAGAAACGTGCACAAAAACACTCGCTACAAAAGATACGCACATAAGTAAAAGTACAAAATCATGCACAAAAGTACTCACGCAAAAGTGCATTCGCAAAAAGGATCATGAAAACACAAACTACAATCCTAGGACATTAATACAAATCAACAAACATGCACAAACACACTCGCTCAAATGGACATGCACAAACGTACATGTAAAAAAACATGCGCAAAAGTGCATTCGCAACAACGTTCTTAAAAACACGAAATACAACACTAGGACTTTAATACGCATAACCAAACAACAGCAAAAACACTAGATACAAAAGATACAGTGGAGTGTAGAAATAACACTCAACGTTTACGTTTACGTGGATTTTTTTATGGATTAATTTATATTTCTGTTTTAATTGGTGGATTTAGTATTCTATAGGTACAAATTGATAATTAGGTGTCCATGAAGCAAAAATGATCAAAGAGTAAGAAAAGAGTTGCAATTAGGAAAATAAAATCAAATTAGAAGAGAGGATCCCTCAACATCTTCGGTAGTGTCCACGAAGTCGAGCATAACTTTCTCATCCGGACTCCAAATCAACTGGTTCCGGCGGCATTAGAAAGCTATTTCAGCTGGCTACAATTCCTGTCTAATGTCAAATTTCCAAATTCGGACTCGAACATGGTCAAAATTGGATTCCAAAAGCGATCATGAAAATACCCGCTACAGTTCGAGGACACGAATGCGCATCAAAAACGTGCACAAAAACACTCGCTACAAAAGATACGCACATAAGTAAAAGTACAAAATCATGCACAAAAGTACTCACGCAAAAGTGCATTCGCAAAAAGGATCATGAAAACACAAACTACAATCCTAGGACATTAATACAAATCAACAAACATGCACAAACACACTCGCTCAAATGGACATGCACAAACGTACATGTAAAAAAACATGCGCAAAAGTGCATTCGCAACAACGTTCTTAAAAACACGAAATACAACACTAGGACTTTAATACGCATAACCAAACAACAGCAAAAACACTAGATACAAAAGATACAGTGGAGTGTAGAAATAACACTCAACGTTTACGTTTACGTGGATTTTTTTATGGATTAATTTATATTTCTGTTTTAATTGGTGGATTTAGTATTCTATAGGTACAAATTGATAATTAGGTGTCCATGAAGCAAAAATGATCAAAGAGTAAGAAAAGAGTTGCAATTAGGAAAATAAAATCAAATTAGAAGAGAGGATCCCTCAACATCTTCGGTAGTGTCCACGAAGTCGAGCATAACTTTCTCATCCGGACTCCAAATCAACTGGTTCCGGCGGCATTAGAAAGCTATTTCAGCTGGCTACAATTCCTGTCTAATGTCAAATTTCCAAATTCGGACTCGAACATGGTCAAAATTGGATTCCAAAAGCGATCATGAAAATACCCGCTACAGTTCGAGGACACGAATGCGCATCAAGAAACGTGCACAAAAACACTCGCTACAAAAGATACGCACATAAGTAAAAGTACAAAATCATGCACAAAAGTACTCACGCAAAAGTGCATTCGCAAAAAGGATCATGAAAACACAAACTACAATCCTAGGACATTAATACAAATCAACAAACATGCACAAACACACTCGCTCAAATGGACATGCACAAACGTACATGTAAAAAAACATGCGCAAAAGTGCATTCGCAACAACGTTCTTAAAAACACGAAATACAACACTAGGACTTTAATACGCATAACCAAACAACAGCAAAAACACTAGATACAAAAGATACAGTGGAGTGTAGAAATAACACTCAACGTTTACGTTTACGTGGATTTTTTTATGGATTAATTTATATTTCTGTTTTAATTGGTGGATTTAGTATTCTATAGGTACAAATTGATAATTAGGTGTCCATGAAGCAAAAATGATCAAAGAGTAAGAAAAGAGTTGCAATTAGGAAAATAAAATCAAATTAGAAGAGAGGATCCCTCAACATCTTCGGTAGTGTCCACGAAGTCGAGCATAACTTTCTCATCCGGACTCCAAATCAACTGGTTCCGGCGGCATTAGAAAGCTATTTCAGCTGGCTACAATTCCTGTCTAATGTCAAATTTCCAAATTCGGACTCGAACATGGTCAAAATTGGATTCCAAAAGCGATCATGAAAATACCCGCTACAGTTCGAGGACACGAATGCGCATCAAAAACGTGCACAAAAACACTCGCTACAAAAGATACGCACATAAGTAAAAGTACAAAATCATGCACAAAAGTACTCACGCAAAAGTGCATTCGCAAAAAGGATCATGAAAACACAAACTACAATCCTAGGACATTAATACAAATCAACAAACATGCACAAACACACTCGCTCAAATGGACATGCACAAACGTACATGTAAAAAAACATGCGCAAAAGTGCATTCGCAACAACGTTCTTAAAAACACGAAATACAACACTAGGACTTTAATACGCATAACCAAACAACAGCAAAAACACTAGATACAAAAGATACAGTGGAGTGTAGAAATAACACTCAACGTTTACGTTTACGTGGATTTTTTTATGGATTAATTTATATTTCTGTTTTAATTGGTGGATTTAGTATTCTATAGGTACAAATTGATAATTAGGTGTCCATGAAGCAAAAATGATCAAAGAGTAAGAAAAGAGTTGCAATTAGGAAAATAAAATCAAATTAGAAGAGAGGATCCCTCAACATCTTCGGTAGTGTCCACGAAGTCGAGCATAACTTTCTCATCCGGACTCCAAATCAACTGGTTCCGGCGGCATTAGAAAGCTATTTCAGCTGGCTACAATTCCTGTCTAATGTCAAATTTCCAAATTCGGACTCGAACATGGTCAAAATTGGATTCCAAAAGCGATCATGAAAATACCCGCTACAGTTCGAGGACACGAATGCGCATCAAGAAACGTGCACAAAAACACTCGCTACAAAAGATACGCACATAAGTAAAAGTACAAAATCATGCACAAAAGTACTCACGCAAAAGTGCATTCGCAAAAAGGATCATGAAAACACAAACTACAATCCTAGGACATTAATACAAATCAACAAACATGCACAAACACACTCGCTCAAATGGACATGCACAAACGTACATGTAAAAAAACATGCGCAAAAGTGCATTCGCAACAACGTTCTTAAAAACACGAAATACAACACTAGGACTTTAATACGCATAACCAAACAACAGCAAAAACACTAGATACAAAAGATACAGTGGAGTGTAGAAATAACACTCAACGTTTACGTTTACGTGGATTTTTTTATGGATTAATTTATATTTCTGTTTTAATTGGTGGATTTAGTATTCTATAGGTACAAATTGATAATTAGGTGTCCATGAAGCAAAAATGATCAAAGAGTAAGAAAAGAGTTGCAATTAGGAAAATAAAATCAAATTAGAAGAGAGGATCCCTCAACATCTTCGGTAGTGTCCACGAAGTCGAGCATAACTTTCTCATCCGGACTCCAAATCAACTGGTTCCGGCGGCATTAGAAAGCTATTTCAGCTGGCTACAATTCCTGTCTAATGTCAAATTTCCAAATTCGGACTCGAACATGGTCAAAATTGGATTCCAAAAGCGATCATGAAAATACCCGCTACAGTTCGAGGACACGAATGCGCATCAAGAAACGTGCACAAAAACACTCGCTACAAAAGATACGCACATAAGTAAAAGTACAAAATCATGCACAAAAGTACTCACGCAAAAGTGCATTCGCAAAAAGGATCATGAAAACACAAACTACAATCCTAGGACATTAATACAAATCAACAAACATGCACAAACACACTCGCTCAAATGGACATGCACAAACGTACATGTAAAAAAACATGCGCAAAAGTGCATTCGCAACAACGTTCTTAAAAACACGAAATACAACACTAGGACTTTAATACGCATAACCAAACAACAGCAAAAACACTAGATACAAAAGATACAGTGGAGTGTAGAAATAACACTCAACGTTTACGTTTACGTGGATTTTTTTATGGATTAATTTATATTTCTGTTTTAATTGGTGGATTTAGTATTCTATAGGTACAAATTGATAATTAGGTGTCCATGAAGCAAAAATGATCAAAGAGTAAGAAAAGAGTTGCAATTAGGAAAATAAAATCAAATTAGAAGAGAGGATCCCTCAACATCTTCGGTAGTGTCCACGAAGTCGAGCATAACTTTCTCATCCGGACTCCAAATCAACTGGTTCCGGCGGCATTAGAAAGCTATTTCAGCTGGCTACAATTCCTGTCTAATGTCAAATTTCCAAATTCGGACTCGAACATGGTCAAAATTGGATTCCAAAAGCGATCATGAAAATACCCGCTACAGTTCGAGGACACGAATGCGCATCAAGAAACGTGCACAAAAACACTCGCTACAAAAGATACGCACATAAGTAAAAGTACAAAATCATGCACAAAAGTACTCACGCAAAAGTGCATTCGCAAAAAGGATCATGAAAACACAAACTACAATCCTAGGACATTAATACAAATCAACAAACATGCACAAACACACTCGCTCAAATGGACATGCACAAACGTACATGTAAAAAAACATGCGCAAAAGTGCATTCGCAACAACGTTCTTAAAAACACGAAATACAACACTAGGACTTTAATACGCATAACCAAACAACAGCAAAAACACTAGATACAAAAGATACAGTGGAGTGTAGAAATAACACTCAACGTTTACGTTTACGTGGATTTTTTTATGGATTAATTTATATTTCTGTTTTAATTGGTGGATTTAGTATTCTATAGGTACAAATTGATAATTAGGTGTCCATGAA
The DNA here is from genome assembly GCF_056151865.1 of Erythranthe guttata. Taxonomy (NCBI): domain Eukaryota; kingdom Viridiplantae; phylum Streptophyta; class Magnoliopsida; order Lamiales; family Phrymaceae; genus Erythranthe; species Erythranthe guttata. The sequence goes on along the minus strand of NC_142539.1, from coordinate 8,572,651 downwards.
GCAAAAATGATCAAAGAGTAAGAAAAGAGTTGCAATTAGGAAAATAAAATCAAATTAGAAGAGAGGATCCCTCAACATCTTCGGTAGTGTCCACGAAGTCGAGCATAACTTTCTCATCCGGACTCCAAATCAACTGGTTCCGGCGGCATTAGAAAGCTATTTCAGCTGGCTACAATTCCTGTCTAATGTCAAATTTCCAAATTCGGACTCGAACATGGTCAAAATTGGATTCCAAAAGCGATCATGAAAATACCCGCTACAGTTCGAGGACACGAATGCGCATCAAAAAACGTGCACAAAAACACTCGCTACAAAAGATACGCACATAAGTAAAAGTACAAAATCATGCACAAAAGTACTCACGCAAAAGTGCATTCGCAAAAAGGATCATGAAAACACAAACTACAATCCTAGGACATTAATACAAATCAACAAACATGCACAAACACACTCGCTCAAATGGACATGCACAAACGTACATGTAAAAAAACATGCGCAAAAGTGCATTCGCAACAACGTTCTTAAAAACACGAAATACAACACTAGGACTTTAATACGCATAACCAAACAACAGCAAAAACACTAGATACAAAAGATACAGTGGAGTGTAGAAATAACACTCAACGTTTACGTTTACGTGGATTTTTTTATGGATTAATTTATATTTCTGTTTTAATTGGTGGATTTAGTATTCTATAGGTACAAATTGATAATTAGGTGTCCATGAAGCAAAAATGATCAAAGAGTAAGAAAAGAGTTGCAATTAGGAAAATAAAATCAAATTAGAAGAGAGGATCCCTCAACATCTTCGGTAGTGTCCACGAAGTCGAGCATAACTTTCTCATCCGGACTCCAAATCAACTGGTTCCGGCGGCATTAGAAAGCTATTTCAGCTGGCTACAATTCCTGTCTAATGTCAAATTTCCAAATTCGGACTCGAACATGGTCAAAATTGGATTCCAAAAGCGATCATGAAAATACCCGCTACAGTTCGAGGACACGAATGCGCATCAAGAAACGTGCACAAAAACACTCGCTACAAAAGATACGCACATAAGTAAAAGTACAAAATCATGCACAAAAGTACTCACGCAAAAGTGCATTCGCAAAAAGGATCATGAAAACACAAACTACAATCCTAGGACATTAATACAAATCAACAAACATGCACAAACACACTCGCTCAAATGGACATGCACAAACGTACATGTAAAAAAACATGCGCAAAAGTGCATTCGCAACAACGTTCTTAAAAACACGAAATACAACACTAGGACTTTAATACGCATAACCAAACAACAGCAAAAACACTAGATACAAAAGATACAGTGGAGTGTAGAAATAACACTCAACGTTTACGTTTACGTGGATTTTTTTATGGATTAATTTATATTTCTGTTTTAATTGGTGGATTTAGTATTCTATAGGTACAAATTGATAATTAGGTGTCCATGAAGCAAAAATGATCAAAGAGTAAGAAAAGAGTTGCAATTAGGAAAATAAAATCAAATTAGAAGAGAGGATCCCTCAACATCTTCGGTAGTGTCCACGAAGTCGAGCATAACTTTCTCATCCGGACTCCAAATCAACTGGTTCCGGCGGCATTAGAAAGCTATTTCAGCTGGCTACAATTCCTGTCTAATGTCAAATTTCCAAATTCGGACTCGAACATGGTCAAAATTGGATTCCAAAAGCGATCATGAAAATACCCGCTACAGTTCGAGGACACGAATGCGCATCAAGAAACGTGCACAAAAACACTCGCTACAAAAGATACGCACATAAGTAAAAGTACAAAATCATGCACAAAAGTACTCACGCAAAAGTGCATTCGCAAAAAGGATCATGAAAACACAAACTACAATCCTAGGACATTAATACAAATCAACAAACATGCACAAACACACTCGCTCAAATGGACATGCACAAACGTACATGTAAAAAAACATGCGCAAAAGTGCATTCGCAACAACGTTCTTAAAAACACGAAATACAACACTAGGACTTTAATACGCATAACCAAACAACAGCAAAAACACTAGATACAAAAGATACAGTGGAGTGTAGAAATAACACTCAACGTTTACGTTTACGTGGATTTTTTTATGGATTAATTTATATTTCTGTTTTAATTGGTGGATTTAGTATTCTATAGGTACAAATTGATAATTAGGTGTCCATGAAGCAAAAATGATCAAAGAGTAAGAAAAGAGTTGCAATTAGGAAAATAAAATCAAATTAGAAGAGAGGATCCCTCAACATCTTCGGTAGTGTCCACGAAGTCGAGCATAACTTTCTCATCCGGACTCCAAATCAACTGGTTCCGGCGGCATTAGAAAGCTATTTCAGCTGGCTACAATTCCTGTCTAATGTCAAATTTCCAAATTCGGACTCGAACATGGTCAAAATTGGATTCCAAAAGCGATCATGAAAATACCCGCTACAGTTCGAGGACACGAATGCGCATCAAGAAACGTGCACAAAAACACTCGCTACAAAAGATACGCACATAAGTAAAAGTACAAAATCATGCACAAAAGTACTCACGCAAAAGTGCATTCGCAAAAAGGATCATGAAAACACAAACTACAATCCTAGGACATTAATACAAATCAACAAACATGCACAAACACACTCGCTCAAATGGACATGCACAAACGTACATGTAAAAAAACATGCGCAAAAGTGCATTCGCAACAACGTTCTTAAAAACACGAAATACAACACTAGGACTTTAATACGCATAACCAAACAACAGCAAAAACACTAGATACAAAAGATACAGTGGAGTGTAGAAATAACACTCAACGTTTACGTTTACGTGGATTTTTTTATGGATTAATTTATATTTCTGTTTTAATTGGTGGATTTAGTATTCTATAGGTACAAATTGATAATTAGGTGTCCATGAAGCAAAAATGATCAAAGAGTAAGAAAAGAGTTGCAATTAGGAAAATAAAATCAAATTAGAAGAGAGGATCCCTCAACATCTTCGGTAGTGTCCACGAAGTCGAGCATAACTTTCTCATCCGGACTCCAAATCAACTGGTTCCGGCGGCATTAGAAAGCTATTTCAGCTGGCTACAATTCCTGTCTAATGTCAAATTTCCAAATTCGGACTCGAACATGGTCAAAATTGGATTCCAAAAGCGATCATGAAAATACCCGCTACAGTTCGAGGACACGAATGCGCATCAAGAAACGTGCACAAAAACACTCGCTACAAAAGATACGCACATAAGTAAAAGTACAAAATCATGCACAAAAGTACTCACGCAAAAGTGCATTCGCAAAAAGGATCATGAAAACACAAACTACAATCCTAGGACATTAATACAAATCAACAAACATGCACAAACACACTCGCTCAAATGGACATGCACAAACGTACATGTAAAAAAACATGCGCAAAAGTGCATTCGCAACAACGTTCTTAAAAACACGAAATACAACACTAGGACTTTAATACGCATAACCAAACAACAGCAAAAACACTAGATACAAAAGATACAGTGGAGTGTAGAAATAACACTCAACGTTTACGTTTACGTGGATTTTTTTATGGATTAATTTATATTTCTGTTTTAATTGGTGGATTTAGTATTCTATAGGTACAAATTGATAATTAGGTGTCCATGAAGCAAAAATGATCAAAGAGTAAGAAAAGAGTTGCAATTAGGAAAATAAAATCAAATTAGAAGAGAGGATCCCTCAACATCTTCGGTAGTGTCCACGAAGTCGAGCATAACTTTCTCATCCGGACTCCAAATCAACTGGTTCCGGCGGCATTAGAAAGCTATTTCAGCTGGCTACAATTCCTGTCTAATGTCAAATTTCCAAATTCGGACTCGAACATGGTCAAAATTGGATTCCAAAAGCGATCATGAAAATACCCGCTACAGTTCGAGGACACGAATGCGCATCAAGAAACGTGCACAAAAACACTCGCTACAAAAGATACGCACATAAGTAAAAGTACAAAATCATGCACAAAAGTACTCACGCAAAAGTGCATTCGCAAAAAGGTTCATGAAAACACAAACTACAATCCTAGGACATTAATACAAATCAACAAACATGCACAAACACACTCGCTCAAATGGACATGCACAAACGTACATGTAAAAAAACATGCGCAAAAGTGCATTCGCAACAACGTTCTTAAAAACACGAAATACAACACTAGGACTTTAATACGCATAACCAAACAACAGCAAAAACACTAGATACAAAAGATACAGTGGAGTGTAGAAATAACACTCAACGTTTACGTTTACGTGGATTTTTTTATGGATTAATTTATATTTCTGTTTTAATTGGTGGATTTAGTATTCTATAGGTACAAATTGATAATTAGGTGTCCATGAAGCAAAAATGATCAAAGAGTAAGAAAAGAGTTGCAATTAGGAAAATAAAATCAAATTAGAAGAGAGGATCCCTCAACATCTTCGGTAGTGTCCACGAAGTCGAGCATAACTTTCTCATCCGGACTCCAAATCAACTGGTTCCGGCGGCATTAGAAAGCTATTTCAGCTGGCTACAATTCCTGTCTAATGTCAAATTTCCAAATTCGGACTCGAACATGGTCAAAATTGGATTCCAAAAGCGATCATGAAAATACCCGCTACAGTTCGAGGACACGAATGCGCATCAAGAAACGTGCACAAAAACACTCGCTACAAAAGATACGCACATAAGTAAAAGTACAAAATCATGCACAAAAGTACTCACGCAAAAGTGCATTCGCAAAAAGGTTCATGAAAACACAAACTACAATCCTAGGACATTAATACAAATCAACAAACATGCACAAACACACTCGCTCAAATGGACATGCACAAACGTACATGTAAAAAAACATGCGCAAAAGTGCATTCGCAACAACGTTCTTAAAAACACGAAATACAACACTAGGACTTTAATACGCATAACCAAACAACAGCAAAAACACTAGATACAAAAGATACAGTGGAGTGTAGAAATAACACTCAACGTTTACGTTTACGTGGATTTTTTTATGGATTAATTTATATTTCTGTTTTAATTGGTGGATTTAGTATTCTATAGGTACAAATTGATAATTAGGTGTCCATGAAGCAAAAATGATCAAAGAGTAAGAAAAGAGTTGCAATTAGGAAAATAAAATCAAATTAGAAGAGAGGATCCCTCAACATCTTCGGTAGTGTCCACGAAGTCGAGCATAACTTTCTCATCCGACTCCAAATCAACTGGTTCCGGCGGCATTAGAAAGCTATTTCAGCTGGCTACAATTCCTGTCTAATGTCAAATTTCCAAATTCGGACTCGAACATGGTCAAAATTGGATTCCAAAAGCGATCATGAAAATACCCGCTACAGTTCGAGGACACGAATGCGCATCAAGAAACGTGCACAAAAACACTCGCTACAAAAGATACGCACATAAGTAAAAGTACAAAATCATGCACAAAAGTACTCACGCAAAAGTGCATTCGCAAAAAGGTTCATGAAAACACAAACTACAATCCTAGGACATTAATACAAATCAACAAACATGCACAAACACACTCGCTCAAATGGACATGCACAAACGTACATGTAAAAAAACATGCGCAAAAGTGCATTCGCAACAACGTTCTTAAAAACACGAAATACAACACTAGGACTTTAATACGCATAACCAAACAACAGCAAAAACACTAGATACAAAAGATACAGTGGAGTGTAGAAATAACACTCAACGTTTACGTTTACGTGGATTTTTTTATGGATTAATTTATATTTCTGTTTTAATTGGTGGATTTAGTATTCTATAGGTACAAATTGATAATTAGGTGTCCATGAAGCAAAAATGATCAAAGAGTAAGAAAAGAGTTGCAATTAGGAAAATAAAATCAAATTAGAAGAGAGGATCCCTCAACATCTTCGGTAGTGTCCACGAAGTCGAGCATAACTTTCTCATCCGGACTCCAAATCAACTGGTTCCGGCGGCATTAGAAAGCTATTTCAGCTGGCTACAATTCCTGTCTAATGTCAAATTTCCAAATTCGGACTCGAACATGGTCAAAATTGGATTCCAAAAGCGATCATGAAAATACCCGCTACAGTTCGAGGACACGAATGCGCATCAAGAAACGTGCACAAAAACACTCGCTACAAAAGATACGCACATAAGTAAAAGTACAAAATCATGCACAAAAGTACTCACGCAAAAGTGCATTCGCAAAAAGGATCATGAAAACACAAACTACAATCCTAGGACATTAATACAAATCAACAAACATGCACAAACACACTCGCTCAAATGGACATGCACAAACGTACATGTAAAAAAACATGCGCAAAAGTGCATTCGCAACAACGTTCTTAAAAACACGAAATACAACACTAGGACTTTAATACGCATAACCAAACAACAGCAAAAACACTAGATACAAAAGATACAGTGGAGTGTAGAAATAACACTCAACGTTTACGTTTACGTGGATTTTTTTATGGATTAATTTATATTTCTGTTTTAATTGGTGGATTTAGTATTCTATAGGTACAAATTGATAATTAGGTGTCCATGAAGCAAAAATGATCAAAGAGTAAGAAAAGAGTTGCAATTAGGAAAATAAAATCAAATTAGAAGAGAGGATCCCTCAACATCTTCGGTAGTGTCCACGAAGTCGAGCATAACTTTCTCATCCGGACTCCAAATCAACTGGTTCCGGCGGCATTAGAAAGCTATTTCAGCTGGCTACAATTCCTGTCTAATGTCAAATTTCCAAATTCGGACTCGAACATGGTCAAAATTGGATTCCAAAAGCGATCATGAAAATACCCGCTACAGTTCGAGGACACGAATGCGCATCAAGAAACGTGCACAAAAACACTCGCTACAAAAGATACGCACATAAGTAAAAGTACAAAATCATGCACAAAAGTACTCACGCAAAAGTGCATTCGCAAAAAGGTTCATGAAAACACAAACTACAATCCTAGGACATTAATACAAATCAACAAACATGCACAAACACACTCGCTCAAATGGACATGCACAAACGTACATGTAAAAAAACATGCGCAAAAGTGCATTCGCAACAACGTTCTTAAAAACACGAAATACAACACTAGGACTTTAATACGCATAACCAAACAACAGCAAAAACACTAGATACAAAAGATACAGTGAGTGTAGAAATAACACTCAACGTTTACGTTTACGTGGATTTTTTTATGGATTAATTTATATTTCTGTTTTAATTGGTGGATTTAGTATTCTATAGGTACAAATTGATAATTAGGTGTCCATGAAGCAAAAATGATCAAAGAGTAAGAAAAGAGTTGCAATTAGGAAAATAAAATCAAATTAGAAGAGAGGATCCCTCAACATCTTCGGTAGTGTCCACGAAGTCGAGCATAACTTTCTCATCCGGACTCCAAATCAACTGTTTTCGGCGGCATTAGAAAGCTATTTCAGCTGGCTACAATTCCTGTCTAATGTCAAATTTCCAAATTCGGACTCGAACATGGTCAAAATTGGATTCCAAAAGCGATCATGAAAATACCCGCTACAGTTCGAGGACACGAATGCGCATCAAGAAACGTGCACAAAAACACTCGCTACAAAAGATACGCACATAAGTAAAAGTACAAAATCATGCACAAAAGTACTCACGCAAAAGTGCATTCGCAAAAAGGTTCATGAAAACACAAACTACAATCCTAGGACATTAATACAAATCAACAAACATGCACAAACACACTCGCTCAAATGGACATGCACAAACGTACATGTAAAAAAACATGCGCAAAAGTGCATTCGCAACAACGTTCTTAAAAACACGAAATACAACACTAGGACTTTAATACGCATAACCAAACAACAGCAAAAACACTAGATACAAAAGATACAGTGGAGTGTAGAAATAACACTCAACGTTTACGTTTACGTGGATTTTTTTATGGATTAATTTATATTTCTGTTTTAATTGGTGGATTTAGTATTCTATAGGTACAAATTGATAATTAGGTGTCCATGAAGCAAAAATGATCAAAGAGTAAGAAAAGAGTTGCAATTAGGAAAATAAAATCAAATTAGAAGAGAGGATCCCTCAACATCTTCGGTAGTGTCCACGAAGTCGAGCATAACTTTCTCATCCGGACTCCAAATCAACTGGTTCCGGCGGCATTAGAAAGCTATTTCAGCTGGCTACAATTCCTGTCTAATGTCAAATTTCCAAATTCGGACTCGAACATGGTCAAAATTGGATTCCAAAAGCGATCATGAAAATACCCGCTACAGTTCGAGGACACGAATGCGCATCAAGAAACGTGCACAAAAACACTCGCTACAAAAGATACGCACATAAGTAAAAGTACAAAATCATGCACAAAAGTACTCACGCAAAAGTGCATTCGCAAAAAGGATCATGAAAACACAAACTACAATCCTAGGACATTAATACAAATCAACAAACATGCACAAACACACTCGCTCAAATGGACATGCACAAACGTACATGTAAAAAAACATGCGCAAAAGTGCATTCGCAACAACGTTCTTAAAAACACGAAATACAACACTAGGACTTTAATACGCATAACCAAACAACAGCAAAAACACTAGATACAAAAGATACAGGGAGTGTAGAAATAACACTCAACGTTTACGTTTACGTGGATTTTTTTATGGATTAATTTATATTTCTGTTTTAATTGGTGGATTTAGTATTCTATAGGTACAAATTGATAATTAGGTGTCCATGAAGCAAAAATGATCAAAGAGTAAGAAAAGAGTTGCAATTAGGAAAATAAAATCAAATTAGAAGAGAGGATCCCTCAACATCTTCGGTAGTGTCCACGAAGTCGAGCATAACTTTCTCATCCGGACTCCAAATCAACTGGTTCCGGCGGCATTAGAAAGCTATTTCAGCTGGCTACAATTCCTGTCTAATGTCAAATTTCCAAATTCGGACTCGAACATGGTCAAAATTGGATTCCAAAAGCGATCATGAAAATACCCGCTACAGTTCGAGGACACGAATGCGCATCAAGAAACGTGCACAAAAACACTCGCTACAAAAGATACGCACATAAGTAAAAGTACAAAATCATGCACAAAAGTACTCACGCAAAAGTGCATTCGCAAAAAGGATCATGAAAACACAAACTACAATCCTAGGACATTAATACAAATCAACAAACATGCACAAACACACTCGCTCAAATGGACATGCACAAACGTACATGTAAAAAAACATGCGCAAAAGTGCATTCGCAACAACGTTCTTAAAAACACGAAATACAACACTAGGACTTTAATACGCATAACCAAACAACAGCAAGAACACTAGATACAAAAGATACAGTGGAGTGTAGAAATAACACTCAACGTTTACGTTTACGTGGATTTTTTTATGGATTAATTTATATTTCTGTTTTAATTGGTGGATTTAGTATTCTATAGGTACAAATTGATAATTAGGTGTCCATGAAGCAAAAATGATCAAAGAGTAAGAAAAGAGTTGCAATTAGGAAAATAAAATCAAATTAGAAGAGAGGATCCCTCAACATCTTCGGTAGTGTCCACGAAGTCGAGCATAACTTTCTCATCCGGACTCCAAATCAACTGGTTCCGGCGGCATTAGAAAGCTATTTCAGCTGGCTACAATTCCTGTCTAATGTCAAATTTCCAAATTCGGACTCGAACATGGTCAAAATTGGATTCCAAAAGCGATCATGAAAATACCCGCTACAGTTCGAGGACACGAATGCGCATCAAGAAACGTGCACAAAAACACTCGCTACAAAAGATACGCACATAAGTAAAAGTACAAAATCATGCACAAAAGTACTCACGCAAAAGTGCATTCGCAAAAAGGATCATGAAAACACAAACTACAATCCTAGGACATTAATACAAATCAACAAACATGCACAAACACACTCGCTCAAATGGACATGCACAAACGTACATGTAAAAAAACATGCGCAAAAGTGCATTCGCAACAACGTTCTTAAAAACACGAAATACAACACTAGGACTTTAATACGCATAACCAAACAACAGCAAAAACACTAGATACAAAAGATACAGTGGAGTGTAGAAATAACACTCAACGTTTACGTTTACGTGGATTTTTTTATGGATTAATTTATATTTCTGTTTTAATTGGTGGATTTAGTATTCTATAGGTACAAAATGATAATTAGGTGTCCATGAAGCAAAAATGATCAAAGAGTAAGAAAAGAGTTGCAATTAGGAAAATAAAATCAAATTAGAAGAGAGGATCCCTCAACATCTTCGGTAGTGTCCACGAAGTCGAGCATAACTTTCTCATCCGGACTCCAAATCAACTGGTTCCGGCGGCATTAGAAAGCTATTTCAGCTGGCTACAATTCCTGTCTAATGTCAAATTTCCAAATTCGGACTCGAACATGGTCAAAATTGGATTCCAAAAGCGATCATGAAAATACCCGCTACAGTTCGAGGACACGAATGCGCATCAAGAAACGTGCACAAAAACACTCGCTACAAAAGATACGCACATAAGTAAAAGTACAAAATCATGCACAAAAGTACTCACGCAAAAGTGCATTCGCAAAAAGGTTCATGAAAACACAAACTACAATCCTAGGACATTAATACAAATCAACAAACATGCACAAACACACTCGCTCAAATGGACATGCACAAACGTACATGTAAAAAAACATGCGCAAAAGTGCATTCGCAACAACGTTCTTAAAAACACGAAATACAACACTAGGACTTTAATACGCATAACCAAACAACAGCAAGAACACTAGATACAAAAGATACAGTGGAGTGTAGAAATAACACTCAACGTTTACGTTTACGTGGATTTTTTTATGGATTAATTTATATTTCTGTTTTAATTGGTGGATTTAGTATTCTATAGGTACAAATTGATAATTAGGTGTCCATGAAGCAAAAATGATCAAAGAGTAAGAAAAGAGTTGCAATTAGGAAAATAAAATCAAATTAGAAGAGAGGATCCCTCAACATCTTCGGTAGTGTCCACGAAGTCGAGCATAACTTTCTCATCCGGACTCCAAATCAACTGGTTCCGGCGGCATTAGAAAGCTATTTCAGCTGGCTACAATTCCTGTCTAATGTCAAATTTCCAAATTCGGACTCGAACATGGTCAAAATTGGATTCCAAAAGCGATCATGAAAATACCCGCTACAGTTCGAGGACACGAATGCGCATCAAGAAACGTGCACAAAAACACTCGCTACAAAAGATACGCACATAAGTAAAAGTACAAAATCATGCACAAAAGTACTCACGCAAAAGTGCATTCGCAAAAAGGTTCATGAAAACACAAACTACAATCCTAGGACATTAATACAAATCAACAAACATGCACAAACACACTCGCTCAAATGGACATGCACAAACGTACATGTAAAAAAACATGCGCAAAAGTGCATTCGCAACAACGTTCTTAAAAACACGAAATACAACACTAGGACTTTAATACGCATAACCAAACAACAGCAAAAACACTAGATACAAAAGATACAGTGGAGTGTAGAAATAACACTCAACGTTTACGTTTACGTGGATTTTTTTATGGATTAATTTATATTTCTGTTTTAATTGGTGGATTTAGTATTCTATAGGTACAAATTGATAATGAGGTGTCCATGAAGCAAAAATGATCAAAGAGTAAGAAAAGAGTTGCAATTAGGAAAATAAAATCAAATTAGAAGAGAGAATCCCTCAACATCTTCGGTAGTGTCCACGAAGTCGAGCATAACTTTCTCATCCGGACTCCAAATCAACTGGTTCCGGCGGCATTAGAAAGCTATTTCAGCTGGCTACAATTCCTGTCTAATGTCAAATTTCCAAATTCGGACTCGAACATGGTCAAAATTGGATTCCAAAAGCGATCATGAAAATACCCGCTACAGTTCGAGGACACGAATGCGCATCAAGAAACGTGCACAAAAACACTCGCTACAAAAGATACGCACATAAGTAAAAGTACAAAATCATGCACAAAAGTACTCACGCAAAAGTGCATTCGCAAAAAGGTTCATGAAAACACAAACTACAATCCTAGGACATTAATACAAATCAACAAACATGCACAAACACACTCGCTCAAATGGACATGCACAAACGTACATGTAAAAAAACATGCGCAAAAGTGCATTCGCAACAACGTTCTTAAAAACACGAAATACAACACTAGGACTTTAATACGCAAAACCAAACAACAGCAAGAACACTAGATACAAAAGATACAGTGGAGTGTAGAAATAACACTCAACGTTTACGTTTACGTTTACGTGGATTTTTTTATGGATTAATTTATATTTCTGTTTTAATTGGTGGATTTAGTATTCTATAGGTACAAATTGATAATGAGGTGTCCATGAAGCAAAAATGATCAAAGAGTAAGAAAAGAGTTGCAATTAGGAAAATAAAATCAAATTAGAAGAGAGAATCCCTCAACATCTTCGGTAGTGTCCACGAAGTCGAGCATAACTTTCTCATCCGGACTCCAAATCATTTGGTTCCGGCGGCATTAGAAAGCTATTTCAGCTGGCTACAATTCCTGTCTAATGTCAAATTTCCAAATTCGGACTCGAACATGGTCAAAATTGGATTCCAAAAGCGATCATGAAAATACGCGCTACAGTTCGAGGACACGAATGCGCATCAAGAAACGTGCACAAAAACACTCGCTACAAAAGATACGCACATAAGTAAAAGTACAAAATCATGCACAAAAGTACTCACGCAAAAGTGCATTCGCAAAAAGGTTCATGAAAACACAAACTACAATCCTAGGACATTAATACAAATCAACAAACATGCACAAACACACTCGCTCAAATGGACATGCACAAACGTACATGTAAAAAAACATGCGCAAAAGTGCATTCGCAACAACGTTCTTAAAAACACGAAATACAACACTAGGACTTTAATACGCATAACCAAACAACAGCAAGAACACTAGATACAAAAGATACAGGGAGTGTAGAAATAACACTCAACGTTTACGTTTACGTGGATTTTTTTATGGATTAATTTATATTTCTTTTTTAATTGGTGGATTTAGTATTCTATAGGTACAAATTGATAATAAGGTGTCCATGAAGCAAAAATGATCAAAGAGTAAGAAAAGAGTTGCAATTAGGAAAATAAAATCAAATAAGAAGAGAGAATCCCTCAACATCTTCGGTAGTGTCCACGAAGTCGAGCATAACTTTCTCATCCGGACTCCAAATCAACTGGTTCCGGCGGCATTAGAAAGCTATTTCAGCTGGCTACAATTCCTGTCTAATGTCAAATTTCCAAATTCGGACTCGAACATGGTCAAAATTTGATTCCAAAAGCGATCATGAAAATACCCGCTACAGTTCGAGGACACGAATGCGCATCAAGAAACGTGCACAAAAACACTCGCTACAAAAGATACGCACATAAGTAAAAGTACAAAATCATGCACAAAAGTACTCACGCAAAAGTGCATTCGCAAAAAGGTTCATGAAAACACAAACTACAATCCTAGGACATTAATACAAATCAACAAACATGCACAAACACACTCGCTCAAATGGACATGCACAAACGTACATGTAAAAAAACATGCGCAAAAGTGCATTCGCAACAACGTTCTTAAAAACACGAAATACAACACTAGGACTTTAATACGCATAACCAAACAACAGCAAGAACACTAGATACAAAAGATACAGTGGAGTGTAGAAATAACACTCAACGTTTACGTTTACTTTACGTGGATTTTTTGATGGATTAATTTATATTTCTGTTTTAATTGGTGGATTTAGTATTCTATAGGTACAAATTGATAATTAGGTGTCCATGAAGCAAAAATGATCAAAGAGTAAGAAAAGAGTTGCAATTAGGAAAATAAAATCAAATTAGAAGAGAGGATCCCTCAACATCTTCGGTAGTGTCCACGAAGTCGAGCATAACTTTCTCATCCGGACTCCAAATCAACTGTTTCTGGCGGCATTAGAAAGCTATTTCAGCTGGCTACAATTCCTGTCTAATGTCAAATTTCCAAATTCGGACTCGAACATGGTCAAAATTGGATTCCAAAAGCGATCATGAAAATACCCGCTACAGTTCGAGGACACGAATGCGCATCAAGAAACGTGCACAAAAACACTCGCTACAAAAGATACGCACATAAGTAAAAGTACAAAATCATGCACAAAAGTACTCACGCAATAGTGCATTCGCAAAAAGGTTCATGAAAACACAAACTACAATCCTAGGACATTAATACAAATCAACAAACATGCACAAACACACTCGCTCAAATGGACATGCACAAACGTACATGTAAAAAAACATGCGCAAAAGTGCATTCGCAACAACGTTCTTAAAAACACGAAATACAACACTAGGACTTTAATACGCATAACCAAACAACAGCAAGAACACTAGATACAAAAGATACAGTAAAATGGAGATAGATCCCGTAAAATTGGGTAGTTGCTAGACGCCAATCTTGATTCGTTGGGCACCGATTTGATCGGCGATTAAGTAAAATGAGTTTTACTCTAATCGGGACTCTTGGGAGGAGTTCGTCTAAGAACAATGTGTTGTTCGAATCACAAAGAGTTGTGAGCCCACGGCTAGCATACACCTGAACCATTGAGGGTCACACTTTTCGTGTAATACGGATCCTTGATAACAATGAGCATAGGTTAATATGTTAATCTTTTCTAAGTTGGAGGTCAATATGATTGAGTCCAAGATTCGTTATTGTGGATTACGAGTCGGAATAAACGTAGAGAAAGAGAGACATGCAAATTGAGAAGTTGCCCGATTTAGCAGGTCCACTGAAGTGGAAGTTTCCATTTTTGGAAATTGGAAATTTCGAAGAGGCACTCGTATCGACGAGAACTTTGAGCTCGTCACAAATATAATTTTGTTATAATTTTGTGAACGATCGTTTGTAGGCCGACGAGGGAATGGGCTTAATGCATCAGTGGGTCAAGCCCAATGGCTTGAACCCACAAGGGTTGAGAACCCTAGTATAAATAGACCTCAAACAAGAGTTTGAGATCAGATTTTTTGACTCCAAAACCCTAGCCGTCAAACCCTAGCCGCCCAAGCCTCTCGACGGAGCTGCCCCGCCGCACCGCGCCGTCCGCCGCCGGAATACGCCGGTTTTTCCTCTCCTTTCTCTATCGTATTTCCCTTGTTATCTAACCCTTTGTATCTAGTGCTACAGTAGGGGAGATCCGTTTATTCGAGGTGAAACCTAATTGGAGAGGAGCTGCTGCCCCGACGGAATTGCTACGCCGTCGCTGCACCGCCCACGCGCCGCCGCCGCTGACTGCCACGCGCCGCCGTCGCCTCGCCTTTGGACCAGCTGCCGTTTGGTGGTGTTCCTGCAGCCCTAGGAGTGGTATAACGCAGCTTGTATATGTTTGAGTTTGGATTTCGATTCGTCGAAATCTCACGCTACAAGAGGTAATTAAATCGGAACTTTCGTAAATTCGATTCGAACATGTTTGTATGATTTTTAATTTACGAGCATGAGTAATATGTGATTACGTGTTTCGATTTTTGTAATATGATGAACAAGCATGTTTTATATTTTTCGGTTTTACATGTTTTTAATAAAATCGATAATTACCATATGTATGGCGGAAGCGTTAAGGTACGTTGACTATGTGATTAGTTTATGCATGCATGTCATCGAAACTAGTTCGATCTAAAATTTTTATAATCTGCTGCGTATACATGCACGATCCCCAACAAAAGATACATTGGAGTGGAGAAATAACACTCAACGTTTACGTTTACGTTGATTTTTTTATGGATTAATTTATATTTCTATTTTAATTGGTGGATTTAGTATTCTATAGGTACAAATTGATAATGAGGTGTCCATGAAGCAAAAATGATCAAAGAGTAAGAAAAGAGTTGCAATTAGGAAAATAAAATCAAATTAGAAGAGAGGATCCCTCAACATCTTCGGTATTTTCCACGAAGTCGAGCATAACTTTCCATCTGGACTCCAAATCAAATGGTTCCGGCGGCATAAGAAAGCTATTTCAGCTAGCTACAATTCCTGTCTAATGTCAAATTTCCGAATTCGGACTCGAACATGGTCAAAATTGGATTGCAAAAGCGATCATGAAAATACCCGCTACAGTTCGAGGACACGAATGCGCATCAAGAAACGTGCACAAAAACACTCGCTACAAAAGATAAGCACATAAGTAAAAGTACAAAATCATGCACAAAAGTACTCGCGCAAAAGTGTATTCGCAAAAAGGTTCATGAAAACACAAACTACAATCCTAGGACATTAATACAAATCAACAAACATGCACAAACACACTCGCTCAAATGGACATGCACAAACGTACATGTAAAAAAACATGCGCAAAAGTGCATTCGCAACAATGTTCTTAAACACACGAAATACAACACTAGGACTTTAATACGCATAACCAAACACAGCAAGAACACTAGATACAAAAGATACATTGGAGTGTAGAAATAACACTCAACGTTTACGTTTACGTTGATTTTTTTATGGAATAATTTATATTTCTGTTTTAATTGGTGGATTTAGTATTCTATAGGTAGAAATTGATAATGAGGTGTCCATGAAGCAAAAATGATCAAAGAGTAAGAAAAGAGTTGCAATTAGGAAAATAAAATCAAATTAGAAGAGAGGATCCCTCAACATCTTCGGTAGTGTCCACGAAGTCGAGCATAACTTTCCATTTGGACTCCAAATCAACTGGTTCCAGCGGCATTAGAAAGCTATTTCAGCTGGCTACAATTCCTGTCTAATGTCAAATTTCCAAATTCGGACTCGAACATGGTCAAAATTGGATTCCAAAAGCGATCATGAAAATACCTGCTACAGTTCGAGGACACGAATGGGCATCAAGAAACGTGCACATAAAACACTCGCTACAAAAAATACGCAAATAAGTAAAAGTACAAAACCATGCACAAAAGTACTCACGCAAAAGTGCATTCGCAAAAAGGTTCATGAAAACACAAACTACAATCCTAGGACATTAATACAAATCAACAAACATGCACAAACACACTCGCTCAAATGGACATGCACAAACGTACATGTAAAAAAACATGCGCAAAATTGCATTCGCAACAACGTTCTTAAAAACACGAAATACAACACTAGGACTTTAATACGCATAACCAAACAACAGCAAGAACACTAGATACAAAAGATACATTGGAGTGTAGAAATAACACTCAACGTTTACGTTTACGTGGATTTTTTTATACATTAATTTATATTTCTGGTTTAAATTGGTGGATTTAGTATTCTATAGGTACAAATTGATAATGAGGTGTCCATGAAGCAAAAATGATCAAAGAGTAAGAAAAGAGTTGCAATTAGGAAAATAAAATCAAATTAGAAGAGAGGATCCCTCAACATCTTCGGTAGTGTCCACGAAGTCGAGCAAAACTTTCTCATCCGGACTCCAAATCAACTGGTTCCGGCGGCATTAGAAAGCTATTTCAGCTGGCTACAATTCCTGTCTAATGTCAAATTTCCAAATTCGGACTCGAACATGGTCAAAATTGGATTCCAAAAGCTATCATGAAAATACCCACTACAGTTCGAGGACAAGAATGGGCATCAAGAAACGTGCACAAAAAAACTCGCTACAAAAGATACGCACATAAGTAAAAGTACAAAACATGCACAAAAGTACTCACGCAAAAGTGCATTCGCAAAAAGGTTCATGAAAACACAAACTACAATCCTAGGACATTAATACAAATCAACAAACATGCACAAACACACTCGCTCAAATGGACATGCACAAAAGTACATGTAAAAAAACATGCGCAAAAGTGCATTCGCAACAACGTTCTTAAAAACACGAAATACAACACTAGGACTTTATTACGCATAACCAAACAACAGCAACAACACTAGATACAAAAGATACATTGGAGTGTAGAAACAACACTCAACGTTTACGTTTACGTGGATTTTTTTATGGATTAATTTATATTTCTGTTTTAATTGGTGGATTTAGTATTCTATAGGTACAAATTGATAATGAGGTGTCCATGAAGCAAAAATGATCATAGAGTAAGAAAAGAGTTGCAATTAGGAAAATAAAATCAAATTAGAAGAGAGGATCCCTCAACATCTTCGGTAGTGTCCACAAAGTCGAGCAAAACTTTCTCATCCGGACTCCAAATCAACTGGTTCCGGCGGCATTAGAAAGCTATTTCAGCTGGCTACAATTCCTGTCTAATGTCAAATTTCCAAATTGGACTCGAACAGGGTCAAAATTGGATTCCAAAAGCGATCATGGAAATATCCTCTACAGTTCGAGGACAAGAATGGGCATCAAGAAACGTGCACAAAAAAACTCGCTACAAAAGATAAGCTCATAAGTAAAAGTACAAAATCATGCACAAAAGTACTCACGCAAAAGTGCATTCGCAAAAAGGTTCATGAAAACACAAACTACAATCCTAGGACATTAATACAAATCAACAAACATGCACAAACACACTCGCTCAAATGGACATGCACAAACGTACATGTAAAAAAACCTGCGCAAAAGTGCATTCGCAACAAAGTTCTTAAAAACACGAAATACAACACTAGGACTTTAATACGCATAACCAAACAACAGCAAGAACACTAGATACAAAAGATACATTGGAGTGTAGAAATAACACTTAACGTTTACGTTTACGTGGATTTTTTTATGGATTAATTTATATTTTTGTTTTAATTGGTGGATTTAGTATTCTATAGGTACAAATTGATAATGAGGTGTCCATGAAGCAAAAATGATCAAAGAGTAAGAAAAGAGTTGCAATTAGGAAAATAAAATCAAATTAGAAGAGAGGATCCCTCAACATCTTCGGTAGTGTCCACGAAGTCGAGCATTACTTTCTCATTCGGACTCCAAATCAAATGGTTCCGGCGGCATAAGAAAGCTATTTCAGCTGGCTACAATTCCTGTCTAATGTCAAATTTCCAAATTCGGACTCGAACATGGTCAAAATTGGATTCCAAAGGCGATCATGAAAATACCCGCTACAGTTCGAGGACACGAATGCGCATCAAGAAACGTGCACAAAAACACTCGCTACAAAAGATAAGCACATAAGTAAAAAGTACAAAATCATGCACAAAAGTACTCACCCAAAAGTGCATTCGCAAAAAGGTTCATGAAAACACAAACTACAATCCTAGGACATTAATACAAATCAACAAACATGCACAAACACACTCGCTCAAATGGACATGCACAAACGTACATGTAAAAAAACATGCGCAAAAGTGCATTCGCAACAACGTTCTTAAAAACACGAAATACAACACTAGGACTTTAATACGCATAACCAAACAACAGCAAGAACAATAGATACAAAAGATACAGTGGAGTGTAGAAATAACACTCAACGTTTACGTTTACGTGGATTTTTTTATGGATTAATTTATATTTCTATTTTAATTGGTGGATTTAGTATTCTATAGGTACAAATTGATAATGAGGTGTCCATGAAGCAAAAATGATCAAAGAGTAAGAAAAGAGTTGCAATTAGGAAAATAAAATAAAATTAGAAGAGAGGATCCCTCAACATCTTCGGTAGTGTCCACGAAGTCGAGCATAACTTTCTCATCCGGACTCCAAATCAACTGGTTCCGGCGGCATTAGAAAGCTATTTCAGTTGGCTACAGTTTGTGTCTAATGTCTAATTTCCAAATTCGGACTCGAACATGGTCAAAATTGGATTCCAAAAGCGATCACGAAAATACCGCTACAGTTCGAGGACACGAATGCGCATCAAGAAACGTGCACAAAAACACTCGCTACAAAAGATACGAACATAAGTAAAAGTATAAAATCAAGCATAAAAGTAGTCACGCAAAAGTGCATTCGCAAAAAGGTTTATGAAAACACAAACTACAATCCTAGGACATTAATACAAATCAACAAACATGCACAAACACACTCGCTCAAATGGACATGCACAAACGTACATGTAAAAAAACATGCGCAAAAGTGCATTCGCAACAACGTTCTTAAAAACACGAAATACAACACTAGGACTTTAATACGCATAACCAAACAACACCAAGAACACTAGATACAAAAGATAAAGGGGAGTGTAGAAATAACACTCAACGTTTACGTTTACGTGGATTTTTTTATGGATTAATTTATATTTCTGTTTTAATTAGTGGATTTAGTATTCTATAGGTACAAATTGATAATGAGGTGTCCATGAAGCAAAAATGATCAAAGAGTAAGAAAGGAGTTGGAATTAGGAAAATAAAATAAAATTAGAAGAGAGGATCCCTCAACATCTTCGGTAGTGTCCACGAAGTCGAGCATAACTTTCTCATCCGGACTCCAAATCAACTGGTTCCGGCGGCATTAGAAAGCTATTTCAGCTGGCTACAATTCCTGTCTTATGTCTAATTTCCAAATTCGGACTCGAACATGGTCAAAATTGGATTCCAAAAGCGATCACGAAAATATCCGCTACAGTTCGAGGACACGAATGCGCATCAAGAAACGTGCACAAAAACACTCGCTACAAAAGATACGCACATAAGTAAAAGTACAAAATCATGCACAAAAGTACTCACGCAAAAGTGCATTCGCAAAAAGGTTCATGAAAACACAAACTACAATCCTAGGAGATTAATACAAATCAACAAACGTGCAAAAACACACTCGCTTAAATGGACATGCACAAACGTACATGTAAAAAAACATGCGCAAAAGTGCATTCGCAACAACGTTATTAAAAACACGAAATACAACACTAGGACTTTAATACGCATAACCAAAAAACAGCAAGAACACTAGATACTAAAGATACAGGGGAGTGTAGAAATAACACTCAACGTTTACGTTTACGTGAATATTTTTGTGGATTAATTTATATTTCTGTTTTAATTGGTGGATTTAGTATTCTATAGGTACAAATTGATAATGAGGTGTCCATAAAGCAAAAATGATCGAAGAGTAAGAAAAGAGTTGCAATTAGGAAAATAAAATAAAATTAGAAGAGAGGATCCCTCAACATCTTCGGTAGTGTCCACGAAGTCGAGCATAACTTTCTCATCCGGACTCCAAATCAACTGGTTACGGCGGCATTAGAAAGCTATTTCAGCTGGCTACAATTCTTGTCTAATGTCAAATTTCCAAATTCGGACTCGAACATGGTCAAAATTGGATTCCAAAAGCGATCATGAAAATACCCGCTACAGTTCGAGGACACGAATGCGCATCAAGAAACGTGCACAAAAACACTCGCTACAAAAGATACGCACATAAGTAAAATTACAAAATCATGCACAAAAGTACTCACGCAAAAGTGCATTCGCAAAAAGGTTCATGAAAACACAAACTACAATCCTAGGACATTAATACAAATCAACAAACATGCACAAACACACTCGCTCAAATGGACATGCACAAACGTACATGTAAAAAAACATGCGCAAAAGTGCATTCGCAACAACGTTCTTAAAAACACGAAATACAACACTAGGACTTCAATACGCATAACGAAAAAACAGCAAGAACAATAGATACAAAAGATACAGTGGAGTGTAGAAATAACACTCAACGTTTACGTTTACATGGATTTTTTTATGGATTAATTTATATTTCTACTTTAATTGGTGGATATAGTATTCTATAGGTACAAATTGATTATGAGGTGTCCATGAAGAAAAAATGATCAAAGAGTAAGAAAAGAGTTGGAATTAGGAAAATAAAATAAAATTAGAAGAGAGGATCCCTCAACATCTTCGGTAGTGTCCACGAAGTCGAGCATAACTTTCTCATCCGGACTCCAAATCAACTGGTTCCGGCGGCATTAGAAAGCTATTTCAGCTGGCTACAATTTGTGTCTAATGTCTAATTTCCAAATTCGGACTCGAACATGGTCAAAATTGGATTCCAAAAGCGATCATGAAAATATCCGCTACAGTTCGAGGACACGAATGCGCATCAAGAAACGTGCACAAAAACACTCGCTACAAAAGATACGCAGATAAGTAAAAGTACAAAATCATGCACAAAAGTACTCACGCAAAAGTGCATTCGCAAAAAGGTTCATGAAAACACAAACTACAATCCTAGGACATTAATACAAATCAACAAACATGCACAATCACACTCGCTCAAATGGACATGCACAAACGTACATGTAAAAAAACATGCGCAAAAGTGCATTCGCAACAACGTTCTTAAAAACACGAAATACAACACTAGGACTTTAATACGCAAAACCAAACAACAGCAAGAACACTAGATACAAAAGATACAGTGGAGTGTAGAAATAACACTCAACGTTTACGTTTACGTGGATTTTTTTATGGATTAATTTATATTTCTGTTTTAATTGGTGGATTTAGTATTCTATAGGTACAAATTGATAATGAGGTTTCCATGAAGCAAAAATGATCAAAGAGTAAGAAAAGAGTTGCAATTAGGAAAATAAAATCAAATAAGAAGAGAGAATCCCACAACATCTTCGCTAGTGTCCACGAAGTCGAGCATAACTTTCTCATCCGGACTCCAAATCTACTGGTTCCGGCGGCATTAGAAAGCTATTTCACCTGGCTACAATTCCTGTCTAATGTCAAATTTCCGAATTCGGACTCGAATATGGTCAAAATTGGATTCCAAAAGCGATCATGAAAATACGCGCTACAGTTCGAGGGCACGAATGCGCATCAAGAAACGTGCACAAAAACACTCACTACAAAAGATACGCACATAAGTAAAAGTACAAAATCATGCACAAAAGTAGTCACGCAAAAGTGCATTCGCAAAAAGGTTCATGAAAACACAAACTACAATCCTAGGACATTAATACAAATCAACAAACATGCACAAACACGCTCGCTCAAATGGACATGCACAAACGTACATGTAAAAAAACATGCGCAAAAGTGCATTCGCAACAACGTTCTTAAAAACACGAAATATAACACTAGGACTTTAATACGCATAACCAAACAACAGCAAGAACACTAGATACAAAAGATACCGGCAGTGTAGAAATAACACTCAACGTTTACGTTTACGTGGATTTTTTTATGGATTAATTTATATTTCTTTTTTAATTGGTGGATTTAGTATTCTATAGGTACAAATTGATAATAAGGTGTCCATGAAGCAAAAATGATCAAAGAGTAAGAAAAGAGTTGCAATTAGGAAACTAAAATCAAATAAGAAGAGAGAATCCCACATCATCTTCAGTAGTGTCCACGAAGTCGAGCATAACTTTCTCATCCGGACTCCAAATCAACTGGTTCCGGCGGCGTTATAAAGCTATTTCAGCTGGCTACAATTCCTGTCTAATGTCAAATTTCCAAATTCGGACTCGAACATGGTCAAAATTTGATTCCAAAAGCGATCATGAAAATACCCGCTACAGTTCGAGGACACGAATGCGCATCAAGAAACGTGCACAAAAACACTCGCTACAAAAGATACGCACGTAAGTAAAAGTACAAAATCATGCACAAAAGTACTCACGCAAAAGTGCATTCGCAAAAAGGTTCATGAAAACAGAAACTACAATCCTAGGACATTAATACAAATCAACAAACATGCACAAACACACTCGCTCAAATGGACAAGTACAAACGTACATGTAAAAAAACATGCGCAAAAGTGCATTCGCAACAACGTTCTTAAAAACACGAAATACAACACTAGGACTTTAATACGCATAACCAACCAACAACAAGAACACTAGATACAAAAAGATACAGTGGAGTGTAGAAATAACACTCAACGTTTACGTTTACTTTTAGGTGGATTTTTTGATGGATTAATTTATATTTATGTTTTAATTAGTGGATTTAGTATTCTATAGGTACAAATTGATTATGACGTGTCCATGAAGCAAAAATGATCAAAGAGTAAGAAAAGAGTTGCAATTAGGAAAATAAAATCAAATTAGAAGAGAGGATCCCTCAACATCTTCGGTAGTGTCCACGAAGTCGAGCATAACTTTCTCATCCGGACTCCAAATCAACTGTTTCTGGCGGCATTAGAAAGCTATTTCACCTGGCTACAATTCCTGTCTAATGTCAAATTTCCAAATTCGGACTCGAACATGGTCAAAATTGGATTCCAAAAGCGATCATGAAAATACCCGCTGCAGTTCGAGGACACGAATGCGCATCAAGAAACGTGCACAAAAACACTCGCTACAAAAGATACGCACATAAGTAAAAATACAAAATCATGCACAAAAGTACTCACGCGAAAGTGCATTCGCAAAAAGGTTCATGAAAACATAAACTACAATCCTAGGACATTAATACAAATCCACAAACATGCACAAACACATTCGCTCAAATGGACATGCACAAACGTACATGTAAAAAAACATGCGCAAAAGTGCATTCGCAACAACGTTCTTAAAAACACGAAATACAACACTAGGACTTTAATACGCATAACCAAACAATAGCAAGAACACTAGATACAAAAGATACAGTAAAATGGAGATAGATCCCGTAAAATTGGGTAGTTGCTAGACGCCAATCTTGATTCGTTGGGCACCGATTTGATCGGCGATTAAGTAAAATGAGTTTTACTCTAATCGGGACTCTTGGGAGGAGTTCGTCTAAGAACAATGTGTTGTTCGAATCACAAAGAGTTGTGAGCCCACGGCTAGCATACACGTGAACCATTGAGGGTCACACTTCTCGTGTAATACGGATCCTTGATAACAATGAGCATAGGTTAATATGTTAATCTTTTCTAAGTTGGAGGTCAATATGATTGAGTCCAAGATTCGTTATTGTGGATTACGAGTCGGAATAAACGTAGAGAAAGAGAGACATGCAAATTGAGAAGTTGCCCGATTTAGCAGGTCCACTGAAGTGGAAGTTTCCATTTTTGGAAATTGGAAATTTCGAAGAGGCACTCGTATCGACGAGAACTTTGAGCTCGTCACAAATATAATTTTGTTATAATTTTGTGAACGATCGTTTGTAGGCCGACGAGGGAATGGGCTTAATGCATCAGTGGGTCAAGCCCAATGGCTTGAACCCACAAGGGTTGAGAACCCTAGTATAAATAGACCTCAAACAAGAGTTTGAGATCAGATTTTTTGACTCCAAAACCCTAGCCGTCAAACCCTAGCCGCCCAAGCCTCTCGACGGAGCTGCCCCGCCGCACCGGCGCCGTCTGCCGCCGGAATACGCCGGTTTTTCCTCTCCTTTCTCTATCGTATTTCCCTTGTTATCTAACCCCTTTGTATCTAGTGCTACAGTAGGGGGAGATCCGTTTATTCGAGGTGAAACCTAATTGGAGAGGAGCTGCTGCCCCGACGGAATTGCTACGCCGCCGCTGTGTTGGGTTTCGGGCACGCATACGCAGCGGAAAACAAAAATTTTACGTGATTTAAACGACTTTAAAGCACACAATTACATGCCCGAAGAATTAAATCAATTAATTGCGTACCTTTGCGCTTCCAGCGAAATTAAAAACAACATACATGCTAATAAATTTAACCGAATTTAAATCAATTAACATGCTCGCAATTTAAACCAAATAACATGCTCGCAACGATTTAATCGATTACACATAATCACATGAAATCATACAAACACAAGCATGAAATCATAGTTTAAATTAAACCCTAAAACGAAACTAGGGTTTCGTGTATTTACCTCTTGACGCGTGAGGTAGGAGCGAACGATACGTCGTGATTACTACGGAAACCAATCCGTAGAATCGGGGCAGCAGCGGTGCGTGGGCAGCAGCGGCGCGTGAGGTCACGGCGGCGCGTGTAGCGTACGCGCGGCTTCGGGGCGGCGCGTGGGGCAGCGTGCGGCTTCGGCTCGTGCGTTGCTCCTCGATTCTTCGATCTACAGTCTTCCTCCTCTCGGATTTCACCTCGTATACTTCGATCTACTAAATCGTGGCACTAGACACGAAGTAGTTAGAATAAAACGGAAAGAAAATAAAGGAGAAAGAATACCGAACAAAAGCCGGCCGAGGAACGGCCGTTTCCGGCGACGGAGCGGCGACGGCGGTGCGGTGGTGGCCGCGCGGAAGAGATGGCGAGAGAGAGAGGGTGGCCGCTTAGGGTTAGGGTTTTCTTGTTATGTGTGCTAGGGTTATAAATCATGTATTTATAGTCCCTTGCATGAAACCCTAGCGGGCTTAAGTTGGACTGGGCCCAACAGCTTAAGCTCGTTAGTTTCTTTAATCGCTCGTATCTCTCAATTCAATGATCGAAAAATTGTAACGATTACAATTTCCGAGTCATTATATTTTTCTCGTCATTACGAGTGCCATCTCTTATTTTCCAACTTTCCAAAAGTGGAAACCCTAGTTCAGTGGACTTTCTAAATTTGGAAACTTCCCGATTTAGAAAGTTCACTAACATGTTCGCTTATTCTTTTCCTTTTCTTATTCTCATTCATAATTCCAAATTACGAATGTTGGACTCAATCATATTGACTTCCAATTATGCAAAGATAAACTATTTTATCTCTGACCGTTTATTCAAAGATCTCATGTGCACGAGCAGTGTGACCCTCGATGGTTCAGGTGTAAGCTAGCCGTGGGCCCACAACCCTTTGTGGTCAAAACTCGTCCCCTTCGAGTTACGATTAAGATGAAGCTCGTTTCACCTTAATCACCCAACGAATCAAGATTGGCGTCTAGCAACTACGCGTCATGATTCCCTAGATACAAATGAAGTGCCTGCAATAACCTTCAGATATAGTTAACGTACCGTACGGTCCCTTCGATACACATGTCCCGATCGAACTAGAGGCATTGGTTCATCGAGACCTCTTTATATGTTCAATAACGGTGCGATCGTTCTAAGTGTTGTAATCCTTACGTGCATGACTTAAAGAATCGAATTCTCTAATCATCACTTAGTCAGCTCTGGCCAGAGACTTAGAATGATTACAAACTTTCAGAACACACAGGACATCCAAGACTATTCTAGCGATCGAATCCCCGACTACAATGCACAGACCTCCCACTAGATTTCGGACTGCACGAACACTGGCCCTTGGGATGGTCCTCGGTGGAACTCAGGGACAGGTCACGATACAGCTGGTCCTCTAGTGAAGTCACGGTGATGTCTAGGTCATAAGGACTAATGGTGTACAACTATACCATAGATATCTCTACTCGATTATTGGGAACCACTTAGAGATTTCTAGGGTGAGGGAGTTCAGTGAACTCGTCAACTTACGAGCACCCACTTATGCATGCCGATATCACAATACCGTTTACTGATGAGATGCAGTACACATACACTAAGTGCTAGTCTTAATGGGAAAGGCCGATATCCTCATTAGTGGCGTAACCCTTCGACTAGGAACACGTTTAACAGTTATAATACTTAAGTAAATATCTCACGATTCTAACGATCAATTACTAGTACTTGTAATAACTGTAAGGACTATATCTATGCTTGTGACAAAGGGACAAAGATATAGAATGCCAAGGTGTTTTATCATTAATACGAATGAAGGTTCGTTTATTACAATAATAAATACGAAAGACCACAGCCACATGTTGGCTTGTTGGTCACCTACTCTAACAATCTCCCACTTGACCTAAAGCCAACTACCCATAAACCGCAATCCCATCGACTCTCGATGTTTCTCATGGACCGATCTTGGTAAAGGCTTCGTGAAGGGGTCTGCAACGTTCTCTTCCGAGGTGACTCGTTCTACCTTAACTTCACCTCTATCAATGATCTCTCGGATCACGTGATACTTCCTCAGAATATGCTTCGACTTCTGATGAGATCGCGGCTCCTTAGCTTGTGCCACGGCTCCGGTGTTATCAAAGTACAACGGTACTGGATCACTAGCATCAGGAATGACACCCAACTCTTGGATGAACTTCCTTATCCAAGTCCCTTCCTTTGCAGCTTCGGACGCTGCAATGTATTCCGCTTCGGTAGTGGAATCAGCCGTCGTGCTTTGCTTGGAACTCTTCCAACACACGGCACCACCATTCAGCGTGAATATAAATCCAGAATTCGACTTTGAGTCGTCCACGTCCGATTGAAAACTAGAGTCGGTAAAACCCTCTAATTTCAACTCGGCACCCCCATAGACCAAAAATATATCCTTAGTTCTTCGCAAGTACTTGAGGATATCTTTCACGGCTTTCCAGTGAGCCGGGCCGGGGTTAGACTGATATCTGCTTGTGACACTCACAGCATACGCAATATCGGGTCTCGTACATAGCATGCCATACATTATGCTTCCTATGGCAGAAGCATAGGGCGTCCTTTTCATCTCCTCGATTTCACTAGGTGTTTGGGGACACATAGATTTCGAGAGACGAACCCCATGGGACATTGGCAAGAATCCCTTCTTGGATTCTTCCATGCTAAACCGTTTCATAACGGTGTCTATGTACAGGCTTTGGGATAAGCCAAGCATCTTTCTTGCTCTATCTCTATAGATGCGTATTCCTAATACATAAGATGCTTCTCCCAAATCCTTCATTGAGAAACGTGTGGACAACCATGCTTTCGTTTGCTGTAACATTCCTATGTCATTCCCAATGAGTAGAATGTCATCAACGTAAAGCACTAAAAATATCACTGCCCTCCACTAACCTTCTTGTATACACAAGGTTCCTCCGGATTCTTCTCAAAATCAAACTCTTTGATAGTTGAGTCGAATCTAATGTTCCAACTACGGGATGCTTGCTTCAATCCATAAATGGATCGCTGGAGCTTGCAAACCTTTTGCTCACTTCCAGAAGATATGAAGCCTTCCGGCTGCGCCATGTAAATCTCTTCCTCAATGTCTCCATTAAGGAAGGCGGTCTTCACATCCATTTGCCATATCTCGTAGTCGTACCACGCAGCTATGGCTAGCAAAATCCTAATGGACTTCAGCATCGCGACTGGCGAAAAGGTTTCCTCATAGTCAACGCCTTGCCTTTGAGTGTATCCTTTCGCTACCAATCTACCTTTATAGGTCGATACCTTTCCATCCACTCCAATTTTGTTCTTATAGATCCACTTGCAGCCTATAGGAACGATTCCCTTAGGTGGATCTACCAAGGTCCACACCTTGTTGGAGTACATGGAGTCCATTTCGGATTTCATGGCAGTTAGCCAATGTCCCATGTCCGCATCCGATACGGCCTCATTGTATGTTCTTGGATCTCGTCCAAGATCAATATGATCTTCATCATTTTCGAGGAGGAATAACCTATCCGGCATTTTCCGAACTCTTTCGGATCTACGTACCGTAGGTTCAGGAGGTATATTAGTGGTTTGTTGTATTGGTTCGATTTCTTGATCTTGTGTTTGAACTTCACTTTGTGGTTCTTGAACTACTTCAAGTTCTATCATGCTGCCCTTTCTATCGGATAGAAACTCCCTTTCCAAAAAGGTGGCATTTCTCGAAACAAACGTCTTTGCTTCTTTGACATAATAAAACTCGTATCCCATTGAGTCTTCGGGATACCCCACAAAATAGCACAAGTCGGATTTACTATCCAACTTATCTCCCACTAATCGCTTCACATAAGCGGGACAACCTCATATCCTAATATGTTTGTAATTGGGTTTCCGGGAATGCCAAAGTTCATAAGGTGTGGATTTAACTGCTTTGGTGTTAACTCTATTCAGCAAATACGCGGCAGTACGGAGTGCATGACCCCACAAGTATGCCGGTAAGTTTGTGAACCCCATCATTGATCGAACCATATCTAATAAAGTTCGATTCCGACGTTCGGATACTCCATTAAGTTGAGGAGTTCCCGGTGGAGTCCATTGGGACTGTATCCCATTTTCTTTTAGATAGTCAATGAACTCGATGCTCAAGTACTCTCCACCACGATCGGATCGCAGCTTCTTAATACTTCGTCCGAGTTGCTTTTCTACTTCATGCCTAAAATCTTTGAACCTTTCAAATGTTTCAGACTTGTACTTCATCAAGTACACATACCCATACCTAGAATAATCATCGGTAAAGGTAGCGAAGTAGTTATATCCACCCTTCGCACTAACACTTAGTGGATCACATACGTCTGTATGGATCAAATCCAAAAGACCCTCGGCTCGTTCCATTACCCCTTTGTAGGGTGACTTGGTCATTTTCCCTTTAAGGCAAGATTCACAAGTTTGTAGTGATTTCACGTCCTCCAAAGAGAACAATCCTTCACTAACAAAATCGTTCATCCTTCTTAAAGAGACATGACCTAATCTAGCGTGCCAAAGTTGTGCGGGGTTTTGATCTATCTCCTTACGTTTTGCTGATATAACGTTAATAGGTATTTCACTTGGATCTAGTTCATATAAGTTGTTTAATAGTCGTCCTTTGCAAATTAAATTCTCATTCTTTTGTATAATGCAAATCGAATTTCCAAAAACAAAAGTAAAACCTTCAATATCTAATACAGGAATAGAAATAAGGTTTCTAATGAGCGACGGAACAAATAAACAATCGTTCAAAACAATAGGAAAACTAGAATCCAAAACATTTAAGTAAATAGTGCCAATGGCTTCAGCAGCAACTCTTGCTCCATTCCCCATCCTTAGGTAGGTCTCACCCGCTCTAAGTCTTCGACTTCTTGTCATTAGCTGCAAATCATTGCACAAATGTGAGCCACAGCCCGTATCCAATACCCAAGAAGAAGAGTTGACAGACAAATTTACGTCAATGAAATACGTACCCTTTTCAGAACCTTTCTGCTTTAGGTAAGCCTTGCAGTTGCGGCGCCAATGTCCTTTCTTTCCACAGTGATGGCAAGCATCATCAACTTGTTTGCTAACCTTTGCTTTGGGGCCCCCACTACCTTCACCCACTTCGAACTTGCTGTTAGGGAAAAGAACTCTTTCCTTTCTCTTCTTTTGGAAAGAACTCTTCTTTCCAGAAGTAGCAGCAACGAGAACAGACTTCTCTTTCTTAATGGTGGACTCGAAGCTGACCAACATGTTCATTAACTCATCCAATGGAGGATCTAGTTTGTTCATGTTGAAGTTCACTATGAACGATTCATAGGAACTAGGAAGAGACAACAGGATCAAATCCAACGAGAGCTCGGCCGGGAGGGTGACATCAAGATTCACTAGCTTTTCAAGGAGAGTGATCATTTTGAGACAGTGCTCGTGGACCGAAGTCCCTTCGCGCAGTCTCGCTGTGATCAACTCCTTTGTAGCAGCGTACCTCGATGCCCTAATATTCTCACTATACATGCTATCGAGATGAGCCTTTATATCGAAAGCATGTAAGTGAGACTCATATTTCCTCGCAAGCGCGGGCTCCATGGCGGCTATCATATAGCACCTAGCATGGGTGTCATCTTTCTTCCAAACTTCATAAGTTTCCTTTTCAGCATCAGTCGCTGTGGCAGGTATAGTGGCGGGAAGCCTCTCGTTCAAAACGTAGAGACGCCCCTCAACAGTTAGCACAAGCTTAAGACTACGCAACCAATCTAGGTAATTAGGGCCATTGAGTTTATTGTCGAGGATTGACATTATGGGATTCTTAGACATGATTATCTGAGACATATAGAGAAGAGGATTATTAGAGATTCGCGTTAAATGATTGTTACAATTAAATGTTTGGACTTGTGTTATTTAATTGTTCTCCCACTAATTTTATCGAGTTCCACTTCCCTCTAGTAGACAAACGAGAAAACTGATTTTTCTTAATGGGCTTTAGGTCCAATAGACAAATATAACCCGTAGTTAATCTAGCCCGATTATATTTGCCCAAAGGTAGATCACAATCAATCATATCCACAATATGACCCTAAATTAATTTTCCTCACACTTGATAATGACCTAAGTTAATCTCGCGAATATCAAAATCGTCGTGTGTCAAGTCTAACCTACCAATCAAAGATGCTCATAGAACTCGATTATGCCAAACTAATGCAGTCCCTAGTTAATCTAGCCGACCACGTTAATTCAACATAACCCTTTTCTATGGCTACCTTCATCACTATGTCAATTGAATTACAGCTTACTCTACCATAGCACTCCCCGCTAACACGGCTTACTGCACTATAGTAAAGGGCTACACATAATCCAACCGTTGGCAGAAGGAAAGAAATAACTCAACAGATTGGGTATTTCTTTATAGCTTGAAATGATTCTCAATTGAATTAAGAATGAGGGATTTTATTAAAAGTTTTATCTCATCAGAAGGTTTGGATTGGTCTATGTGATTCCTACATCTATGTTCTCTAAAGGTATATGGAAGCGCATATTGTCCTAAGAGGAACATACGACCTAACTATATAATTAATTACATTAATTAATTATCGGGTTTTTCAAAATAATTATAGGACCTCAACTTACATAAATCATTCAAATAATGTTGAGGTACTACTAATTAAATTGAATATATAATCAATATTATATATGTGTTCTATTAATTGAAATCAATTTAACAATTTAAATTAATTAATTAATCTAACACCTATTTACTAAAATAGATGATTGTCGATCCAATTATCTAATTGGGATTAATTGAAAATAATTTTCCAAAAATTAAAATCAATTTGTTTTAAGTTTAATTTTAGAAATCTGAAATAATTTTTTTTTTTTTTTTTTTTTTTTTTTTTTTTTTTTTTTTTATTTTTTTTTATTTTTTCAGTGGACCGGTTCGGCCCAACCGGTCTGACCGGTTCGGACCGAATCGGGCCTGTTCTGTCCGGTCCAGCTGACCCAAATCAGTGGGCCGGGTCAGTCGGACCGAGAACCGGTCTGACCGACCCGAATCCACTTGGATTCGGTCAACCAAAACGCACATAACCATCGAACCGGCCGGTTCGACCGGTTCGATCCGAATAATTAAAAACCGACGTTTTAAAATATATTTCAGATCCGATTTTCCAATTTTAAAACAATTTTAAAGCTGGAAAAATTCTAAACAATATTTCAAAAATATTTTAAACTTACGAAAACTCCCAATTACATAATACGACAATCGCTACTTTAATAAATCGAACATGCATAAAATCATAGCATATTATACAACGCAATTAATTACGCAACGAGCTCTGATACCACTGTTGGGTTTCGGGCACGCATACGCAGCGGAAAACAAAAATTTTACGTGATTTAAACGACTTTAAAGCACACAATTACATGCCCGAAGAATTAAATCAATTAATTGCGTACCTTTGCGCTTCCAGCGAAATTAAAAACAACATACATGCTAATAAATTTAACCGAATTTAAATCAATTAACATGCTCGCAATTTAAACCAAATAACATGCTCGCAACGATTTAATCGATTACACATAATCACATGAAATCATACAAACACAAGCATGAAATCATAGTTTAAATTAAACCCTAAAACGAAACTAGGGTTTCGTGTATTTACCTCTTGACGCGTGAGGTAGGAGCGAACGATACGTCGTGATTACTACGGAAACCAATCTGTAGAATCGGGGCAGCAGCGGTGCGTGGGCAGCAGCGGCGCGTGAGGTCACGGCGGCGCGTGTAGCGTACGCGCGGCTTCGGGCGGCGCGTGGGGCAGCGTGCGGCTTCGGCTCGTGCGTTGCTCCTCGATTCTTCGATCTACAGTCTTCCTCCTCTCGGATTTCACCTCGTATACTTCGATCTACTAAATCGTGGCACTAGACACGAAGTAGTTAGAATAAAACGGAAATAAAATAAAGGAGAAAGAATACCGAACAAAAGCCGGCCGAGGAACGGCCGTTTCCGGCGACGGAGCGGCGACGGCGGTGCGGTGGTGGCCGCGCGGAAGAGATGGCGAGAGAGAGAGGGTGGCCGCTTAGGGTTAGGGTTTTCTTGTTATGTGTGCTAGGGTTATAAATCATGTATTTATAGTCCCTTGCATGAAA
This sequence comes from Erythranthe guttata, assembly GCF_056151865.1. NCBI lineage: Eukaryota > Viridiplantae > Streptophyta > Magnoliopsida > Lamiales > Phrymaceae > Erythranthe > Erythranthe guttata. The sequence goes on along the minus strand of NC_142539.1, from coordinate 8,538,816 downwards.
CCCTAGCGGGCTTAAGTTGGACTGGGCCCAACAGCTTAAGCTCGTTAGTTTCTTTAATCGCTCGTATCTCTCAATTCAATGATCGAAAAATTGTAACGATTACAATTTCCGAGTCATTATAATTTTCTCGTCATTACGAGTGCCATCTCTTATTTTCCAACTTTCCAAAAGTGGAAACCCTAGTTCAGTGGACTTTCTAAATTTGGAAACTTCCCGATTTAGAAAGTTCACTAACATGTTCGCTTATTCTTTTCCTTTTCTTATTCTCATTCATAATTCCAAATTACGAATGTGGGACTCAATCATATTGACTTCCAATTATGCAAAGATAAACTATTTTATCTCTGACCGTTTATTCAAAGATCTCATGTGCACGAGCAGTGTGACCCTCGATGGTTCAGGTGTAAGCTAGCCGTGGGCCCACAACCCTTTGTGGTCAAAACTCGTCCCCTTCGAGTTACGATTAAGATGAAGCTCGTTTCACCTTAATCACCCAACGAATCAAGATTGGCGTCTAGCAACTATGCGTCATGATTCCCTAGATACAAATGAAGTGCCTGCAAGAACCTTCAGATATAGTTAACGTACCGTACGGTCCCTTCGATACACATGTCCCGATCGAACTAGAGGCATTGGTTCATCGAGACCTCTTTATATGTTCAATAACGGTGCGATCGTTCTAAGTGTTGTAATCCTTACGTGCATGACTTAAAGAATCGAATTCTCTAATCATCACTTAGTCAGCTCTGGCCAGAGACTTAGAATGATTACAAACTTTCAGAACACACAGGACATCCAAGACTATTCTAGCGATCGAATCCCCGACTACAATGCACAGACCTCCCACTAGATTTCGGACTGCACGAACACTGGCCCTTGGGATGGTCCTCGGTGGAACTCAGGGACAGGTCACGATACAGCTGGTCCTCTAGTGAAGTCACGGTGATGTCTAGGTCATAAGGACTAATGGTGTACAACTATACCATAGATATCTCTACTCGATTATTGGGAACCACTTAGAGATTTCTAGGGTGAGGGAGTTCAGTGAACTCGTCAACTTACGAGCACCCACTTATGCATGCCGATATCACAATACCGTTTACTGATGAGATGCAGTACACATACACTAAGTGCTAGTCTTAATGGGAAAGGCCGATATCCTCATTAGTGGCGTAACCCTTCGACTAGGAACACGTTTAACAGTTATAATACTTAAGTAAATATCTCACGATTCTAACGATCAATTACTAGTACTTGTAATAACTGTAAGGACTATATCTATGCTTGTGACAAAGGGACAAAGATATAGAATGCCAAGGTGTTTTATCATTAATACGAATGAAGGTTCGTTTATTACAATAATAAATACGAAAGACCACAGCCACATGTTGGCTTGTTGGTCACCTACTCTAACAATCTCCCACTTGACCTAAAGCCAACTACCCATAAACCGCAATCCCATCGACTCTCGATGTTTCTCATGGACCGATCTTGGTAAAGGCTTCGTGAAGGGGTCTGCAACGTTCTCTTCCGAGGTGACTCGTTCTACCTTAACTTCACCTCTATCAATGATCTCTCGGATCACGTGATACTTCCTCAGAATATGCTTCGACTTCTGATGAGATCGCGGCTCCTTAGCTTGTGCCACGGCTCCGGTGTTATCAAAGTACAACGGTACTGGATCACTAGCATCAGGAATGACACCCAACTCTTGGATGAACTTCCTTATCCAAGTCCCTTCCTTTGCAGCTTCGGACGCTGCAATGTATTCCGCTTCGGTAGTGGAATCAGCCGTCGTGCTTTGCTTGGAACTCTTCCAACACACGGCACCACCATTCAGCGTGAATATAAATCCAGAATTCGACTTTGAGTCGTCCACGTCCGATTGAAAACTAGAGTCGGTAAAACCCTCTAATTTCAACTCGGCACCCCCATAGACCAAAAATATATCCTTAGTTCTTCGCAAGTACTTGAGGATATCTTTCACGGCTTTCCAGTGAGCCGGGCCGGGGTTAGACTGATATCTGCTTGTGACACTCACAACATACGCAATATCGGGTCTCGTACATAGCATGCCATACATTATGCTTCCTATGGCAGAAGCATAGGGCGTCCTTTTCATCTCCTCGATTTCACTAGGTGTTTGGGGACACATAGATTTCGAGAGACGAACCCCATGGGACATTGGCAAGAATCCCTTCTTGGATTCTTCCATGCTAAACCGTTTCATAACGGTGTCTATGTACAGGCTTTGGGATAAGCCAAGCATCTTTCTTGCTCTATCTCTATAGATGCGTATTCCTAATACATAAGATGCTTCTCCCAAATCCTTCATTGAGAAACGTGTGGACAACCATGCTTTCGTTTGCTGTAACATTCCTATGTCATTCCCAATGAGTAGAATGTCATCAACGTAAAGCACTAAAAATATCACTGCCCTCCCACTAACCTTCTTGTATACACAAGGTTCCTCCGGATTCTTCTCAAAATCAAACTCTTTGATAGTTGAGTCGAATCTAATGTTCCAACTACGGGATGCTTGCTTCAATCCATAAATGGATCGCTGGAGCTTGCAAACCTTTTGCTCACTTCCAGAAGATATGAAGCCTTCCGGCTGCGCCATGTAAATCTCTTCCTCAATGTCTCCATTAAGGAAGGCGGTCTTCACATCCATTTGCCATATCTCGTAGTCGTACCACGCAGCTATGGCTAGCAAAATCCTAATGGACTTCAGCATCGCGACTGGCGAAAAGGTTTCCTCATAGTCAACGCCTTGCCTTTGAGTGTATCCTTTCGCTACCAATCTACCTTTATAGGTCGATACCTTTCCATCCACTCCAATTTTGTTCTTATAGATCCACTTGCAGCCTATAGGAACGATTCCCTTAGGTGGATCTACCAAGGTCCACACCTTGTTGGAGTACATGGAGTCCATTTCGGATTTCATGGCAGTTAGCCAATGTCCCATGTCCGCATCCGATACGGCCTCATTGTATGTTCTTGGATCTCGTCCAAGATCAATATGATCTTCATCATTTTCGAGGAGGAATAACCTATCCGGCATTTTCCGAACTCTTTCGGATCTACGTACCGTAGGTTCAGGAGGTATATTAGTGGTTTGTTGTATTGGTTCGATTTCTTGATCTTGTGTTTGAACTTCACTTTGTGGTTCTTGAACTACTTCAAGTTCTATCATGCTGCCCTTTCTATCGGATAGAAACTCCCTTTCCAAAAAGGTGGCATTTCTCGAAACAAACGTCTTTGCTTCTTTGACATAATAAAACTCGTATCCCATTGAGTCTTCGGGATACCCACAAAATAGCACAAGTCGGATTTACTATCCAACTTATCTCCCACTAATCGCTTCACATAAGCGGGACAACCCCATATCCTAATATGTTTGTAATTGGGTTTCCGGGAATGCCAAAGTTCATAAGGTGTGGATTTAACTGCTTTGGTGTTAACTCTATTCAGCAAATACGCGGCAGTACGGAGTGCATGACCCCACAAGTATGCCGGTAAGTTTGTGAACCCCATCATTGATCGAACCATATCTAATAAAGTTCGATTCCGACGTTCGGATACTCCATTAAGTTGAGGAGTTCCCGGTGGAGTCCATTGGGACTGTATCCCATTTTCTTTTAGATAGTCAATGAACTCGATGCTCAAGTACTCTCCACCACGATCGGATCGCAGCTTCTTAATACTTCGTCCGAGTTGCTTTTCTACTTCATGCCTAAAATCTTTGAACCTTTCAAATGTTTCAGACTTGTACTTCATCAAGTACACATACCCATACCTAGAATAATCATCGGTAAAGGTAGCGAAGTAGTTATATCCACCCTTCGCACTAACACTTAGTGGATCACATACGTCTGTATGGATCAAATCCAAAAGACCTCGGCTCGTTCCATTACCCCTTTGTAGGGTGACTTGGTCATTTTCCCTTTAAGGCAAGATTCACAAGTTTGTAGTGATTTCACGTCCTCCAAAGAGAACAATCCTTCACTAACAAAATCGTTCATCCTTCTTAAAGAGACTTGACCTAATCTAGCGTGCCAAAGTTGTGCGGGGTTTTGATCTATCTCCTTACGTTTTGCTGATATAACGTTAATAGGTATTTCACTTGGATCTAGTTCATATAAGTTGTTTAATAGTCGTCCTTTGCAAATTAAATTCTCATTCTTTTGTATAATGCAAATCGAATTTCCAAAAACAAAAGTAAAACCTTCAATATCTAATACAGGAATAGAAATAAGGTTTCTAATGAGCGACGGAACAAATAAACAATCGTTCAAAACAATAGGAAAACTAGAATCCAAAACATTTAAGTAAATAGTGCCAATGGCTTCAGCAGCAACTCTTGCTCCATTCCCCATCCTTAGGTAGGTCTCACCCGCTCTAAGTCTTCGACTTCTTGTCATTAGCTGCAAATCATTGCACAAATGTGAGCCACAGCCCGTATCCAATACCCAAGAAGAAGAGTTGACAGACAAATTTACGTCAATGAAATACGTACCCTTTTCAGAACCTTTCTGCTTTAGGTAAGCCTTGCAGTTGCGGCGCCAATGTCCTTTCTTTCCACAGTGATGGCAAGCATCATCAACTTGTTTGCTAACCTTTGCTTTGGGGCCCCCACTACCTTCACCACTTCGAACTTGCTGTTAGGGAAAAGAACTCTTTCCTTTCTCTTCTTTTGGAAAGAACTCTTCTTTCCAGAAGTAGCAGCAACGAGAACAGACTTCTCTTTCTTAATGGTGGACTCGAAGCTGACCAACATGTTCATTAACTCATCAATGGAGGATCTAGTTTGTTCATGTTGAAGTTCACTATGAACGATTCATAGGAACTAGGAAGAGACAACAGGATCAAATCCAACGAGAGCTCGGCCGGGAGGGTGACATCAAGATTCACTAGCTTTTCAAGGAGAGTGATCATTTTGAGACAGTGCTCGTGGACCGAAGTCCCTTCGCGCAGTCTCGCTGTGATCAACTCCTTTGTAACAGCGTACCTCGATGCCCTAATATTCTCACTATACATGCTATCGAGATGAGCCTTTATATCGAAAGCATGTAAGTGAGACTCATATTTCCTCGCAAGCGCGGGCTCCATGGCGGCTATCATATAGCACCTAGCATGGGTGTCATCTTTCTTCCAAACTTCATAAGTTTCCTTTTCAGCATCAGTCGCTGTGGCAGGTATAGTGGCGGGAAGCCTCTCGTTCAAAACGTAGAGACGCCCCTCAACAGTTAGCACAAGCTTAAGACTACGCAACCAATCTAGGTAATTAGGGCCATTGAGTTTATTGTCGAGGATTGACATTATGGATTCTTAGACATGATTATCTGAGACATATAGAGAAGAGGATTATTAGAGATTCGCGTTAAATGATTGTTACAATTAAATGTTTGGACTTGTGTTATTTAATTGTTCTCCCACTAATTTTATCGAGTTCCACTTCCCTCTAGTAGACAAACGAGAAAACTGATTTTTCTTAATGGGCTTTAGGTCCAATAGACAAATATAACCCGTAGTTAATCTAGCCCGATTATATTTGCCCAAAGGTAGATCACAATCAATCATATCCACAATATGACCCTAAATTAATTTTCCTCACACTTGATAATGACCTAAGTTAATCTCGCGAATATCAAAATCGTCGTGTGTCAAGTCTAACCTACCAATCAAAGATGCTCATAGAACTCGATTATGCCAAACTAATGCAGTCCCTAGTTAATCTAGCCGACCACGTTAATTCAACATAACCCTTTTCTATGGCTACCTTCATCACTATGTCAATTGAATTACAGCTTACTCTACCATAGCACTCCCCGCTAACACGGCTTACTGCACTATAGTAAAGGGCTACACATAATCAAACCGTTGGCAGAAGGAAAGAAATAACTCAACAGATTGGGTATTTCTTTATAGCTTGAAATGATTCTCAATTGAATTAATAATGAGGGATTTTATTAAAAGTTTTATCTCATCAGACTTCTTCTTCTTCTTCTTCTTCTTCTATATGTAAGTTTATCACATATGATCGGATGCGGGAGTTTCTGAAAAGATTTGAGTGGGTTCACATCGTGTGCGTAGAGGTTTACAAAATCTGTATCCTTGCTGTAGCGGTTAACTCTGATCGTGGGCCATTTTGTTTTGGCTTTTCTGCTTTATATACTTTTGTATGAGAAAACTGCCCCAAAAAATTTCTTTTGTGGAGCAATAAATGATTTTTTAGATCGTAGTTAATATTGTTTTTGTTTTCTTTTTCCTCCATTTATTTCGTATATTATATTAAATGCAAATCAGTTAGGGTTTAGGGAAGTAAATTTTGTTTTCTGTTCTTGTTTCTTTGTCGTATTAATTGTTGCCCCTTTTTTTTTTTTTTTTTTTTAAATGTTGGACTGGTGTTTTTCTCATTTTTTTTTCTCCAAAGTGAATTAATGCAAAAATAAAATAATTACTGAAAAATCCGAAAATGAAGTAAAAAAAAAAAGAGCGTGACCACTTCACTGATTTGGAAGGAATGAAAAACCGCAAAAATCCAAAAAATAATAAAAGAATGTTAGAGTAAGAAATGACTAAACTGCGCCTAGGTTTATGTTTAGGTTTTAATTCAAAATATCTTTCTTTTATATATAAGATATATTACATTCCATGAATACACCAATTTAGCAACGGTCACTTTGCATAATTGTTGGCAGATTTATTCTCTTTGGTTTCCTTCAAATCTTTGCCTTGATTTTGTCCTTGGTTAATATTAGTCTTATCAGTATCTAGTACTGCGTGGGTAGTGGAATGAATATATGAGGTGAAATCTAAGAGGATGAAGATTCTTCTTCCACCAACGCCGCCATCAGGGTCGTCTCCACGCGCCTCCACGCGCCACCACAAGCAGGTTGTTGAGTGTAGATATTATACTCAATACGTTTACTTTACGTGGAACTTTTGTTTAGATTTAATTATATTTGTGCTTTAATTGATTGATTTTGTGTTTATAGGTGAAAAACGAGAATTAGGTGTCCATGAAGGAAAAAAGATCAAAAAGAAAGGAAAAAAGTTGCAAATAAGGAAACAAATCAAATTGGAAGAAGGAATCCCGCCACAGCTTTGGCAGTGTCCACCATTTCGAGCATATCTCTCTCATACAAACTCCGAATTAGGTGATTTGGACGGAATTGGAAAGCTAATTTCAAGGGCTACAATTCTTATTTACACAATATTCCAAAATTCGGACTCCAACATGGCACAAATCGACAAACAAGTCCTGGTGGGGGAAAGTGACGGAAATTGATTCCTATTAGGTTTCCTCTACTTCCTTATCAAGAAAAGCCTATAAAAGCAACAAGTCTCTACACCATAAGCACGGAATTTTACACCACAAAACGCGAGGAACGAAGATCAACGAAGACTCAAGCATAGTTTTTCTTATTTCTTTTATTTTTATTTTGTTTATCATAAGAATTACGCGTAGCTAAGTTTTTAATCTAGGATTTTGTTGGAACCCTATGTGGGGATGGTGAACCCGTTTTCTTGAGATTATGCAATTATGATTTTATGATTATTTCTTATACTTGTTATGATTGTTAGTGCATGAACTTTATCAATTTATGTGCTTTATCTGTGATTATTGGGATTGACTCGACAGAGCTATTTTGATAATTAGACGGTAAGTATAAGAACCTTCGAGTAGTTTTCACCGGATGAGTGTGTCAATTGCATGTGGTGTCGTAGACATACAGATATCACCTTAGGTAGCCATTTACGAGACTTGTTAGTTAATGCTTTATTCATAATTTGTTTGCATAGACATATAGTGAACCGTTTATGAATAATAGACTCATAATACACGCGACAGCGGGTTATGAGTAAATTAGTGTCTCGGGTTAATAATCATGAATCATATATTTCATAATTGAGGGGTTTTGGGTGAGCAATTCATGCATAGGGGGAAGATAAAATCCTAGATCCGTTTTACATTGATATTTTCTCGTGTTATTTGCTTTCTTAATTAGTTTAGTTGTTTAATTGATTTAAATTGACAAACTTGCGTAGGCTGGATAAAAATCATAGTTGTTAGAATTTGGTACTTAGGATTAGATAATTTGAGTATTCCCTGTGGGATCGACATCCGACTCTCACGAGTCCACTTTTACTACTTGTTTGCGATACGTGCACTTGCGTGTTAGGTATTTAGCACCCAACAAGTTTTTGGCGCCGTTGCCGGAGAATACGGCTAAATTATCTATTTATTCTAATATCAAATTTGAGCAATTTTTCTTACTTCCGCCATTTAATTTTTATTTTTATTTTTATTTTTAATTTTTATTTTTTGTTGTTTTTGTTTCATGTCTGGTTACAATGTTCGGGCACCTCAAACGGGATATGAATGGCTTCCATCTGACGAATACCTCCAAAACACCTATGATATGCCTCCGTTTTGTTCAGCATGTGGTGGAAATCATTATTCCGATCAATGTTGGGTACCACCAACAGCGACGAATTTCGACGAAATTACCAACGGAGGTTATTGGAACACTTACACCAACAACACATACGAGCAAAGATTTCAAGACCAAGATTTGAACGAGTTTCAACATAGAGAGCCACAATTTGATGATTTTCAAAATTATTATCCAATGCAGCAGCAGCAGACCACTGATGAACAAGTTGATCTGGTATCCCTCATTGCCGAATTCATGAAGTCCACTCAAGCATCATTTCAAAACATGGAGATACAACTGGAAGAGATGACGCTCAAATTAAAATCTGAATCTCTTGAAAATATTCCAGACAAAATCGGCAATGGTTATATCAAAGAAAATTCGGGTGAAGCCTGCGGTGAGAAAAATCTTCTATGTCCAGAAAATAGTGTCGATATGAGAGAAATAGAAATTACGAAGACACTTGAGCATGATGAATCTGAGAAGGCAATCGAGCTAAACCACGAAGATGCCTCAAAACAAGAGAAGAAGGAGATGGATGTAATGATTGAAGATATTCTAGTTGTGGACCCTGTCGTTGATCTAAATGTAGATTTGAAGGCATCAATAGAGGTTGATGAGAAGACGAATGTGTTTGAAGTGGAGGTTATATGCGGACGTGAGGTTTTTGTGTACCGATTTGAGGGAGCGGGTGATGAAGATCCCATCTTAGCTTCGTACCGATTGATTACAACCAAGAAAGACTACAAGCTAAGGTGGACCCTGATATATTGCAATGCTATCCATGCCTTGGTTGCAATTGAAGTGATAAAGCTCATGGATGGATGCGCGATCTACAAGGCTTTGGATTGGACATAACAGTTTTAAGAAGCAAAGTCTGGCTGAAGACTTAAAACTTAGCGCTTCTCGGGAGGCAACCCAAGCATTTATCGATTTTCGTATTTTTATTTATTTTTATTTTTCTTAGGATTTTAGCATGCGCAAACTAATAATTTAATTTTTTTTTATTTTTTTAGGTCGAAAATCAAACACTAAGGGATCGGACGTTAAATGTGGATTAAACGAACATCAAAGAGTGCATCCCGGAGAAGGACCTTCCGACTAATCAGGTGTATTCTATCCTTGAACTTTGTTCTAATTGCATTGAGGACAATGTAAATTTTAAGTTTGGGGGTGGAAAATTACTTGTTTTTATGTAATTTTTTAGTTTGCATGCCTTAGGATTTTTTTTTTTTTTTTCGTTTATTTATTGTTTTCTTAAAAAAAAAAAAATTTGCTTGAGTCGAATGCATCGATGAGTTATAATTATGAGAGATGATCATTTTTTGATGATGAGATTGCTTGTTTTGTGTGATAATGATTAGATATTTGTTTAGCTTTCGATTCAACGGAACTTAGAAACGAATTATTGCTAGGAATCACACTTTGTGCATTGTTTTGGTTGAATGTTTTGTATTTTAAATTTGGAGTTAATTTGTGTTAGATCATGCTATGTTCGGTTTTAGACCTCACCTTAGGAAATTTATGATACGAAGTATTGAGTAGTGAGTGATTTGGGATATGATTTGGGCCTTCTTTGAACCGTTTGAGCCTTTCAAGCCGACCTTTTTATCGAAATTATCATTAGAACCTTGATTTGAGCCTCGGAGAAAAGGTGTTCTTTCTTTTAGCCAAAGTGTATAAGGTAGAAAAGTGGAGATTTTTTAAAAATTAACCCTTGGAGTTCGGTCGAAATTTTTTATAAGGTCCTTCTTCTTCAAAAAAAAAAAAAAAAAAAAATACAAATATATATGCTTCTATATTTATATAAAAAAAAAAAAAAAAAGAAGAAGAGACTAGAAGGGAGAAGTAAGGACTAGTTGTTGAATTGTTTTGAAAGCTCGATTCATTGTCTTAAGAGAAAAGTGGAGACTTTTGAACTCTTAAGAATCGAGTTTATTAAAGTCCTTAGAGGTGAATTCACGAAATTGATTCCTATTAGGTTTCCTCTACTTGCTTATCAAGAAAAGCCTATAGAAGCAACAAGTCTCTACACCATAAGCACGAAATTTTACACCACAAAACGCGAGGAACGAAGATCAACGAAGACTCAAGCATAGTTTTTCTTATTTCTTTTATTTTTATTTTGTTTATCATAAGAATTACGCGTAGCTAAGTTTTTAATCTAGGATTTTGTTGGAACCCTATGTGGGGATGGTGAACCCGTTTTCTTGAGATTATGCAATTATGATTTTATGATTATTTCTTATACTTGTTATGATTGTTAGTGCATGAACTTGATCAATTTATGTGCTTTATCTGTGATTATTGGGATTGACTCGACAGAGCTATTTTGATAATTAGACGGTAAGTATAAGAACCTTCGAGTAGTTTTCACCGGATGAGTGTGTCAATTGCATGTGGTGTCGTAGACATACAGATATCACCTTAGGTAGCCATTTACGAGACTTGTTAGTTAATGCTTTATTCATAATTTGTTTGCATAGACATATAGTAAACCGTTTATGAATAATAGACTCATAATACACGCGACAGCGGGTTATGAGTAAATTAGTGTCTCGGGTTAATAATCATGAATCATATATTTCATAATTGAGGGGTTTTGGGTGAGCAATTCTTGCATAGGGGGAAGATAAAATCCTAGATCCGTTTTACATTGATATTTTCTCGTGTTATTTGCTTTCTTAATTAGTTTAGTTGTTTAATTGATTTAAATTGACAAACTTGCGTAGGCTGGATAAAAATCATAGTTGTTAGAATTTGGTACTTAGGATTAGATAATTTGAGTATTCCCTGTGGGATCGACATCCGACTCTCACGAGTCCACTTTTACTACTTGTTTGCGATACGTGCACTTGCGTGTTAGGTATTTAGCACCCAACACATGTGATGTGAGAAGGCAATTCTGAAAAACTGCTCTCGAATTTTCTGCGCAGTCCAACGAGCGAATTCGCCATAAATCAACCATTGATCGGATGGATGTGAAATTGTGGGAGACGCTTTGCAACTCATGGATTTACAATTTCCCAAAAGAAAATGTCCATCCGGTCAATAACCATGGAGCTATTGAAGTCGGAGCAGGCCTGTAATTTCGAATCAGAAAAGAGGCTGGATCAGTTGGAGTGGGAAGAGCACCTAGCTGTCTTCTCGAGTCTTCGTTCGATTCACGCTTCAAGGGTAAAGTATTTTTTTCTCTAATTAATATATATTAATTAATTTATATTAATTAAGATTTATGTATGTTAATTGATTATTGAATAACATGAATCTATATGTTTGATTATGTGTTTATGTGAATCGTTCGTTGAGCATGTTTATTATTTGATTTAATTTCACGAGCATAGTATGATGATTTAATTTATGTAATTTAAATTAATTATATATGCGACCATGTTTGTTGGAAATTGGAAGTGAAAAGGTATGCAATTAATTGTAATTATTGTGCATGTGTTGGTTTATATAAATTTGTTTATATAAATAAAATAATTTTTTTGTTTTTCGCTGCGTACACGTGCCTGATCCCCACAAATGGTATCAGAGCTACAGTTGCGCAATTAATTGCCCACGTGTTTATTGCTTTCGATTGCATGTGAATAGTTTATTGATATGTGTTCATTTTCCATGATTTTCACTTATCAATTCTTCGAGTTTTGGTCTTCGTTCGTCCGATTTTTTGGCTTTATTTGTATATATTATGCGTTTCTTGTTTTATTTCTATTTTAGGTAAAGAGAAGCTATTTTTGCCGATTAAAAACAATTTTGGAAGCGAAGCCGAGAATCAAACCAAATACGTGCAAAAGTGCATTCTCGCGGATTGTGGCAGTGTTTGGTGTTTCAAGCATAACTCTCGCATACGACTTCCGATTGAGCTGATTCAAGGGGATCTAGAAAGACAACTTCAAGGGGTACAACATTTGTGAAATGCATGTTTGTCAAATTCAAGCTTAAAAAGGGTGAAAAAAGTGTTCGAAGTTGATGAAGAGGCCAGACCGCGATCCAGAAACACCTGATCGTGATCTGGTGACAAATTCCAGTAGCAGCGAAAAATTGGGGCAGATCTGGATCGCGATCTGGGAAGGCGGTACGCAGTTTTCGAGGCTGCCAGATCGCGATCCAAGAAGCTCAGGTCGCGATCTGGGCACATAAATCGAGACAAAATATTTTTCTTTGATATCTTACTATAAATAGAAGGTCTCTTTTTCATTTTTCAATCTCTCGACCTTTTTTATAAGTTTTCTCTTCGGATCTTGCCAGTTTTTCGCGGGAAGCTTCGACGAGGGTTTTGACTCGGGTTTTTCATATGGTTTTTCTTTACGTTTAGGTTATGAATTCTCGTGTTCTTCATTTGGATGCTATGTTTGTAATGAACTGAGCATTTTCTTTTTGGGAAATGAAACCTTGTATATATTGATTTTCATTTCCAGATCTGTGATCTATTTGTCGTTCTTTGATTCTTTTTATGTTTTCCTGTATTAAATGCTTTCGATTGTTTGGCCAACAGTTGAATTGATTGTAAATGGGAATGAACTCGAGAGAGGATTTCTCGTTTGATTTTAGGAAAATATAGCTCGGGTTGTGGAAACGGAGACGTGATGCACCTCGGGTAGCCCTTAAGGACTTGACCTAAATACTCTCTTAATATCAGGTTGTGAATGGAGACGTCGGACCTGTGGGTAGACTCTAACTACACTGGAGACGAGGGTTAGGGTATTTTAGTGTCTGGGTTAGCGAATATTGAATTGACATTAGATTCGGATTTGTAGATCTTTATCGATAGTACACAGGTGGATTTTATCCTAGAAGCCATCACACGTCGGAATTCCTCGCTTATACTGGCGGACCGTTGTTTTTTTTTTTTTTTTTTTCCTTTTGGCTTCATTTCATCCCCCATTCCTTCGTATATCTAGATAAAGTTTAGGATAGTATAATCACGGTACTTAGTAAATTTAGAAACTTAATTTCCTGTGGATCGATATCTGGAATTCACTATTCTACAAAACGCGATACTGTAAACTTTGCGGTTTTTATACGTAGGTTTTACGCGTATCATTTATTGAATTAATTGAATTGGTGAAATATGAATTGATTTGGTTTAATTTTAATTTGATTTTAAAATTGTATTTGATCGACTTAAGAATTGGAATTAGAAAATTGAATTTAATTTTAAAATTGGAGTTGATCAATTTTGAAAATGGAATTAGAAAATTGGATTTGATCGATTTTAAAATTAGAATTGGAAATTGGATTTAAAATTAAAATTGGTTTTGAGTGTTAAATTCCAAAGTGATTGTCTAAAAACTATCCGGCGGACAGCTCAGTGGGACCGCTCCAACCGGTCCGACCGGGTCTAACTGGTTCAGACAGCCGGAAATAAATAAATAAATAATTCTTTTTCCATAAATTAAAATTAAATCAAAATTGATTTTTAATTTTCTGAAATTATTTATCAATTAAAACCCAATCTAAATATTCGATCCATTAATCAATAATGTTCAATAAATGAGTGTTTGATTAATTAATTAATTAATTTAAAAGTTAAATTAATTTCATTAATAGAACATATCTATAATAGTGATTATACTTCAACTTAATTAATCATATCTTAATCTTATTTGATTGATTTATGTTGATTAAGGTCCTCTGATTATTTTGAAACAAACCCTCATAATTAATTATAATTTAGGACATATGTATAATAGTGATTATACTTCAACTTAATTAATCATACCTTAATCTTATTTGATTGATTTATGTTAATTAAGGTCCTTTGATTATTTTGAAACAAACCCTCATAATTAATTATAATTTAGGTCGTATGTTCCTCTTAGGACAATATGCGTTTCCATATACCTTTAGAGAACATAGTTGTAGGAATTTAATCGACCTGTCCAATAATTATGTTGAGATAACAACAAAACAATAATAAATCCCTCATTCTTAATTTATTAAGAATTATTTCAAGCTATAAAGAAAAACCAATATGTTGAATTTTTCTTTCCTTCTACCAACGGTTAAATTATGTGTAGCCCCTTGCAATAGTGCAGTAAGCCGTGTTAGCGGGGAGTGCTATAGTACGGTAAGTTGTACTTTAATTGACATAATGATGAAGGTAGCCATAGAAAGGGTTATGCTAGATTAACTTGGTCGGCTAGATTAACTAGGGGCTGCATTAGTTTGGTATAATTAGTTCTATGAGTATCTTTGATTGGTAGGTTAGACTTGACATACGAAGATTTTGAATTCGTGATATTAACTTAGGTCATTATCAAGTGTGAGGAAAATATATCTTTAGGGTCATATAATGATATGATTGATGGAGATCTACATTTAGACAAATGTAACCAGGCTAGATTAACTACGGTTTATATTTGCCTATTGGACCTAAAGCCTATTAAAAGAAAAATAAGTTTTCTCATTTGTCTGCTACAGGGTAGTGGAATTCGATAAAATCTATTGGGAGTACAATGAAATGATAAAAGTCCAAATCTTTAATTGCAATCATTAATAATAAATTATCTTTTATGTAAGTTTACTTCAAGCTTTTCAGTATAAATGTTAAGAATGTCTTATCGTCAATTCTCGACACCAGCAAAACTTAATGGCAACAATTACCTTGATTGGCTCAATAAACATTTTTTGTTGTTATTTCTCCAAGAGCAATTGTGCATACTCAAATATACCCCGATCAAACTTCATGATAACTCAACTCAGTAGGAGACCACCACCAGTTATTAGAAGTGGAAGATGGGTGTCCCTATTGACGAAGTGTTATATGATAGCACCTAGTCGCCCAAGTTAGTGATGAATTAAGAGAATGACCTTTATGTTCCTAACACAAAGGATCACCTCGAGATCGTGTGTGGTGAGTGTATTATGACAATGAGATTTGTGACGACTAAGGAGTTGATGTCTCTTAGGCTACGCAAAAAGACTCCGGTCCATGAGCAAGGTTTGAGATGACTCGCTCCCAAAGAAGTTGCGTGACCACGATGTCGTTCTCCTACCGGAGTTCTCGGTGAATCTCATACTTCCATCACTAACTACCTCTTATGAAACGTTCATAATTTATTTCAATAAGAATATGGTTGAATATCATTTTGAAAGAGTTGGTCAACATGTTGAAATACGAGTTGGTTATATAGGAAGAAAATTATGTTTTGCCTTCGGCACCTTTTATATATTTTCCTAAGAATACTTCAAAGTCCAAGAAGAGAGCAAATGGAAAATAGTTTCCAGCCGAGCAAAAGATAAACTAGGGGTGAATCGAGTATTCGCAAGGATAAGGAAAACACGCATATAAGTGATGTTTGCTTCCAATGTGGAAAGACAGACCATTGGGCTCTGTAAATTGCACGGAGTGTCTTGATCATAAACGTTTGAGAAAGCTACATTTTTCATTGAACTTATGTGAAGTAAAATGCAATGAAATTTTGTTTAACCTGAACTCGATATAGAAGATAACCCTACACAACTTTGGCACGCTAGATTAGAACATATTTCTTTAAGACGAATGATTGGGTTTGCACGTGAGGGATTGTTCACGATTGATATGAACTCACTGTGGGCTTGTAAATTTTGTTTAAAAAGAAAAATTTCCAAATTACCATTTACGGGACAAATGGAGTGTGTTGAAGGTCTCTTGGATTTGATCTATACAGACGTGTCTGGTCCACTAATTGTTAGTGCCACGGGTGGTTTTAACAACATCGTAACCTTTACCGACGATTACTCAAGGTATGGTTATGTATACTTGATGAAGTACAAATTTAAAATATATGAAATGTTCAAAGATTTCAGAAACGAAGTAGAAAAGCAACTCATACGAAGTATTAAGAAACTACAATCCGGTCGTAGTGGAAAATACTTAAATGATGAGTTTATCGACTATCTCAAAGAGAACGTGATTCACTAAGTTACTGGCTTACTTATAGGGTCATGCACTCCATGCCGCCGCATATTTGCTGAATATGGTTAACACCAAAGCAGTTAGTTCCACACCATATGAACTTTGGCATTCCCGATAATCCACATACATGAAGTGGCTAGTAGGAGACGAGTTGAATAGTCGTTCCAACAAAAAAATGTTCTAGATACTTATTCTACTATCCCTTGAAACAAATGTGTTTGTCTCGGGAAATGCTGCCTTCTTAAAGAAGAAGGTTCTATAGGATAGAATAGGTGTATGGTAGAACTCGAAGAAATTCGAGAACCACGAATTGAAGTTCCAACACCATAAATAGAACAAGAGCCAACCAAAATCAAATCACCCATTAATGTACCTTCTCAACCATCTATGTTGAGATTCAAAATGATCCGTAGACAACCCAATAGGCTAACCCTCATTGAAGGTAGTCAAAATGAATTTGACGAGGGATGTGATCCAAGAACCTTCAATTAGACTGTATTTGATGCAGTAAGGGACATTGGCTTAACGCCATGAAATCCAAAATGGATTCCATATACTCCAACAAGGTATGAACCTTGATGGATCCACCCAAGGGAATCTTGCCCATTGGATGCAAGTGGATCTATAATCATTAAGTTGGAATAGATGGAAAGGCATCGACCTATAAAGCTAGATACGTGAAAATGAGTTACACTCTAAGAAAAGTTGTTGTCTGTGAGATAACTTTTCACCAAACACTATGCTATAATTCGTTAGGTTTTTGCTAGCCATTTCTGCTTAGAATGACTACAAGATATGGAAAATGGATATGAAAATCACCTTCCTCAGTGGCGAGATTGAGGAAATCAGAGTGGTGCAGCCGAAAGGCTTCGTATCTTCTGGAAATTAGCAAAAGGTTTGCAAAATTCTAGCGATCCATTTATGGATTGAACCTAGCATCCCCTAAATTAGAATGTTCAGTTCGACGCAAAAATCAAGCAATTGATTTAGTAACGAATACGAAAGAGCCTTAAGTTTACAAGAAGATTAGTGGGAGTGCCATTAAGTTTCCCAGTACTTTGTGTTGATAGCATCCTACGCATTCGGAATGTTGTAGGGATGTTGCCTTCAACTAAAGCACGATTATCCTAACATTTCTCAATAAATGAATTTGGAATCAGCTTCGTACGTATTAGATACGTATATATAGAGATAAATAGAAGAGGCTGCTTAGTTATCCCAATTCGTATTATAGACATGATATAATGTATGCAGTGAATAGTCACAGTACATATCAGTCTAACCCCAACCAAGTTAGTTGGATAGCTATGAAACAAATCCTTAAATACTTGCGAAGTACTAAGGACTTGTTCATATATAGTCTATGGGGGGGATTCCGAGTTGAAAATAAAGTCATTCATTGGCTTTAGTGTTTCAATCGGAAGTGGAAAACTTAAAAAGGACGTTGGGATTTATATTCATTCTTATTAACGAGGTGCCGTATGAGTTCAAAGTGGAACATGATGGCGGATTCCACCTCTGAAGCTTAATATATTGCGGCATTAAATGACGCAAATGAAGCAGTTTGCATTCGAAATTACATTCAAGTGTTGAATGTGTATATTCAAAAGATCTCATAAAAAATCTAAGCATATAATGAATCATAATTATCTCATTGGTTAGATAATTAGTAGAGGCGAACTTTAGTTTGAGAGAGTTGGCTCGGTAGACAACATTCTAGATCCCTTTACTTAGCCTTTACCCAGACCGGTCCATGAGAAACATCGAAAGTCGATGGGACTTAGGTAGTGAGTAGTTGGCTTTAGGTCAACTGGGAGATTGTTAGAGTAGGTGACCGAAGAGCCAACTAATTGTTGTGTTTTCTCACGCTACTCGTAAATAATCTATTTCGTATTAATGATAAATACCCCCTTTGGCATTATATATCTTTGTCCCTTGAATAAGCATAGATATAGTCCTTACAGTTACTTAATTACTATAAATAGATCTAGTAGAATCGCGAGATTATTTATTTAAGTATAGTAACTGTTAAACGTGGTTCCTAGTCAACGGGTTACGCCACTAATGAAGATATCAACCTTTCCCATTCGAGACTAGCACTTAGTGTATGTGTACTGCGTCTCATCAACAATTAACGGTGTTGTGACGTCGGCATACATAAGTGGGTGCTAATAAGTAAGTTTATGAGTTCACTGAACTCCCTCAATCTAGAGATCTCTAAGTAGTTCCCAATAATCGAGTAGAGGTTTCTATGATATAATTGTACACCATTAATCCATAAGACCCTGGCATCACCGTGACTTTATTAGAGGACCAGCTGTATCGTGACCTGTCCCTGAGTTCCACCGAGGATCGGCCCAAGGGCCAGTGTTCGTGCAGTCTGAAATCTAGTGGGAGGTCTGTGCATTGTAGTAGGGGGATTCGATCGCTTGATCAGTCATGGATATCCTGTGTGTTCTTACAATTTATAATCTATGAAGTCTGTGGCTACAGCTGAAAGTGTCGTGATTAGAGAAATATGTTTCTCTAAGTCAAACACGAACGGATTACATAATCAAGAACGTCCGCACAATTATTGCACTCATAAAGAGGTCTTGATGAAACAATGCCTCTACTTCAATCAGGATATATGTATGGAAGGGATCGTACTGTACGTTAACTATATCACACGGTTCTTGCAGGCACTTCATTTGTATCTAGGGAATCATGACGCGTAATTGCTAGACGCCAATCTTGATTCTTTGGGTAGTTAAGCTGAAACTATATTCAACTTAATTGCAACTCTAGGGACGAGTTTAAACCAATGTTCTGAAAACCGGACCGGACATTGACCCGGCCAAGCTATCGGGTCACGGTTGGACCGGTTCAACCGGGTCCAACCGGGTTTTTGAATAATCTATTTTTAATTATTTATATTTAATTTATATAGTATTATTTATGCAAAAAAATACGTAGAAATAGCCTGTTTATCATCAATATTAAATATTCATACGAGTTAACCATAAAATTATAAATCAAACCATAAAATAACAGGGAACATAAATCATAGTCACCTTATAAGTCAAAACTCAAAAGTTAACATTTAATTTAAATCAAAACTCAAAAAAAAAAATTAAAAGGTCGAGCATCTAAAGCAAACATTTAAAATAAGTCTCACATCAAAATCAAATATTTAAAGTAAATAGTAAATGCATATGAATGACACTTCATCTTCATATATCACTCTTCCTCGTACTCATCTCCAATTTCATCTTCATCTCCACCTTCATCTCCACCTTCATCTCCTCCATGGGATGTCATCACATCGAACTCATGCTCTTGACAATAAAAAAAATAAAAATTAATCGATTGAAAATAATTTTAAACTATTAAAATTTCATCAAATAAAATGCATAGAAATAAAAAAAACAAAACCTTGTGTGCTTGACTCTCCAACGCCATCCTTTGGATATTCTTCTTGCACCATATTTTCAAGTTCATCATAGTCAAGTTCCAGAACAACGGTGCATGTTGTGCTTGATTTGGAGAACGACAGCACTTCCACAAGAAGAGAAAAAATTCTCTGTTTTTTTTCTTAAGAAAAAGCCGCTGGTATTTTTTTTTATAAAAAAGACGTTCCTGTTTTTGACTTCTTGTCTTATTAGGGTAGAATGTTGAAAATTGAATTATTGTGATTTGTGAATCAGCCCACTGTTCACGTTCCAACTTCCTTTTGTTTTCTTTTATTTTTTTTTCTTTTTTCTGGGCATTAAACGACGCCGTTTGGAATTCCTTTTTTTTTTTTTTGAATTAATTAAAAAACGCATGTGCAGCCAAAAAACCGGTTTTGAGCCGGTTTCCGGGTTTCCGGTCCGACCGGTCAAAAAACCGGTTTTTGACATTTTGACCGGGTTTTTGTAATTTTCGGTTTTATAGGTATAACCGGACCGGACAAGGCACCGGTTCGCGGTTGAACCGGTTGAACCGGCCGGTCCGGTGCGGGTTTCAAAACATTGGTTTAAACCACAATGGGTTGTGGGCCCACGGCTAGCTTACACGTGAACCATCGAGGGTCACACTGCTCGTGTACTTGAGATCCTTAATGCAGCGATGTAAGATTAGTTAGTTAATCTTAGTGTAATTGGAAGTCAATGTGATTGAGTCCAACATTCTTAATTGTTAATTACGGATGAGAATAAGTAGAGGAAAAGAATCCAACGGAAATTTAGTGAACTTTCTATTTTGGGATGTTTCCCAATTTGGTAAGTCCTAAATTAGAGTTTCCAATTTCGTAAATTGGTAAATTGTAAAGTGGTACTCGTATCGACGAGAATTTGTGCTCGTCGTCAAAATATAATTGTTATATTTTTGCGAGCATTCGTTTGTTAGAAACGAGCCAAGAAAGAGAGTGGACTTAAGCTGTTAGGTCTAGCCCAACTTAAGGCATGTTACGGTTTTCACAAGGAGTATATAAATAGGATTTATATGTCTTGTGGAAAAAAAACACACAAAAACAACGAAACATAAGAATGAAACTCTAGTCTCTCTCCCACCATCAACGCCCACCTTGCAACCGAAACCCTACCTCAGCCACCAGCCGTCGCGCCGCCGTATCGGCATCATCATTTTCCCCTCGTTCTTCTTCGTTAAACTTAGCCTATCATGTATCTAGTGCTCCGTGGATAGTGGATTGAATATACGAGGTGAAATCTAGGAGGAGATTATTCTTCTGCCACCAACGCCGCCACCAGGGTCTTCTCCACGCGCCGCCAAAAGCCGGTGATGTGAGAAGGCAATTCTGAAAATTCGCCATAAATCAACCGGTGATCGAATAGATGTGAAATTTTGACAGACGCTTTGCAACTCATGGATCTATAATCTCCCGAAAGGAATTGTCCATCCCGTCAATAACCATGGAGCTATTGAAGTCCCGGATCAGAAAAGAGGCTAGATCAGCGGGAGTGGGAAGAGGAGATAACCATCTTCTCGAGTCTTCGTTCGATTCACGCTTCAAGGGTAACGTATTGTTTTCCCTAATTAATATATAATATTAATTAATTTACATTTAATTGAGATTAATGTATGTCAATTGATTATTGAATCACATGAATCTATTTGTTCGATTATGTGTTTATGTGAATCGTTCGTTGAGCATGTTTATTATTTGATTTAATTTCACGTGTTTGTTTATATAAATTAGTTTATATAAAGAAAGTAAAAATTTGGTTTTCCGCTGCGTACACGTGCCTGATCCCCAACACCGACATCACCCTCTCCAGCTCCCTCACCCTCAACCTCAATTTGGTCCGCATCATCACTCTCACTTTCACTCCTAGCATCACTCTCAGCCCTATCGGTTTCACTATACCCTCTCGATGAACTAGGCAACGAGACTACACTACCATAAAGAGCGCCCAAATCTATATTCTCAACAACACTGCGACGCAAAAGAAACATCTCCATCGGCCCTACCGACACCATTGAACCCCAACGGCACCACGCCACTAAAACCCCCAAACCCCAAACCCGACCCCCTCCCACCTGCGCCGCCACCCAGCCCCGCACCGCGCCCCACCTCCGAGTCGCCTGCTCGGCCCACCTGAGCCGAGCAGCGCGCGCCGCCCCCCGACAAAGCTGCACCGTCCGAGTGACTTGCGTCGCGCCCTGCCCCAAATTCAGCGCCACGCCTCGCCCCAAATTCGGAGACGCGCCCCAACCCACCACCGGCGCAGCAAATCGACAGATCCGCAAGCCCGCTCCAAGCTGCACAGCGCCGCCCCCCTAGTCGCCCAGACCAGCTGGCCGCCCCACGTCAGCCGCCCCACGCACGACACCTCCGCCCTCGCCGACCGCTCCAAACGGCACAGAACCACCAACCGCTCCAAACCCCGCGCCGCCCCCCAAGCCAATCGACCCACCCCACGCGCCGATGCTCACGCCGCGCCCCTGCCCCGAGCACTTCACCAATGTCACCCCCACCGGCGCCTCCACCTCTCGTCGGTGCAGGGATCATCCCGACACTACCAAAAATGGCGCTGCCAACTTATAACTCTTCGTTCGATTTTGACTGCAAATCGCGTTCAATACTCTCGAAGCGACACGGGTGCCCCGACTCGTCCGAGAGTGGGGGGCTTGATGATACACCTCAATGGGCCACATTGGGTCATTTAGATTACAGACCATTTGGGCCAAAGTACTAGGGCCCAAGGCCCGCCAGATAAAGAATCCAAGCCTATTCTCTGATTTGGGCCCCAATAAGACAACTACTTATGCTCGTATTAATAAAAGACCTAATTAGAGTCCTAATCAAAGAGAAACAAGATTGCTGCTCTAATTAGATGTCTTCTATTAATTAAGTATAAATAACACCTCAACCTGAGTAGAAAACTACGTTCTGAAAAAATCCCTCGAGTACTATAGATCTCGTGCTCGGTACTATATTTCTTGTGCTAGTATCTAACTTGAGCGTCAGAGAGGTTTCCGCCGGATCAAACCCGGATTAGTACACGTACTTTGGTTTTGTAGATAGGACAATCAAGCGCTCTCTCTATGTGGTTGGATCATTACATCATCATCATCATCATCATCATCATCATCTATATATATATATATATATATATATATATATATATATATATATATATATATATATATATATATATATATATATATATATATATATATATATATATATATATATATATATATATATATATATATATATATATATATATATATATATATATATATATATATATATATATATATATATATATATATATATATATATATATATTAAACATATACTGTAATTTCAGCAATATTGTGGTATTCTTTCTTGTTACATGTTGCAAATGTTTTCATTATTGTTTAATAAATTTTTTAAATGTATTTGAATTTAAAAAAATACGCAAAATATGTATTAAATATAAATAAGGGTAATTAGCACTTAACCCCCTGTAGTTACAAGCTTTTGCAGATGACCCCTTCGTACTTATAATATCAGCACATTACCCCTTATGGTTTATGGCCGAGGTAGCTTCCGTTAGTTTTTCCGTCAAACTTAATCCTGTGTGTCACACGTCAAAGTATTTTTTTTGCAGATGACCCCTTGTGCTTTCATTTTCCCGTTCATTTTAGCAGATGCCCCCTTGAAATTTGACACACTCGGTTAAGTTTAACAAAAAAATAACGGAAACTACCCCCATAAACCACAAGGGGGTTATGTGCTGATATTACGAGTACAAGGAGGTCATGTGCCAAAGCTTGTAACCACTCGGTTAAATGCTATTTACCCTATAAATAATCAAAAAAATAAAAGAGAAGAAGATTAAGCCTCTTCTTCTTCTGCGTATGAGTCATCTGTAAAAGCTTGTAACTACAGGGGTTAAATGCTATTTATGCCTGCCCTACTGTCCTTCACCTCCGACGACGCAACACCACTAGCTTAGCCGCCCCACCACCAACTCATTCCTCTTGCACCACGTCACCACCACTCATATCCTACCGTCCTTCACCTCCGATGTCGCAACACCACCACCATCTTAGCCACCCCACCACCATCTCATCCCTCCTGCAGCACCGCCACTATTATCTACTCCATCTCGGCTGCCCACAACCACCCCAATTCAGCCACCAAAAATACAAATTATTTCTGGCAAGATTTAAGATTTAAAGGTGGGGGGCAAATACATATTAATAAATTTTGAGGGGTAATTAAGTAATTTTAGGTTTAAAAATTCAGCATCAGCCACACATCGGGCGAGATTGCCACACGAAATGCAATAGGGGGTTTCTACCTTTCATTTTGTTGTTTACAATTCAATCATGCAAATTATTTCTTGAAGCTTGTTGTTTACATTTGATGGAGTCATAGACAATTAAATAATGAATATTCTATTTTTTACATTGCTATTTGTATTTGGCGGAGTGATAGGCCATCAAAAGCGCGACAGCCACGGCTGCGGCGGTGGTGGTTTTTCCTGAGTATGAGTTTTTACAACATATGCTCTTTTTTAGATTTTTTGGGAGTCTCGGGTTCTATAACATGTGACTTCATTTACAAATTTATTTTGTTTTTTTATTAATTTGGGAGGCCAGAGGTTTGAGAGAATTTGATTTGGTAGAGAGATTTTTGAGGGAATTTGATTTGGTAATAAAGAGATTTTGAGGATGAAATTTGCATGGGGGAGATTTTTTGGGATTTCATTTAATTTGAGTAAGGGTACCGACTTGTAGCAAATTACCCCTTTATTTATTTATTTATTAATTATTTCATGCAATAATTTTATTGCATGCGAGAGTCTAAATTTAACCAAAATTAATAATATATCAAATGTCTATTTCTGTTACAAAATATGAAATTAAAAATTTTCCTCTTGCAATTTTTTTATGTCAATTTTACGTTAAAACAATATGAAATTTAAAAAAATTCTCTTGCATATTCAGGTTAGTATTAACTATTAAGTTATGGTGTGAACTTTTTTCCCTTCTTATTTTTGTCAAAATTGCACGATCTAGGTTAGATAAGGCTAATTGATTTCTGATAATATTTACTGAAATGTTAAATTGCACTTTTAAAGCTAATTGCACGATCTAGGTTTTTGACTTTTTTCACATCTGATTTTCGCAAAACTAAAAATACGAGAAATCACACATCTGATTTTGGCAAAACTAAAAATACGAGAACTCTAGTGATTTGAGTTAACTTTCTAATACAGCTTGAATCAGCTAGACTGATTATCGAGTGACAAAGTTATGGAGGAATGAATTATATTCTAAATTTTAGATAACTCGAAACATTAAAGTTGTGGACAGTGTTTATTAATTCATGTATGTATTTCTTCACTGACATCCAATCTTCGAGGAATACTCGGAGACAAATCTACAAAAGCTTCCTATAGGAATCCACAAAGAAATGATCCAATTAATCAAGATACACAATGCGGATCGTATCCATACGATTTTGCACTACTCGACAAATATAATCTGTTTTGTCATTCTAAGCGGTTCTTCTATTTTAGGTAATGAAGAACTTGTTATTCTTAACTCTTGGGCTCAGGAATTCCTATATAACTTAAGTGATTCAAGTTGGATTGGTAAATAACTCAAAGAACTATAAATTCCATGTTTTGAGTTTTTCCAAATTCAAACTAAAAAAAGTTCAAAAGCGCGGTTAAAGTCGAAACGGTATTATTAGAATTGAAATAACATTTATCACATCCCTTACATCAATTAATCGTATTTTAGTTTCACTACAGAGATGAAAATGTTAAAGTTCAAAATTATGAAGGCATTACGTAAATCTCGTGTCATATTTTAGTTGTACTACAAAGATGCAAATGTTAGAGTTGAAGACTGTTTCTTAAAAAAATAAAGAGTACGACCGATGGAGGATTTGTTTCTAGGCACGCATGAGCGACGATATCGCATTTCTAACACGTAAGATAAGTAGAATTTTATTCAAGTAATTATACTATTGATAATAATTCTTACAAACCACCACTCACGTTGGGTTATCAAAGACCATCTCCATTCTTCTTTAACAAAGAACAAGAGAAGGTGCTCTCCCACATTGAGCATTGACTATCCAATTAAAGTAAATATTTATTTGTTCTTCGAAGAACAAATAAATGTTCATTTTCTTGACAATCGGTATGCGGTTCACCAGATTTGAGTTTTCCGTTTTCAAACGAAGTTACTATATAGTGTCGAAGTCTCAATTCTTCTCTAGTTATTCGTTAAAGGTTACATAGAATTTGATTCACGGCGGCAGCCAGAATAGTGCTCTCAACTCTCAAGGTCAGTTATCTACTAGGATTTTGTATGCTTTGTAATTACTACCTAAATGCATCATTTCGGGGTTAAAAATGTTTATAACACGATATTTTTTTTTTAACAATTGTGTGTAACAAAATGGTACTAAAAACAATAATCTATGAGGGGTAGGATTTGATTATGGATCCCATGTTCCGTGGCCATAAAAATATGATTGATTTTCAAAAAGATATTAAGAAAGAAACATGGAATTTGGTTTCAAATTTTAGGACTTAATTTTCGATTTTGAAAGGCACATTGAGATTTGGAAGTATAAAGATTTCTATTCACAATTAAATACAACCATAATCCACAAATCCATAAAATAAGCCTTCAAAACCATTATCTCAATTTATGTATAAAATTGGGGGTTCAAGTCCGAATTTCCTCCATTTTGTCGATTGTTTCAAGTTCTAGGGAAATATTTGAGGGTTAGATTACTGCAATAAGTGATGGGATTTTGGAAGAGAACATGAAAATGAGGAATGACCATCTCAACCAAAAGTTTAAATTGTTAGTGAAATGTGTCATTGAATATTAATATCTCCAATAGGAATAATGCATGTTATTGAGGACTTTTAAATGAAGTTATCATAGATTTTATCTATCCAAACAAGAGTCATCACATCTTTCGTCCTTACACTATTTCCATTTTTTGGTCTCTCTACAATTGGTGGTTACAAAATTTGTCGTTAATGTTGCCAAATTGTCTCCCGTTAACTTTTGTTGTTAGTTTGGATAGAAGTATGACGCGGACTTGAAAATCTCACTACAATTTTTTTTGGCCCTTCCATATTCTAGATAGTAATTCATATCCCCTTTTTATTTTTGTTAAAAATGCAAGAGTATATGCATAGCTAATTTATTTCTGATAATATTTAACATGTTTCAGTAAAATATGGGATCTAATGATGTCACACAAGCATGCTCTAATAGTCTAAATGGAAAACTCAATCAGTTGTCAATGGAACGATCCCAGTGTACTATCTACAGAGTACATAAGCATTTACGAAATGTCAATATGAAGGCTTATGAACCTGAAGTTATAGCAATTGGTCCTTATCATCGTAGTAAAGATAACCTACAGATGATGGAAGATCACAAGTTGTGTTACTTGCGTTTAATTCTTGAACGTAAAGAAATAAACAATATTGAAACATATGTCTCAGCTATCGAACCACTTGAAGAAGAAGCACGCAAGTGTTACGCGGAGCCTATTACCCTTAATTCTCCCGATTTTTTAGAAATGTTGATT
Organism: Erythranthe guttata; assembly: GCF_056151865.1. Classification (NCBI taxonomy): domain Eukaryota; kingdom Viridiplantae; phylum Streptophyta; class Magnoliopsida; order Lamiales; family Phrymaceae; genus Erythranthe; species Erythranthe guttata. The sequence continues at coordinate 8,511,416 of NC_142539.1, read as the reverse complement.
TTAGATGGTTGCTTCATCATTGATTTGGTGCGAAAATGTAACAGGCCGGCCATACTTGAGAGAAAATAATGATCCTATATTCCATATGGACTGGATCATTAATAGCTTGCAGCGAGATCTTATCCTATTTGAAAATCAAGTTCCCTTCTTTATTTTGTGCAAGTTATTCGACTTGATTGAGGTCCCAAATGAACATAGTAGGTTGATATACCTTTTATTGATTTTTTTCAATAGCATCTTCCCTGGAAATATAAATAGAAATGTTAGTACACATATAAGTTCGGATAACATAAAACATTTACTTGACTTGATGCACAGTAATTGGCATCCTTCTTTTGATCGGTAGAATTTTAGGGAAGACGAAGACAATGAAAGGAGGAGATGGCGGTTCATTAATAATGCAACCGAGCTTAGAGAAGCTAATGTGAAGTTTAAACGAACCGAGGGAGTTTCATTGTTCGATTTAAGGTTCGAAGATGGAAATATGCTTTTGTCTCCTTTGACTATTGAAGACAGGACAGAATCGTTGTTCAGGAATCTAGTGGCGTACGAGCAATATTTTGGAGACGGCCAAACTAATTATGTGACGGATTATGTGAAGTTCTTGGATTGTCTTATTGATTCTTCGAGGGATGTTGCAATACTTTCACGCCATGGGATTATTGATAATTGGTTAGGTGATGATGAAGTGGTTGCTAATATGTTTAATAAACTTACAGACTCAGTTGCTGGCCCTGGAACTCATTTCGTCTATGCTAATATTTTTCATGTGGTGAATAAGCATTGCAATGGGCGGAGGAATAGATGGATGGCTAAGTTAAGGAGGAACTATTTGAATAGCCCTTGGGCTGTTATTTCTGTTCTTTTTGCTGTTTTGTTGCTTCTACTCACAGTCACACAGACTGTTTGTTCTATACTGCAGGTAGTTTGAGCTTTATGACAAGATACATATTTCAATGTGGTAATAATATATGTGAATGAATGTTTTAAACTTTATGTTATATGTAATATGTGTCATAACTATAGGAGTGCGAGAGTACAACCCCCCCTTTAAAGGCTCAGGCTCAATTAGTTTAGGCTCGAACTCGTAATTTGGAGTAGCCTTCTGATCAATTGATATAGAGCTGACTTTCAATTACATTTTTAACTATTTAAAAGCATGAAGGTCTCTTCACGAGCTTTATTTATTAATTTCTTTTATTATATATATATATATATATACTAGTATTTCACACGTGCGATGCACGGGGCATTGAGTTGTAACAAATATTTGATAATAAAAAGTTCTTGAAATACTAAGATGAATGGTTGATATGCAATACAAAGTAGTAGAAAAATATTTAATAAAAAACTATTTGGTATGATGTAAGTGATCAATTAAGTCAAAATAAGTGGAAAAGTTAAAAATCGAAGGTTTATTTTCCGTATACAAATAGTGAATACATCGTTGGTCCCAAACTTGTGGAACCATAACGACCAATAAATTCAAATTCTTAATTTGATGCAAACAATTATTGTTATTGCGTTTGATAACAACCGCCCTAACGCATGTATCCAATACAGTGCGAGTAACCTACATATTTTATACAGTGGTCATACGAAATAACTAATAATTACCAAAACAACAACAATATAAATGTTTAATGAAATAAAATCATTTTACACTAAATTTACCTTGATAAAACATCTTGAGTGGAATCGATAGTAAGTTCATAGTACAATACGAATTACGAATAACCATACATATAAGTAATAAAAAATTAAAGGTTGTTATTTAATAATGTATACAATTTCACATAGTTACCTTAATATATGCAGAAAAGTTTCCAGGTGTACCATTGTTTGTAACGTTGGTCGTATCGCTAGATTCCTATTTGATAAAAATCTTACATAAGGGTTATTTAATTGAACAGGTTGCACACCAGATTGGGATAAACAAACTCGATAAGATCCAAAAAATGAATTGAAAGAATCACGAATCAGCATGTCATCGGGAATTTCAATTCAAGTACTGTTTTATTAATATCAATCCTAATCATAATCCTCAATTTATTTTATGCTACACCCAATAAAATACACTGGGTAGATCTTTACCATTCATAGGCACACAAACACACAAACACACACATTGGTGTGTGGATCAACGGTAAAAAAATCACCCGGTATAGTCTTCATCGGCTATAGCAGAGAAATAACTCATAATCCTCATACTAATGCTAATACTAATAATATTATTACATATATCATATTATAATGCTAACTTTAATATACTAATGTCGTCAATACTAATGCTAATATTAATATACCAATAACAATAACAATACCAATACTAATCCCAAAACAAAAACCAACACCAACACCAACACCAACACCAACACCAACACCAACACCATTACCATTACCATTACCATTACCATTACCATTACCATTACCATTACAATAACATTATCATTACCGTTACCATTGCCCTTACCATTGCCGTTAAAATTGCCATTACTATTACCATTATCAATACCATTACCATTGTCATTACATGTACCATTATCAATACCAATAAAAATACTAATACCAATATCAATACCAATACTAATACCAATACCAATGTCAATACCAACACAAATACCAATACTAATACCAATATCAATATCAATACTAATACCGATGCCAATACCAGTATCAATACTAATACCAATACCAATAGAAATATCAATAACAATAACAATACCATTATCAATACCATTACCAGTACCATAACAATTAACATAACCCTTACCATTACTAATAATCGTAATCCTAATCCTAATTGAAATTATAATCATAATCCTAATCGTAATGCTAATGTTAATTATAATAATAATCATAATTCTAATCATAATAATAATACTAATCATTATCCTAATCGTAATCATAATACTAATGCTAATGTTAATACTAATACTACTACTAATATTAATAATAATATGAATATCAAAACCAATATCAATATCAATAGTACTAATTTCATTATCAATACCATTACCATTACCATTATCATTGTCATTATCATAACCATTACCATTACCATTACCATTACCACTACCATTACCACTACCATTACTATTACCATTACCAAAGCTAATATACTAATGCTAACCATAATGCTCATCCTAACATAACATTAATGCTAATGTTACTCCTAACCCTAATCATAATTCTAATACCAATTCTAATTATAACTATAATCCTAATCACAATCCGGATCATAATCATAGTCCTAATCATAATGATAATGCTAATCTTAATCCTAACACTAACTCTGAATCATAATTCTAATAATAATAATAATACTGATCCTAATTCTTATCCTAATAAAAATCGAAATATGCTAATGATAACGCTATTCTTAATACCAATCCTAATATGCTAATGCTACTGCTAATCCTAATCCTAATTTTAATCATAATGCTAATACTAATACTAATACTAATTATAATCATAAAGCTAACCCTAATACTAATATGCATACTAATACTAATCATAATATGTTAATGCTAATGCTAATATTAATGCTAACAGAATACTAATATTAATACTAATACTAATACTAATAATAATACTAATACTAATACTAATACTAATACTAATACTAATACTAATACTAATACTAATACTAATACTAATACTAATACTAATACTAATACTAATACTAATACTAATACTAATACTAATACTAATACTAATACTAATACTAATACTAATACCAATACCAATACTAATACCAATACCAATACTAATACCTATACTAATACTAATACTAATACTAATACTAATACTAATACTAATACTAATACTATTATTATTACTATTACTATTAGTAATAGTAATAGTAATAGTAATAGTAACACTAATACTAATACTAATACTAATACTAATCCTAACTAATACTAATACTAATACTAATACTAATAACAATACTAATACTAATAGTTATACTCATATTAATATTGTTACTGATATTAATTTTAATACTGATATTGGTACTAATAATGCTATTGATACTGATAATAATACTAATACTGATACTGGTACTACTACTAATACTAATACTAATATTGATACTGATACTTATACTAATACTGATACTTGTATTGATATTAATATTATTGATAATACTAATACTAATACTAATACTCATACTCATAATAATAATACTCATACTGATACTGATATTGGTACTGATATTGGTATTGATACTGATACTGATATTCATGGTAATATTAATAGTAATATTAATAGTAATAGTAATATAATATTAATATTAATACTGATACGCATACTGACACTCATACTAACACTCATACTAATACTGATTCTCATACTAATACTCATACTGTTATTCATACTAATACTGATAATAATACTGATATTGGTAATGATAATATAATACTGATATTGATACTGATATCTATACTAATACTGATACTGATACGAATACTGATTCTGAAACCGATATTGATAGTGATGTTAATACTGATATTAATACTAAAACTAATATTAATACTAATACTAATACTAATTCTATTACTATTACTAATACTAATATTAATACTATTACTATTACTAATATTAGTACTAATACTAATACTAATACTAATATTAATACTATTACTAATACTAATATGTTAATATTGTTAATGTTAATGCTAATGTACTAATGCTAATACCAATTTTAATGTTAATTCTAATCTGGATATGCTAATCATTATGCTAATGCTAATTATAATTGTAATCCTAATATTATCCAAATCACTATCATATTCCTAATCCTATTCATAACATTAATCATAAATCTAATGGTAATCCTAATCCTATTCCTAACACTAATCATAATTCTAATCACAACCCTGATAATTTTAATACTAATAATGCTAATGGTAATGGTAATGTTAATTATAATTCCATTTCTAATCTTAATTCTAATCATAATCTTAATCCTAATGCTAATTATAAATCTTAATACTCATACATGTCACTAATTGTAGTACTAATCATAAGCATAATTTTAATTCTAATTCTAATACTAATATAAATCATAATCATAATCCTAATATTAATTCTAATACTATATTAATCCTAATTATAATTCAAATCCTAATCCTAGAATTAATACTAATAATAATTCAAAGAATATTAAGTATAATCCTAATAATAATCACAATCCTAATTCTGTTTTTGCATCATTTTTTTTTTTGCAATGATCTATTATTTTGTATCAAAAATAATTTTATTAAATCACGCGACCTTTATATCAATCCTTATGCGTGGTAGCTAAAGCATCAAAAAATACATATTAAATATATTAGAAATTAATATTTAATTATATTATCAAAATGACATTAAAATTATTTAAAATATTATAAAAATATAAGAAAACGTTAAGACGTAAAAAGAACAATAATCATTGTTAATAGGATAAATTATGAAAATCCTCTTGAACTTAGGCTAAAGTATGAAAAACACCCCCACTTATCATAATTACCAAAATCCCCCTGATGTTTGTTTGTGTCTTACAGGAGCCCCTTATGGTGTGAGTTTTTACGGCATATTTTTTATTCCATGTAATATCCCAAAAAATGTGGATTCTACTCTTGCCGTCGTGAAATTTATTTTATCCTACTTTTTAAATACAAAAATTATCCTCAAGGGAGGTAATGGTAATACTTAAAAGTTCTGAATAAGAAGAATAAATATTTCGTGTAAAGTCCCCTGAGGGTAATTTTTGTATTTAAAAAGTACCATAAAGAAATGTCGCGTGTGCATGGTAGAATCGGCATTTTTCAGGGAATATTCCACGTAATAAAAAAAATCCATGTAAAATCATATCATTAGGGGGTCGATGTAAGACGAAAACAAACATCCGGGGAATTTTGGTAATTACGAATATGTAGGGTGTTTTTCTTAATTTAGCCTAAGTTCAGGGGATTTTTGTAATTTATCCTTGTTATTCTACAACTCAAATTGATTTACACGTATGATCATATGTTAGAAACTAACATAAAGGAAAGGCTGATACTAATGAAAATAGATCAAATTTCAAGTAAGCAAAAGTCATTATCAAATGCTTATAAAAATAATAAATGGAAAAATAAAAATTAATTGGATTTTTGTGTAAGTCAGTCGAATATATTGTGATTTCAAAAAAGAAAAATAGAGATATAGAATGGATATTAGATTCTTATAAACTCATCTAAAAAAAAAATTCTTATAAACCTTATAAAATATATACTTTTATTTTATAAATATTTAAAAAATGGAAATTAAGAAAATAAATATATCTTAATATATTTGATGGGGAATTAGAAAACTTAAGAATATTTCACTAATTTAGATAAATAACTTGTAAGTTAGACAAAAGAATTCATGCATTATGATATGAAAATATAGTGAGATATATACGGTGTTGTAATATTTAATAATCAATTATTTACGCTATAATGTCCTACATTAATATTTTTATTTTCATATGGTTTAATTTAAAATTTTAATTTTAAAAATTAGTCAGAATATTAGTAGCTAAACATAATTATTTTGTCATGATAGGTTGTATATATCTTTACCAACAGTATAATGGATCATAGTAAATTTCGTATAAATTCGATTTGGTACCAATATCGTACCAAATGAAATGATAACCATTAATTTGGTATTTGTTCGATGAAATTTTGTTGGTATACTATGATACTTGATATTTGATAATTTGTTTCCATCTATAGCCACAATATTGCATCAAAACGTTCTCAATTGGAAAACACACACACATAATTATGCAATCACTTCTCATATAATTGTAGTCTTTTATGTAATATATAAATATCTTATTGAGTTTGTAACTAAAAATGGATCATAAAAACTACTGATTTGCCGATTGATATTGTATTTGTTAATGTTAATTATTTAAAAAGAGCACCTCGAGTGGGGTTTAAATGGACTATCAAAACCTTTAATCGCCATTTTCATACTAAAAAATAGTAATTTTTAATTCCAATAGAGTTATGAAATGATGATTGTATTTTAATATTTCATCTTTCGAATTGTAAAAATACATCATGCAGAATAAAATATCAAACATGAGTTATGAATTTAACCACCTCAGTGTCCATTTAGAAAATGACATGTGGCAATTAGATATATAAATCAATTTAATTATTTTTAATTAACAACAATATAATATATACATATGGTTGGAGCAAATACATTTAGATAAATATCAAAATAAAGTATTAATATCGCATAAATATTTGCAAACTCATTTTGATATTTTTGGGTTGGAGTTACTCTAGATGTGTACTTAATTATATTTATCAGAGTGAAATAATCATTAGTGAAATACAATATATAGTATATACGATCATTATACATTTTAAATAAAACAATTTATATTCTTAATTTTTTTTCTTTGAAAGAGATATTACTAATCTTTGGTATTAAATAAGGTGAATAAACGAATAATACCAAAGATTTAGAATAACATTATTATATTTTGAAATAAAATCAATTCATATTCTTTTTTATCAATTGATTAAACTTAACTTATGTTATTCAATTTAATAGTATAATCATAAGAAAGTGTGTATGTTAATTAGTATATGATTAAAAAAGTTAAATCAATCATAAATTTTTGTCACTCGATTCAGTGAAAAAAAAAAGTTAAAACAATAACATGAAATTCAAGTGGTATAATTTTCAATATGGTAAATAATTGACAGCATGTTAGTGTACACATGACAGACAAAAAAAAAATAGTGCCAATTTTCGCATTATAGTATGGTCATGTTCATGTAAAATGTATAATATCAAATGATTTATTCGCAATATCTTTTTTAATATAAATCCAAGTTTATGAATTCAAATAAAAAAATTTCTGGAACACCAAGGAATTATAATAAGGGAAGATTTGAAATTGCATTTAACTAAATTCAAATAAAATTAATTATTATTAAAATTAAATTAAAAAATATAGGATTTTAATTATTTTAATTATTTTGAAATTGTAGGATTTTTAATCCGGAAATATAGTTAAAAAAAATCAAATTCTATAATGGGCGGCAATCTATAAATCGGAGTTAATGACAATTATTAGTTAAACACATTCTATGAAAATCAAAATTGAATATTTTACATATTAAATTAATATGATAAATATTTTAATTGATATTAATTGATTAAGATTAAAGTTGATATCATGGAATATGAAAAAGATTTTAAATATATTTGGTAAATTGCTATGACATAAGATATTATTTCCATGTTAAAATACCAATTAATAATCCGGATAATATTTTTGGCAAGTTTAGCCTAATCATCAATTAATGATGATAAATAAAAATGGAAGATATCAAAGTAATAAATAATGACATGTGTAAAATGAGTAGGATGCCATGTAGATTCACACGTGTCGATGACATGGATGCCAAATGTCGGATTTCTAAGGTATGAGGGTTTCAATTTATATATTATATAGATATATATATATATATATATATATATATATATATATATATATATATATATATATATATATATATATATATATATATATGGGATAATTAGTGAAAACCCCCCAAATCTTTTACTTATATTATGCTGGATTCATCCCCTTTTGTATTATTAGTCATACCCCCCTCACTTGTCATTTAAAATTAATATTTTAATAAAATCTTATACGATAAGACTATTTTACCCCAAAATTATAATTTATTTATATTATTTCATATTTATTATTTTTCAAATTGCCAAACCCTATCACGTTCAATTGTATTTCTTCTTTTTCTCTTCCTTTTCTCTCTACGCTGCCTTCTCTCCCCTTTCATCTCAGCCCCGTCGCCGAGATCTCCCCCTTCCACCTCAGATCTGATGCCGCCAAGTTCTCCCTTCTCCCTCCGCTCGCCGTCGCCTCTTTACTGACGAAGTCTTTGAGCCGCTCCGCCGAGGAACTAATCAGACTGCCCAAAATAAGTGTAATGAGCGGATGAGAAATCTCATTGTCGCCATCTCCGACCGTCGCCGCCAAAAGTCGCTTCTCAACGCCATGATGGTGAAAAATTCACTCAATCTACCCAGCACTCCGATGACGAAACATTCTCAAAAAAATCTCGTCTTCACCGCCGGATCTGAAGATCTCGGTGTTGTTGTCGTTGCCATCGTTGCTATAATTTTCGATACAGGGGTATAAGACAAGAACAAGAACGTATAAATCCCTATCTATCTCTACCCATCGTCTTCGCCACCGGATCTGGTGACCAGCCGCCGCCACATCTTGCCCCTTCCACCCCACCGCCGTCTTCTTTTTAATTTTTTTGTGATGCTTTTGATGTTGATTATCTTTCCCAGAAAATAGTTGTTTTTGCTATTTTTCTATATATATAGTTGTTTTCGCTATTCTGCTATTTTTATAGTTGATTTCCTTATTCGACTATTTGTTTTAGTTGTTTTCGTTATTCTGCTATTTTTAATTGTTTTCGATAGGTTCTTGTAGTTTTTCGAATAGTTGTTTTACAATTAATATATGTTTTTTATTAAAAAATGGAAAAGAAATAGTTGTTTTCTAATTCCAAAATTAACTGAAAATTAAAATTAAGAAAAATGAAAGAAAAAAAATCAAAGTTATAGTCGATTTCGGAAATATTATAGTTGGTTTTAGAATCTATATAGTTGATTAACAAAAAAACTGAAATTAAAAAAAATAAAATATTTTTTAAATAAAAAATGAAAAAAAAAATATTTTTTAAAGCTATTATTGTTAGTTTTTAAATAAAATAATAAAAAAAAAAAGAAAATTTAAATTTATTTAAATTTATTTAAATTATATAAAAAAAATTATAGTTGGCGGATGGCGGTTTATGGAAAGATTTGGAAAGCGATTTTTTTGGGATATAATCAATCACACACGATTGTAGGAATTTTTTTTTGGATATAATCAATCACACATGATTGTAGGGATCTCAAATTTCCGAATTTTGTGAATTTCCGGATTTTGTGATGTGTGTCTTCAGAAGGCTATTTTTGGGAATTATTAAAATAGTGGGTTTTCTACTAATATTGAAAATATGGTTGGATCCCCCCTTATTAAAAAACACTAGAGGGGGTTATGGCTAATAGTCTCTCTCTCTCTCTCTCTCTCTCTCTCTCTCTCTCTCTCTCTCTCTCTCTCTCTCTCTCTCTCTCTCTCTCTCTCTCTCTCTCTCTCTATATATATATATATATATATATATATATATATATATATATATATATATATATATATATATATATTTATATTGGATAAATGGCAAATAGGCCCATGACAAAGGCAGTTAATTAAAAAATGGACATATAACTTTTTTGTCTTCCAAATAAATCTAGCTCATTCAAACTTATTTGTAAATAAAGAAAACCCTTTATTATATACCAAAATTACCATCAATTCCTTGAAACCCTAATTCAACTCCAATTTCATGATTTATTCCAATTTTTTACCCAATTTCGAGCCGCCACCGCCAGAAACCGCCGCTCAGCCGTCGTTGACTTTTTTTTTTTTTTTGAAAAATTGTGTTTTCTTAAAATAATTATTTAATCTAATATTACTGTCTTAACTGCTAAATTATTGTCTCCAACGATAATTTAAGTGTTTGTGATAGTAATATTACTCTTTCAGACAATAATTTTACTTTATTAATTAAATTTATCGTCTTAGCCTGCAATTTTGCTGTCTTCGACCGTAAGATTACTGTCTCATGCAATAATAATACTACTGTTCGGGAATGTAATATTCATAATATTACTGTTCAGGACAGTAATATTACTGTTTGGGTCAATAATATTATTACTGTTTGGGACATTAATATTATTACTGTTTGGGACAGTAATATTAGTAATATTACTGTTTTGGTATTCAATATTATAATTTCAGACAATAATTTTGTTGTTAACACAGTAATTTAGAGAGGAAAAAAATGTTTAAAAATAAAAGTCAACGCTGGAGACCGGCGGTTGACCGGCCGGAGAAAATGTTTTCAGAAAAAAGACAAAATAAAAAAGTCAACGCCGGAATCTGGCTGGAAAAAAAAAATTCAGAACAAAAATTATTTTCTGGAAAAAAAATTATTTTGTCAAAAAATTATGAAAATGGGGGTTAATGTGATATATTTGTTCAAATCCGGGGGTCAGTGTAATATTGAGGAAGTTTGAGCGTAATAGATGGAATTGATAAAAATTATATTAAGGAGAGTATTTTAGACAAACGACATGGGCTGGGGTGCATGTTGGAACAGAAATTCCAATTTCCGCCGGTTCCGATCCGAAAAGTTCCGATTTTGAAACACATTTTTTCATTCCAATTTTCGAATTGTTCCGATTTTTTTGGATTGGAATTGGAATCATATAAAAAAAATAGGAATTTCCGATTTCCGATCCGATTTAATTTCCGAAAAATTCTATTTTTTTCTCGAAAAATACACTTGTAAATAATATATATTATATAATACTTAATTTAAGTTTTTTTTTTTTTTTTTTTTGTAACAGTGATTTAATTTAAGTTTTCTTTGATAATTTTAACATATTGAATTGTTGTTATAAGTTTTATTGGATATTATGAAGTGGTTTATTATTTATTATTCCTGAACTGAAATTTAGTGGTTATTAGTTTTACATCTATCGACGCGGATATTTTTATTTTTGGAAAATTATTAGAATTCCATAAAAATTCCGCTAAGTTTTGAAAATTTTAAATTTATGTGATTTCCGAAGCATTTACGAAATTTCTAAATTTTCGGGCCTTTTGGAATTGGAATCAATTTTTAGATTCCGAAAACTTTGGAATTGAAATTGGTATTGATTTCGCACTTCCGAATTTGTTTGAAATTTTTCTAAAAATACTAATTCTGATCCGATCCATCCGACTTTCACCTCTAGACATAGGTATTAGTTATTTGCAAAATTATTTTTTGTGTGGACTTATGTGCATTTAAGTCTTGTTATATATATATATATATATATATATATATATATATATATATATATATATATATATATATATATATATATATATATCAAAACTATCAATGTTAATAATTGTTCAGAAACTAGGAAATACTGTATAAGAAGAAAAAAACAAAGTAGGGACAATATGTAATATGTTATTCTATATCTTCAAGTTTGAAAATACATGACATAGTACTCTATATATAAAGCTAGAAGACCTCTCAAAGGTCATGAGTTACAAGGCCATAATGGGATCATCAATAGGTATTATGGTCTGATAATGGTGAGAGTGATAGTGCTTGATGATGGTGAGTAATGGTGGTCATCCACACCTTCTAGAATTCATAACACTCCCCATTGGATGTCCACCATCAATGGAATATGCCTAATGGGACAAAACCTAAACGAAGGAGAAAAGAGTACATATCCATTTAAATCTTGCGAGCGTAGCACTGCCTCATTAAAACCTTGCCAAGAAAACCCTATGGGACAAAAACTTGGACGAAGGAAAAAGAGTACAACGTTGCCGTTGCTGATCACGCTCCCCTTGATTTCGACATGAGATATATGAGTCTCCACAATATTTAAGTCTCCTCAAATGATAATGGAAATAAATTCATTTGATTATTCCTTTTGTAAACATGGTATTAACTAACTCATGAGACCTCTCATTATATGCTTCAAGCATTTTGAATTAATTTTATGATCCATATAAATATGCGTTAATTGCATCCATATGATGCATGCCAAGTAATATTGAATACCATGATAAAGTAATTGCATCATAAAACTATATTTTCAAAAGGCATTCAAATTTACCGCAATGATTTTACCCACTTTTGTACTAAAGGCTCTACAACTTATATGTGTTGACTTCAAGTCAATGTACAATTCATTTCTTTAATAATTTCAAATACTCATGGTTAGATGCATTGGTAAATGCATATATTAATGACCAATTAGATGTCGGCATCTATTAAAATGTGTGAGCTTCAAGCTCTTCACATTATAAAATTAAGGGTATATAGCACTTAACCCCCTTGTGGTTTGGACATTTTGCAAATGACCCCCTTATGGTATGAAATTAGGCACATGACCCTCTTATGGTATGAAATTAGGCACATAACCCCCTTGTGGTTTTAACATTTTGGACATGATCCCCTTTTGGTATGAAATTTGGCACATAACGCCCTGGAATAGAAAATTGGAAAAGACTAAATTACCCTTAATTTAGTATTTTCCAATTTTCTATTCAAGGGGGTTATGTGCCTAATTTCATATCATAAGGGGTCATGTGCAAAATGTTAAAACCAAAAGGGGGTTATGTGCCTAATTTCATACCATAAGGGGGTCATGTGCAAAATGTCCAAACCACAAGGGGGTTAAGTGCTATTTACCCTAAAATTAATTGTACATATAGTTATTCGATAACATCTTTAGTACTCCCCATATTTCTTTATAATCAATCAAGAGCTCTATTTCATTTTTCGGTACCGGATTCTCCTTAGAGAATTATATTGATATAAATGGGGATTGTAGCCTTTGTGGGTACGATCTCTTGTAGAGATCCATATCTTTTCATGTACCATGTATTTTTCTCTTTTAGAGAATTTTCTATATTGCATCAATAAAGTTTGTCATAATATAATACTTTATGTGCTTGAGGTCATTATTTATTTCAATAAAATGTCCTACATGGACAAAATGCGCGGTTTTGAGTTTCACATTGTGGAGGGAGTATTGAGGACTACTTGTCCACTTTATTTTTAAACTCAATATTAACATTCAATTTGATACATGAATATTCACTCGAAAAGAATTTTCAGTTCTTTAAGATATTATATCGTACAACAACAAAATTGAGAACTAATGGTCTCAATTTTTTCTCTATTAGAGCAAGCTAACCATGATTTATTTGCCAATCAACTCTTTATTGGCACATAACGGTTCGATTTATAATGGTCTTGGTAGCTACCATATAATTGTATGATTTTCTCAACCAAATATGCATTTCATTTATGCCAGTATAACTGGGAAGTATTCTCATGATATTGGTGTTGAAGTGTCCCCCTACATCGTCTTTAAGACGAATCATTTCATCGAATGAGATAAGTAATATGATGAGCGTATGATCCTACTAGCGCTAGTAGACTTTAATTGAACGGTAATCACACCACTTATAAGGGTGTTAATCATTCGAACCAATATATATATATACATATATATATATATATATATATATATATATATATATATATATATATATATATATATATATATATATATATATATATATATATATATATATAAAGTGTAATTGGTTAGCTATACCAAAATCATTTTTTCACCCATTTAGGGATTCACGATGCAATCACAATGTGCAATTTGTCCTTTGAGGACATTTGTTTATAAGACTTTCATGGCAAAATCTAATATGCAATGTGTCCTTCTTGGACATTTTCTCTTTCACTCATTTGCAACATATGTAATAATTTCATGTTGCCATTTTTGTCGATAACTGCATCGAGCATTTTACACATTAAAATTGTTGCAAATGAATTTCTTTTTCTTCTGTGCTTAAACATTTCCACGCACAAATTTAGATGAGACAAAGATCATTTCATATTATTCACGCCGTTATACAAGAACCGGCTTCTTATGTCCCCCTTAACGGCGGGATATTGTCTCATTAAAATGACAATTGATAATGTATGTCATAGAAATATCTCCCATTATGGGTGCAAAATATTGCGTAGCATAAATAATAAATAAACCATGTGATATAGCATGTTATCAAGATGAAAGTAACTAAGTTTGAGAATCATGTTCGGAACATAAATGATCAAATTTTAAAATTTTGAAAATTCAGGGACCAAAATGTAAATTTAGAAAACTTTAGGGACAATGCTCCAATTTTTTAAAATTCGTTGAAAACTTAAAATGCTGAAATATATTCATAATTTTAGATGATGAGTGGAACGAGCTGCATATTCTGAAAAATATTTGGACTGAATCGTAAAATTTTCAAATTCGGGGGACTAAAATGAAAATTTTGAAGGAGTAAATTGTAAATTTTGAAAAATCAGAATATGCAGAGTATTTGGAATTTTAACAAGAAAATCAGATCCCTTTTTTTTCGTTTGGATTGAAATTTCATCTACTCTAGACTAATAAAAAAATCACGTACATTCCATAGATATGGATTTGGAGTGAATTTGCAACTTAAAATTGAATTGGTCAATATCGTGATTCCAAAACAAACGCAATTTCATTTTATTTTGTATTGGTGCTTGATAAAGCTTATCAACATGCTTTATCGTAAAATGGATATATGATCGGTCATTTTTCATATTTCTCTCATCTCTTCACCTCTAAGGGTGAGATAAATTTATATTGTAATAAGCACCATGATATCTATTTAAGATATCTCTTAAAATATTTTGTTGTTTTAACTTTCAAATAACAACAATCAAACAAGCTTTGCATTATTTCAATTTTAGCTCCACAACTCGTATTATAGTATGATATGCTATCAAATTTTCTTGATTTTTGCTAGTATGAGTGCAACTTTAATTTTTATGTTGCTACTTCACGATCATAATTTGAATCAAAATTTTGCTATTGATGGACCATTTCAAGTCACATGGATTAGAGAATATTTTCTCTTACAAATTTCCATTTTGTGTATCTTCAAGACACATAGCAACATATATTCAATTTGTGTCATCGAGACATGTATTACCAATACTTTATTTGTATCCTCAAGATACAATAATACTTTGTTGTGTCTTTAAGATGCATTCTCATATGAAATATTTGTCTATTTCTCTATGACACATAAATGGATCTTCAAGTTCAATGATCCAAAGCTCAAGTTACGTTTCTTCTTGAGCTATCAAAAATAATTTCAAATTGCGTAATATGTCTCATATTATTGAATCACAAAGGAATAATTTCAAATTGCGTAATAGTCTATTCAAGATTTGAGTTTTATTGCTTAAAATTATGTACTCGATTTGAGCCTGAAGGCTTCATATAAATAATTATAGTACTTGATATGAAATAAAGTACTATAATTAACTCGAATTTTGATATATATCATTGAACCACAAATTCAATAGTTCATTCAAGTACAATATACTATTCAAATATCAAGGATTGAGTTTTATACCTTGAATTTATGTACTCGATCTAGGCCTCAAGCCTTTATATTTGGTACTTAATTGTAAAGTAATGGTATCTTGAGTGGAAAATACCCATTAACTCAAATATTCAATTTTGAGTATCATTACTTAGACATTGAGTCTAATATATTCAATCGAAACTTCTAGTTTTCAAATTTAATCTAGGCTTGGAGCCTTTATATTTGATATGCATCAACATTAAGCCTTCATATTTAAACTAGGCTTCGAGCAAAAAAGATATGAACTTCGAAATCATTTTTGATTGTTGGAGCTTTCCATGTCGTATAAATTAGAGAGCAAGTGGTTCTTTAATATACCACTCAAATCTTCGAGTCACTTCATTGCACGTGCTCGATTTGGGCTTCAAGCCTCAATGTATAATAAAAATTGTTATAGTACTTTGATCATGAAAGAATAGTACTATAAATGGAGAATACCCTCTAACTCAAATTTTCAAGAGTCTTATCATTTAGACTTAATATACTCAATCGAGATTTCTAATATCGTATGTAATCTAGGCTTTAGGCCTTTAATCCGTGTCCCTTTTGCTTTTAGAAAATCATGTTCAAAATTCGCACAAGGGACAGCTCTGGCAGAGCTGAGTATTTTAAGCATATCTCTCTCGATCCAGATCCGATTTGATGTTTCAAAATGTTCCGAACAGCCAACGGAAAATTCTACAAGTTTTATTTTTTACACTTTCTCAAATTCGGACATAACCAATCCCGAAATGGAACTCAAAATCTGACCTCGTGAATTGTGCAAAAATTCACCTACAACAAAAATAAAATTGTTAATTTTTGGTCAACTCAAAACAAGAATAAAATATTAAACCAAACTCCCTTTTCATTTTCTATGTATATGAAATTATCTTCCTTGGGTCATATTTACTCGAAAACTAAAGTAGATAAAATCGCGCTGATAACGTGTTGAGAAACTAGGAAATACTATACAAGAAGAAGAAAACAAAGTAGGGAGAATATGTAATACGTTATTCCATATCTTCAAGTGTGAAAAATACATTACATAGTGCTCTATTTATAGAGCTAGAAAACCTCTCAAAGGTCATGAGTTACAAGGCCATAATGGGATCATCAATAGTAGGGATGGCAGCGGAGCGGGTACCCTCGAAAAAGTGCAATACCAGAATCATTACCATTTAATATAAAACCATGACCATACCAAACCCTTTTAAAAAGTTAATGAAAATACCAGTACCGTTACCACGAATATCTGTGTACCCACGAGTTCCCATTTACCATTTAAATTATGGTAATAAAAAATAACTCTAGATCTGATAACGTTTAAGTAACCCTCAGAAAAGAAGAAAAAAAAGTAGATTATTGTTGAGTGTATATTTTACACTCAATGTATACTTTCTTACGAGGATTTTTGTATACTTCTATTGATTTTATGATGCTTAATGAGTGGTTTATTGTATTTTAGGTACAACTTGATGATTTAGAAGTTCCAAGGACGAAACGATCCAAAAAAGGTAAAAAACGGGCAAAAACGGAAGAAAACAAAATATGCTGAAAATTGGTTGAAAAGTGGCCCGCGCGGCCGTGCCAATTTTAGCCTATTTGTGGCACGGCCGTGCCAACTGCAGAAGTTGGGCAGAAGGTTTCGGCGATTCGCGTGCGGCCGTGTGAGAATTGCACTGATTCGCGTGCGGCCGTGCCAAAACACGCTGGAGACAATTTTGGACTTTTAATCACACAAGGAAACCTAAATTTTTCTACCAAGTTGGGACATCTATTTAAGCCCAAACCAAGCACGAATTAGAGGAATTTTGACACAACCTTGGAGCGAGAGGAGCGAGAGAACGAAGAATCGAAGACGGAGAATTGACAAATCTTCATCACAATTCTTCTTTTATCTATCTTTTCTTAATCTATGTCTTTTTATATTTTTATTATGTTTTTTTGTAGAGAACATGAGTAGCTAAGATTTTAATCTAGGATTTTGTTGGAACCCTATGTGGGGATGGTGAACCCATTTTCTTGAGATTACGCAATTATGATTTTATGATTATTTCTTATACTTGTTATGATTGTTAGTGCATGAACTTGATCAATTTATGTGCTTTATCTATGATTATTGGGATTGAATCGACAGAGCTATTTTGATAATTAGACGGTAAGTATAAGAACCTTCGAGTAGTTTTCACCGGATGAGTGTGTCAATTGCATGTGGTGTCGTAGACATACATATATCACCTTAGGTAGCCATTTACGAGACTTGTTAGTTAATGCTTTATTGATAACTAGTTTGCATAGACATATAGTGAACCGTTTATGAATAATAGACTCATAATACACGCGACAACGGGTTATGAGTAAATTAGTGTCTCGAGTTAATAATCATGAATCATATATTTCATAATTGAGGGGTTTTGGGTGAGCAATTCTTGCATAGGGGGAAGATAAAATCCTAGGTCCGTTTTTATTGATATTTTCTCGTGTTTATTTGCTTTCATAATTAGTTTAATTATTTAGTTGGTTAGATCTGACATCTTTGCGTAGGCTGGATAAAAATCATAGTTGTTAGAATTTGGTACTTAGGATTAGATAATTTGAGTATTCCCTGTGGGATTGACATCCGACTCTCACGAGTCCACTTTTACTACTTGTTTGCGATACGTGCACTTGCGTGTTAGGTATTTAGCACCCAACAATTATACAAATATATCATCCGTAAATTATTTAATACTTTATTTAAAATTTTGCCAAATTATCTTTTTTTCATATTGTTTGAATTATATATATATATATATATATATATATATATATATATATATATATATATATATATATATATATATATATATATGGTAAATGGTCGGGTACCCATGATCGTAAAGGTAAAACCAGAACCATACAAAACCATGACGGTTTTCTTTTCTTTTACCAAAACCATTACCATACCCTAATGGTTTCTTTCACCAAAACCATTACCAATCATGGAATTTTACTTCAATATTTTCCAAATTTGAGGTGAACACCTCAATTTTCCAACAATCCCCCACATGAATGAGATTAATGCATGCAGATACTTAAAGTCCAAACGATTCGTTATTGCATCGGGAGAGGTAGCTTTTGGCTTTGAACCTTTCTTAGTAAAATGTTGTTGGATTTACTTGTTTCTTAGTGAACGTGATGTCTTGAACTAATCAACTTTTATGTAAACCAAGACAGCAACATTTACACAATAACATTTCTAACGTCTTGTGTTCTCACGTTTTGTCTATTTCGGTCTTGGACCAACTCTTGGGTTCAAAAGTGTTTCGTCGAAGGAGCCTTATACTACTCATTTACATAGGTGATCTCCTAAAAGAATATCCTGTCATATTCCACCTTAATAGGTCATAGGAATCATTAAAAGTCACTTAGACTTATCCTCACCACACTTGACAGGTAGCATTTGAGTTTAGGGAATGGTAGGAATAATTTTCCAAGTGCACAATTTGAATTTCCATAACTTAGTTTGCCCATTGAACCAAGATTTTGGGATCACCAATCTACAAGGTTGGGTTACCATCATGGATTTTCTTTTAGTTGTGGGTTTTTAGACCCATTCCCATCACTAACTTGCACATTTGATCTCTATTGATTCCTTTCGTCACAGGATCGGCCAAATTATCGTTTGACTTCGTAAAGTCAACTGAGATAATTCCATTATAGATCAATTGCCTAATGGTATTGTGCCTTCGACGGATATGTCTAGACTTACCATTGTACATTGTGTTTCGAGCCCTTGCTATCGCAGATTGATTATCACAATGAATCATTATTGCGGGCACAAGTTTCGACCAATAGGGAATATCTTCTAAGAAATTGCGAAGCCACTCGACTTCTTCACCGGCTTTATCTAAAGCTATAAATTCGGATTCCATTGTGTATCTCGCTATACACGTTTGTTTACAAGATTTCCATGAAACAACTCCTCCGTCAATCATGAATACATATCCACTCATGGATTTGGAGTCTTTAGTATCCGATATCCAGTTTGCGTCACTATAGCCTTCTAGCACAGCTGGATATCTTGTATAATGCAATCCAAAGTTTATTGTGTACTTTAAGTATCTAAGTACTCTAGTGATTGCTTTCCAATAATCTTTACTTGGATTACTCGTGAATCGACTTAATTTATTCACGGCATATGCAAGATCGGGACGAGTACAATTTGTCAAATACATTAGACTCCCTATGATCTTTGCATATTCAATTTGAGAGATAGCATCACCTTGATTTTTGGCTAAATGTAAAGCCAAGTCCACTGGTGTTTTTGCAAGAGAACTCTCAAATGCATTGAATTTCTTAAGCATGGTTTCAACATAATGAGATTGTGTTAAGACAATTCCATTTGGTGTCCTAGCTATCTTGATTCCCAAGATAACATCGGCTAGGCCCATGTCCTTCATGTCAAAATTATTTTTTAACATGTTCTTTGTTTTCACGATAACATCGTGATTGCTGCCCATAATCAACATGTCATCCACGTATAAGCAAACAATCGCAAAATTATTTGATGAACCTTCAATGTAGATGCATTTATCACATTCATTTATTTTGAAACCATTTGATACCATAGTTCTATCAAAATTTTCATGCCATTGTTTGGGTGCTTGTTTAAGACCATATAGTGACTTTACAAGTTTACACACCTTTTTCTCTTGAACGGGAGCCACAAACCCTTCGAGTTGTTCCATGTATATTTCCTCATCGAGTTCACCATTCAAGAATGTCGTTTTAACATACATTTGGTGTATCTCAAGGTTGTTCAATGCTGCAATAGCAATGAGCACACGTATTGAAGTGATTCTTGTCATAGGCGAATACGTGTCAAAGAAGTCATAACCTTCTTTTTGTCTAAATCCTTTAGCTACTAGTCTAGCCTTGAATTTATCAATTGACCCATCAGCCTTATATTTCCTTTTAAGGATCCACTTGCATCCTAAAGTTTTGCACCCCGGTGGAAGATCTACTAATTCCCAAGTATGATTTTGCATAATGGAGTCGATCTCACTTCTTATGGCTTCTTCCCATAATGGTGAATCGGGACTAGACAAGGCCTCTTGAGTAATCCTTGGTTCATTTTCCAACATAAAAGTTAGAAAGTCGGGCCCAATTATGTCTTAGAAATTTTGGCTCGCTTGCTACGTCTAGGTTCATCTCCATTTTGAGTTGGAACACTTGTAGCTTTGTAAGTTCTCTTTTTAGAACTTCCTTCAATTGTTTCTTTACAAGGAAAAATATTTTCAAAGAATGTTGCATTCCTTGATTCAATTGTCATTCCACGATTTAAGTCAGGAATTTCAAACTTATGCACTATAAATCTATAGGCACTACTGTTATTTGCATGTCCAATGTAAATGCAGTCAACAGTCTTGGGTCCAATTTTGACTTGTTTAGGTTTAGGTACTTCAACTTTAGCCAAACACCCCTACACCTTAAAGAATTTATAAGATGGTTTTCGACCCTTCCATAATTCATATGGTGTTTTATCCATCTTTTTATGGGGAATCTTATTTAAGATGTAATTTCCCGAGAGTATGGCTTCACCCACATGTTTTGGGGTAAGCCCGAGCTAATTAACATAGCACTCATCATCTCTTTAAGAGTTCGATTTTTTCGCTCGGCAACTCCATTGGATTGCGGTGAGTATGGTGTTGTCGTTTGATGAATTATACCATTAGAGGCACAAAATTATTCAAATGGAGCGACATATTCTCCTCCTCTATCACTTCGAATCATTTTGATACTTTTACCAAGTTGATTCCCCACCTCACTTTTGCAAGTTTTAAATACTTCAAAAGCCTCGTCTTTACTGTTAAGTAGATATACGTAACAATACCTTGTACAATCATCAATAAAGGTTATGAAGTACTTTTTGCCTCCTCTAGTTTGCACAAATTTCAAGTCACATATGTCCGTAAGAATTAATTCTAGAGGTGCAGTACTTCTTTCCACTCTATGGAACGGTGCTTTGGCCATTTTTGCCTCAACACAAATTTCACATTTGTTTTTGAATTTATTTCCATTTTAGGCAACAAGTCCAATTAAACTAGCCTTTGTAATGTACTTAAATTCACATGTATTAATCTATCATGCCATAAATTAGAACACTCAAGCAAGTAAG
The DNA here is from genome assembly GCF_056151865.1 of Erythranthe guttata. Taxonomy (NCBI): domain Eukaryota; kingdom Viridiplantae; phylum Streptophyta; class Magnoliopsida; order Lamiales; family Phrymaceae; genus Erythranthe; species Erythranthe guttata. The sequence continues at coordinate 8,489,094 of NC_142539.1, read as the reverse complement.
AAGAAACATTTATTTTATTCATAGTATGCTTCACCGCCATTACATTCATATTGAAGAGCCCTTTCTCGAGGTACCCTTTGCCTACAAACATACCATTCTTGGTCAAAACAAACTTATCGGCCTCAAACACTAGCCTTAACCTCGCCTTTCTCAATAGGGCTCCGGAGACTAGATTCTTGCGAATGTCCAGGACATGCATCACATCCACAAGCGTAAGATCTTTGCCAGAAGTCATCTTTAGCACCACCTTGCCTTCACCCACTACGTTTGATGTAGCAGAATTTCCCATAAATAGCTTCCTTCCTTCAATGGCTATATAGGAGGAGAACATCTCTTTGTCCGAGCAAATGTGGCGCGTTGCTCCGGTGTCCACCCACCACTCTCTTGGATTGTCCACCAAATTGGCTTCAAACACCACAGCAGTGAGGTCCATCTCGGACAAATTGGTAGAGACAGTTTTTTCCTCGGCGAGGTTAGCTTGGTTTTGTCCCTTCTTTGGCTAACGACATTCTCGATCCATGTGACCAATTTTTCCATAGTTGTGGCAGGTTTCTTTGAACTTTTTGGTAGGATTTGGCTTTCCTTCGGTCACCTTTATTTTCTTGTTACTTGGCTCGGCCAAATTAACCTTTGCCTCCATCTTTCCTTTCACGGTTTTGGCTTCGGCTTGACGATTGTCCTCCTCAATTCGAAGCCTCACGATCAAGTCCTCAAGCCGCATTTCCTTGCGCTTATGTTTGAGGTAGTTCTTGAAATCTTTCCACTGAGGGGGTAGCTTCTCGATGATTGCGGCTACTTTGAAAGACTCCCTTAGTTGCATTCCTTCGGCATGAATCTCATGCATAATCAACTGCAACTCTTGGACTTGCTCGACCACTATCTTGAAGTCCACCATTTTGTAGTCGAGGAACCGTCTGACTATAAATTTATTCAAGCCGGCATCCTCCATTTTGTACTTCTTTTCGAGAGAGTCCCACAACTCTTTCGCAGTCTTGAAGTTGTTGTAGACGTTGTACAGCGTGTTGTCAAGTCCGTTGAGGATGTAGTTTCGACAGAGAAAGTCATTGTGGTACCAAGCATCATAAGTAGTTCTCCTTTGAACGTCAGTGTCGTCTTCAGCCACCGTAGGAGCAACTTGTCGCAAAAACCCATGAAGATTCATGGTGGTCAGGTAAAACAGCATCTTTTGTTGCCACCTTTTGAATTCAATACCGATAAATTTTTCCGGTCTTTCTCCATGAGTAGGGGCAGATGTATGGATCGGAAGAGCCATTGGAATTGCCGAAGTAGCAGTGGCGGCAGCAACATTAGGAGTGGTAACGGCAGCGGCACTAGCATCAACAATTTCGATTCCTTGATTTTCCATCTCGAAAGCAGAACGAAGAAATTTTGTCTTAAGATTGTTATAGAGAGGTTTTTCGATATAGGTAATTTTTGAACGGCGATTTTGAGTAACAGAGAATAGTTGATGCAAGAACTTTGTTCTTTCTACTTAAGACAAAATTGCCCCGCTACATTGCTTCAGTTTTGGCAATTGTCTCCCAAGATACAACGACTTACAGTTCCAACAGAGTAGCACAACAACTGTTGGAACACAACGAACGAAAAGACGTTTTGGACTTTTTGACACGAAGGGAAGATAATGCAACAATTATGCTTATGAATCCTTGGATGATTGAGTGAGATTGCTTGAAAACTAGAGCTCTATTCATAGTTTCCAGAAGTTGTGTTCCAAAACGCACAACTCTAGGTAATGAAAAGGGCCACATTGTGCCATTTCCCAGGGGTTAAACACCAATTTGTGTTTAAACTGCCACCTGTTCGGATATGATGCTAGATTTAATATTAATTAAGCCCAAAACTTAATTAATTTTAGGCCCAAAACCGACCCAACTCCAAACAAAACATTTCAAAAGTCCAAAGTCCAAAGGCGCACGCGCACGCACGCACCCACGCGCTCGGTCTGGGCGGGCGGCGGCGGCGCGCGTGTGGCTTTGTACTTAAGCCCACACTTGATTATACCTCTAGCTATCCACTTGAAACTATTTAAAGTGTTCTCATTAATGCTCTTTTCCTAATGTGGGATAGGTGACTTTTCACCTCCCACCAAGCCCTTTGAGCTCACTTTAGCTCATTGAAGTACTTTCTTTGTGCATTTATTTCTCATTCATCCCATATTAGATTTGAGTAATTAAATACATTACAATTATCTACTTGAAGCGTAGATTATGTTTCCATTATTTTTTCCTTGAAATAATCATGGAATTTTACTTGAATATTTTCCAAATTTGAGGTGAACACCTCAATTTTCCAACAACTGCTACATTTGCGTCATCTAATGCCGCAATATATTAAGCTTCGGAGGTGGAACCCGCCGTCATGTTTCACTTGGAACTCATACGGCACCTCGTTAATAAGCATGAATATAAAACCCGACGTCCTTTTTGAGTCGTCCACTTCCGATTGAAACACTAAAGTCGTGGAACGACTTTATTTTCAATTCGAAATCCCCATAGACTATATATGAACAAGTTCATAGTACTTCGCAAGTATTTAAAAATTTGTTTCATAGCTACCCAACTAATTTGGTTGGGGTTAGAATGATATCTACAGTGACGCTTCACTGCATACATTATATCATGTCTATAATATGAATCGGGATAACGAATCGACCTCTTTTATTTATCTCTATAGATACGTATCCTCTAATACGTAGGAAGCTTATCCCAAATTCATTTATTGAGAAATGTGTGGACAATCGTGATTTAGTTGATTTTAGCATCCCTACAACATTCCCAATGAGTAGGATGCGATCAACACAAAGTACTGGGAAACGTAATTCGACATGGCCACGGGCCGGGTTTGACTCGGACCCAAAATGGACATTTTCTAACATTCACGGTAAGTTGGAATAGTTATTTCTAACGGCGGAATTCCGTTAGAAAACCTGCGTTAGAAATATATGGCCAAAACTTTGTAACGGTTATATCCGTTGGAAAAAAAATAAGAATTCGTTAGAAAAATAAAAGATACCGTAGCGAAAGTAAAATTTGCTAACGGTTATTATCCGTTAGAAATTACATAATAATGTTTTTTTGTTGCAACGCTCTTAGCTAAATTTGTAACGGATATAACTGTTAGAATTTCTTTTTAATAAAGTAAAAAAAATATAATAAAAAAATCATAATTTTTACACTTCCATTTTATATATTAATTAAACCAAAATAATAAAATATGAAACATTAGTTAATAATGGAACGCAAATCATACATCCACAATACCTATAAATTACAATAAAATGTTCTAACATAAAAAACAATGCAATACAAAGTATCAAAGAGATCAATGTACAGTTCACCATGATGAAACAAACAACACCATAATGCCAATGTAAATGCCATAATAAAAAAATAATTTCCTACTTAAATAATTGATCCCTAATAACAGTATTGATGATAAAATCTTTTCAATTCTTCTGGATGTGAACTCGTTACCCCTTTGAGATTGTACATGCTTATTGTTGAGGGCAGTGGAAATTTGCTAAGTTATGAAATTTATATATTTGTGGGAGAATTTTTAATTCGATGGAGATACAATTGAGAAGAAGAAATCAAACCTGGAAATGTGAAGTGAGTAGCAACAGTACATCGAAATGAGACTACAAGGACAAAGGAAGAAGAAACAAGAGCAGCGGTCTTCACAAAAAAAGCCTAAGGATCAACATAAGAAAAATATAAGAAAATGTTCATATCAAAGCATCATTCACATACATAAACCATAAAATAAACCTAATTGACCTTGAACATGAAGTTGAACATTCAACTTGAGATGACCCTTTGAGCAGCTAGAAGAGCAAAAGGTAGTCAGCCAGAAGGTCTTCCTCTCCTCCCTAAGGTCAATCTATAACTGTCGATTTTAATTTTTAATCAACACAATTAGTATTATCCCAAAACAATGGAATTCTAGATATAAGATAACCATATATACACATTATAGAAGAGAAAAAAATAATTCAACACTTATAAAACAAGAAGTGCCACTTTGACCAGTACATTGATTAATCGTCAAATTTAATATGAATCTCTCACCAACATCTCCAAGTAAGGTGGGATCAATAACAATAAAATAAATTGTATTTACTACATTAAACACAACCTTTAAATGTGTAGATAAAAAGGGGTTATTTTACATGCCCCTAGTCACCCAATAAACTAGGGATAAACTCAAACCCAAACATAAATCATCCTTTGACATACCCCCTGGAGAAGCGAAAGTACTATACTACCCTTATATGCAATTTTCGGCCAAATTGCATTAAGCAGTTTTGATCCTGCATTTATCATTTAGGTTAATATTGGAGACACCCCTCAAACCAAACCTAATTAGATGTGAGACACAACCTTAAATAGAACATTTTAATTAAATCCTTAGTTGAAAATAAAATTTGAGCCACATCCTTTTATTTTTATTTAACCCAAAAATACCCTTATTCTACTTAATAAAAAACAACGCCTAATTCTCTTCTGCCATTTATCTATTTCTCTCCCTCTCTCTAGACCGCCGCCCACCCATGACCTTCTCTCTCTTTTTTTTTCATTTTTTTCTCCCATCCCACCATGGCTTCTTTCTCCCTTTTTTTCATCGGCCCTCTCTCTCTCTCTCTCTCTCTCTCTCTCTCTCTCTCTCTCTCTCTCTCTCTCTGTAGTGGTCCTGACTTGAAGGTACCCGTTATAGGAGGATTTTTTCAGATCGGATGTCGATGTGGGGGCGGCGCGCGGTGGTGGTTTTGGGTCGCTGGCGGCGGCGGTGATTTTGGTCGCTAGGGGCGGCGGCAGTTTTGGTCGCTTGCATCGGTGGTGATTTTTTTCGACGGCGATGGTAATTTTTTGTCGTAATTTGATGTTGGGTTTGGAGGAGAGGAAGGCTAATTAAGATGGAAAGTGAGACATAAAGGAAGAGGATGAAAGGTTTGATGATTATATATGGGCAGATATCGAAGATCTATTTTCATAGGCGGAGGTGGTGGCGGATCTAGGGTTTCATATTGAATGAGTGCGAATGACTACGGGTGTCTATGTATTACTATGAGTGTCTACAAATCGGTAGCGGCTAGGGTTCAAAATGGAAGCAAGGGTTTTAAGAGTGCGTGACTACGGATTACTATGGTTACTATAGGTGTCTATAGACGACTACGACCGATTTTTTTTTTAAAAAAAATTCATAATTTTCAATATTAGTATACTATAGTACACCATAGTATTTTTAAAATATGCTGTACTATTTAACAATAACAAAAAATATATTTTTTCGTAATTTTCAATAAAATATTAAAACTATGGGAAAAAAATTAAGTTGTTTATAATAATGTAAAAAATGCTAGAATGAAAAAAGAAAAAAAAATATGTTAGATGGAAAAATGAGGATATTAAATGCATAATAAAAAATGATAAATACAATTTGAATTTTTGAGTTGAGGGGCATTTTTGGGATGAATTTAATAAATGATGTGAATCAACTGTTTAGTTGAACTTGTCATTTAGTTCTAATTAGTTTGTCACCAAGGACCTATATCTTAAGACCCCTTATCATTTTCGCTGATTTATTTATTATTATTTTTCTTTTTTTTTCTTTTTTTTAATAATACACATGTTTGTTAAATTTATATGTATATATATATATATTTTTTTTTTAATATTTTTTAATTGTTAAAAAAAATTAATTTTTTAAATTTTTTTTTTAATTTTCAAAACAATATGTTTATTGTACTGAAAATAACTACATGTAACTGTAGTACCTATAGTAATTCATAGTTATGTTCGTTTTTTTACCCATATTTTTAGTCGATCAATTGTATACACACACGAATACTGGCTTATACAAAAGAAATTCATAAATCCCAACAAAAATTTACAAATTTCAATATTTTTACTATAAATCACCTCGGAACAATAAAATACAAATCGAATATACACAAATATATGCATATGTAACTACATTTACTATATGTATAGTAATGTATAGTAATGTATACAGTCTGTTGAACACTGTAACTTGAAGAAGATGTAACTTCAACCAAATTTTTGACACCTTCAAGGAGAGGATCAATGGCTTTCATTAAGCTGCTATTGCAAAATCAAAACAAAAAAAATACTTTAGTGCAAATCAAGAAAATTTGAAGAAACATCAAAACACTCAAAAATTAACAAACACTAAGAGATCGAGAGATAGAGAGAGAGGTTATTAATGGGAAATGCTACAAATTTTAAATCAAACAGACAGTGACTTCTCACCCCCCTCGCCTCCTACCAAAACCCTAGCCGCCGCTAATAACCACCCACGATTCCGCGCGCTCACAAATGCAAAAAATTATAGAAATAAATCTGAAAACATAAAAATAAACGAAATTACCATCAAAATATAGATCTCGACGTGAGGAATACAACGGTGGGTAGCTCGTCAAATATCGACTGGTGGAACACAAAATACAACTCCGGAAAGACCATCGTCGTCGAATGAAAAACAAATTGCAGAACCAGATACAAAGCTCCAAACTGAATGAAATCACCACCAAAAGAAAGAGCTCGGCGAGAAGAATCCAACGGTAGTCAAACCATCGAATTCCGACCACCGGAGAGAGAGTTATGACTCCGGGAAGCAATTTCACCGATTGGAGATATATGGAGGTGAGATTTGAATCTGGGAAAGGAAGAGAGAGACGATTGTGAGTGGCTAGGGTTTAAAACTTATTTTAAAAGGGTATTATAGGGACTTCAGGGTGCCCGAGGGGGGTATGTCAAAATATTTTCGAAATGAGGGGGATTTCCCCTAGAGTGTAATCCACTTGGTAGTTAGTTCTATATAATTTGGAAATGAGGAGGGTCTACAAAATAATCCCTAAAAAAAATTCATTTTCTAGCTTCAGAACATTTGTTAATCTTTCTTTTGTGTTCAAATGACCTGTGTTTTTATATTATGACTTCGAAATCAAACATGAAATTTACGAATAATACCTTGTAAGTTTTAACAATAGTTCTGATTCCTTGAGCCTATTCGGTAATTTCTCTTTTCTTTCACCAAATTCTGCTCCACCCAATGAAAAAATGGAGCTAATAATAAAAGAACAAGACATTAGCTTATATGTTAAATATTTTGAACCTATATATGGAAGTGAATGTTGCAACACCACTAGCCAACTTTGATAACCAATTATTCTTCTTTCTCAGCGCCAAAAATTATTGTACTCTTCTCAGTATCTGTTCTTATTTGTCCAGTGAGCTCAGACGCTAATACCGAAAACAGTTGACTATTATTATTAATAATTGAAGTAAACTTCTTATTACTGACCCAAACAACAAGATCAAAGAAAATATGGTTCTCCAGTTCACTACTATGGCTTCTACTCTCAAGCACAAAAATTAGATACTATAAAATTTAAAATTGACTCGTGTAACCCCTGCCAAGGTAAAACAAATAAGAACCACAACAATATTTAGTTGTTAAGAAACCTATCATAGATTCAAGATAAACACAAATGCAAAAAAAAAAAAAAATCCAATTTAGGGTTTTATAAGAACAAAATCGAATTTAGGGTTTCTTTTAGTAGATTCCTAGCATATGAATGGAGGCTGACAATTAAAGGGAAAACAAGAGAACAATTCATCAAAGGATAAACAAGAGAGGGAGAGGGAGAGTGAGAGGGGAAGGAAGAGACACCTTACTTGAACGAATGAGCGAATAGAATGCGAGATGGTGGTAAATGCAATAAATAAAGGCCGGCATTAGCAGTGGTTGAGGCGAGAGAAGGAAACCGAAGTTTACCTCAGTCATATATCGTTAATGGCTGATCGACATGGAGATAGAGAGAAAAGTAAGGTTGTAATGTCGAACAGAGAAAGAAGAACAACGTAATAAAAGATGGGAAGGAAAAATGGAGGAGAGAAAGAGGGGTACGGAAAAATATAAAGTCATAGATTTACTCCTATTATATAATAATAGTTATTTTAATTTCTAAATTGTTATAATTTGTGGGCTGACGTACTATTACTATTACTAACGCATAACAACCGTTAGAGATATTGTTTTATTTATTAAAAAGTAATATAAACGACTTATTATTAAGGGTTAATCTCAAAAAGACTCATTACAAGGGCACTTAATTAAAAAGGGACATCTAACTTTTTTGTCTTTCAAATAAATCCAGCTCATTCAAACTTATTTGCAAATAAAGAAAATCATTTTGTATAAACCAAAATTACCTTCAATTCATTGAAACCCAATTCAACTCCAATTTCATGATTTACAACCCAATTTAGCCCAATTTCATCAATTAACCAAATTTAACCCTAATTTCAATTTTGACCCCAATTTTGACCCGCCACCACCAGTCAGCCGGTCTCCTGCATTGATTTTTTTTTTTATTTTTTTCTTTTGGAAACTTTTTTTTTCTGAATTTTTTTCCTCGTAGGTCAACCGCCAGGTCTTCGGCGTTGACTTTTTTCTTTTTTTATAATTTTGTTTTTTCTTAAAAAAATATTTTAATTAATATTACTATTTTGGCTGCTAAATTACTGTCTCCAGCAGTTGTTTAACTGTCGGAGACCGTAATTTAACTGTTAATTGACTTTTTTTTCTTAATGTTTTTTAACTAATATTACTTTCTTGGCTGCTAAATAACTGTCTCCATGAGTTACTTAACTGACGGAGACAGTAATTTAACTGTTAATTGACTTTTTTTTCTTAAGAAACTATTTTAATTAATATTACTGTTTTGGCTGCTAAATTACTATCTCCAGCAGTTATTTAAATGTAGGAGACAGTAATTTAACTGTTAATTGACTTTTTTTTTCTTCAAAAAATATTTTAATTAATGTTACTGTCTTGGCTGCTAAATTACTGTCTCCTGCGGTTATTTAACTGTCAGAGACAGTAATTTAACTATTAATTGACCTTTTTTCTTAAAAAAAATATTTTAATTAATATTACTGTCTTCGTTGCTAAATTACTGTCTCCAGCAGTTATTTAACTGTCGGGGACAGTAAATTAACTGTTAATTGACTATTTTTTTTTTGAAATTTTGTTTTTCTTAAAAAAATATTTTAATTAATATTACTGTCTTGGCTGCTAAATTACTGTCTCAAACAGTAATATTACTATTTGGGACAGTAATATTAGTAATATTACTGTTAGGAAATATAATATTCATAATATTACTGTCTCAAACAATAATATTATAGTTAGAGACAGTAATTTAGCAGCCAAGACAATAATATTAATTAAAATATTTTTTTCTAAGAAAAAACAAAATTTATAAAATAAAAAAGTCAACGCCAGAGATCGGCGGTCAACGGCGGTTGACCGGCCGGAAAACATTTTAGAAATAAAAAATTCAAAAAAACTAAAAATTAAAAATTAAAAAGTCAAGGCCGGACAATGGTCAATGCCGGAATATGGCCGGAAACAAAAAATCAGAAAAGAAATTACTTTCTGAAAAAAAAAAAAATTCAAAAAATTATTATTTTGCGGGTTAATGTGATATATTTGTTTAAATCTTGGGTCAATTTGCAATATTAAGGAAGTTAGAGCATAAACGATGGAATTGATAAGAATTATATTATGGAGGGTATTTTAGACCCAAGACATGGGGATGAGTTTATTTGAAAGACTGTTTTTGTTTGTGATGAGTTTTTTTTCTAACGGTAAAAATCTGTTAGGAAATTCTAACGAATATAATCCTTTATAAACAAAAAAAATTGTTATTAGAAAATGTCTATTTTGGTGTAGGACCCGACAAAACATGGGTCGGTTTCGGGTCCCCATTTTTCGGACTCAAGACCCAGCGGGGGGCCCGAGGACTCGGACCCGAGTACCCGTCGTGTCCACCCAGTTTTTAAGTGTAATAACAAAAAAAATGGTCAGTTTGGGGTTCAAACCAAGGTGGCTCGAGTAGAGTACTAACCACTCTAGCAAAATTATTAATTGTTATACTAATCCTAACTATAAATATATAAATATAAATAACACTATAAAATGATTATAATAATTATCACGTTCACTATTATTAATATTAAAAATTGTCATGTTGACTATTATTAATATTAAAAATCTCCACTAATAACAAATGCATACATATTTAATTTTGAAAAATATAAAAAATCACGATTTAATTTAAACGAAAGATTAAATTTTGATTTTTTTAAATTTTAAAATTTTGAAAAAATTCTCAAATATTATTTTCACTTATAAATACCCCTAATCCAATCTTCACAACTTTCATTTTATTTAGTTTATGTCTCAAGGTCTTAATCATTTCACTTTTTTTTCTAAAATTGTTTAGTGTTTAAATTCAATTTTTTTTTTTAAATTTTGAATTTAAAGTTAATCTTAAGTTTTTTCAAGTTTCAATTTAAGTTTTTTTCTTTGTTGTAATTAAAAGAAAAAAAGTTGGGAAGCCGGTTTGGACCCGGACCCAACTGGGACCCGGCCCGGGCCTAGATGGACCTGGGTGGACCCGCCCCGGACGCAGACCCTCCTCCCCACGGGCCGGTTTTGGGTCCCCTAAAAGTTGGACCCGGACCCGGACCCGATCCGCCCCGTGGCCGTGTCTAAATGTAATGGCACTCCCACTAACCTTCTTGTAAACGTAAGGATCTTTCGAATTCGTTACTAAATCAATTAATGATTTTGTGTCGAACCAAACATTCTAATTTATGGGATGCTAGGTTTAATCAATAAATGGATCGCTGGAATTTTGCAAATCTTTTGCTAATTTCTAGAAGATATGAAGCCTTTCGGCTGCACCACTCTGATTTCCTCAATCTCACCATTGAGGAAGGTGATCTTCATATCCATTTTCCATATCTCGTAGTCATACTACGCAGAAATGGCGAGCAAAATCCTAAGGGAATGATAGCATAGTGTTTCGTGAAAAGTTATCTCACAGACAACAACTTGTCGTAGAGTATAACTCATTTTCATGTATCTAGCTTTATAGGTCCATTACCTTTCCATGTATTCCAACTTAAAGATTATAGATACACTTGCATCCAACGGAAAAGATTCCCTTGGGTGGATCTATCAAGGTCCATACCTTGTTGGAGTATATGGAATCCATTTCGGATTTAATGGCGTTAAATCATTGTCCCTTACTGCATCAAATATAGCCTCATTGAAGGTTCTTGGATCACATCCCTCGTCCAATTCATTTTGACTACCTTCGATGAGGGTTAGCCTATTGAGTTCTCTACGGATCCTTTTGAATCTCCACATAGAAGGTTGAGAAGGTACATTAATGGGTGATTTGATTTTGATTGGCTCTTGTTCTATTTATGGTGTTGGAATTTCAATTCGTGGTTCTCGAATTTCTTCGAGTTCTACCATACACTTACTCTATCGCATTGAAACTTCTTCTTCAAGAACGTGGCATTCCCTGAAATAAGAACTTTTATTTCAAGGGATAGTAGAATAAGTATCTAAAACAATTTTTGAGATACCCCACGAAATGGCATAAGTTGGATCTACTATTCAACTCGTCTCCCACTAGCCACTTCACGTAAGTGGATTATCGGGAATGCCAAAGTTCATATGGTGTGGAATGTATGACTCGAAATGTAGTAGTTTGGATTCGGAATAACATTCAAATGTCAAATGTATGATTTCAATAAGTCTCATCAGAAATCCAAGCATATACTGAATCATAATTATCTCAATAGTTATAGAATTAATAGAGGCGAACTTTAGTTCGAGAGAGTTGCCTCGGTAGACAACGTATTAGATCCCTGAACTTAGCCTTTACCCATACCGGTCCATGAGAAACATCGAGTGTCGATGTGACTTAGGTAATCAGTAGTTGGCTTTAGGTCAAGTGGGAGATTGTTAGAGTAGGTGACCGATGAGCCAACCAATTGTTGTGTTTTCTCACACTACTCGTAAATAATCTATTTCTTATTAATGATAAAAAAACCCCTTTGGCATTCTATATATTTTTCCCTTGCATAAGCATAGATGTAGTCCTTACAGTTACTTAATTACTAAAAATGGAATTAGTAGAATCGTGAGATAATTTATTTAAGTATAGTAACTGTCAAACATTGTTCCTAGTAAACGGGTTACGTCACTAATGAGGATATCGGCCTTTCTCATCAGTCAACGGTGTTATGACATCGACCATACATAAGTGGGTGCTCATAAGTTGATGAATTCACTGAACTTCCTCAATCTAGAACTCCCTCAATCTAGAGATCTCTAAGTGGTAACCAATAACCGAGTAGAGGTCTGTATGATATAGTAGTACACCATTAATCCTTAAGACCCAGACATCACCGTGACTTCACTAGAGGACCTGTTGTATCGTGATCTGTCCCTGAGTTCCACCGAGGACACTAGGCCAAAATGCAAGACTGGCGACGTTTTTTTGTAGCGACGGTTTTATGTTCGTAGCATGTTTGCGACGTTTATGAGTTAAAATCGTCGCTAACCCCGGTTTTGTTAAAAACCCTCGCGACGATTTGGATAATCGTCTCTAGATCGCGACGCAACATATGAAAACGTCGCACGTATTAAAAAAAAAAAAAAAATTGTTGCGACGAAACAGGACGTTCGTCGCAAGATTTATATATTTTGCAATTTTATATTTGAAAACTCGCGACGAAACAGTATAATACGTCGCCATAGTTCTTTTAAAAAAAGAAAAATAATATACCTTGCGACGATTGTGTTGAAACGTCGCTAGTAATGCCCAATTATATAATAATAACTAATATATGGCGACGGAATTTGAAAAAACGTCGCCATGATTTTATTAAAAAAAATATATATATCTTTGTTTGCGACGGATCAGAGAAACCGTCGCAATAGATATTTTCAATTTTGTTTTTTCCTGAATTTGGTGGCGACGTAAACCTGTATACGTCGCTAGGGTTCCTTTTAAAAAAATTATTATGTTGCGACGTTAATGTAGAAACGTCGCAAAGTTTAGATTAATTATTCTGCACGGACCCTAATTCGTTCACTTTGCTGTCTCTCTCTTCTCTCTCTAAAATTTCTCTCCCTCTCTCTCTTTCTCTCTCTAAAATTTCTCTCTCTCTCTCTCCTTCTCCGATCAGCCCACCGCCGCCTGCTGCCCGCCGTCCGCTGCCCGCCGTTCCCCGTCAGCCCACCGGCGTTAGCCCTCCTCCGTGAACCCTAATCGTCGCCGATCCCGTAAGCCCTCCGCCGCAGAAGTCTCCCACCAGCCCTTGCCGCCGTCGCCGTCAGCCCTCTCCGTCGCCGCCAGACCTCTGCCGCCAGCCGTCCTCCGTCCGCCCTCTTCCGTCCAGAATTATATTGGTAATTTTTTTTGCTGCTAAGTTTATATTGAAGGTTTTTTTTTTCTTTTTTTTTTTGTCAAAATATATCCTTAATTACCTCAAAGCTAAGTGTGCTTCCTCAGTTGGTAAATATATTCGTAAACGACATTTAGAAAAATCCGTTATTTTTAAGGTTTCGGATTGAGTGGTGGGTATTACTTTCTTCTTCCTCCGAACCCTAATTCCCCTCTTTTTTTCTTCAGGAATAGCGAGTTTGATTCTATTTTCTGATTTGCATGTGCCTACACTTACGTTTCTTACCATGTAGAAACTTCTGGTGGAGAAAAAGGTGAGGTACTTACGTACAAGGATGCGGATGTTGACATTGATGCTGGTTCAGAACTTGTTAGGAGAATAGCAAAGATGGATCCTGGAATTGGTGGTTTTGGTGGACTTTTCCCTTTGGGTAGGGTTTTTTCTATTTTACTTATTACCCGTATTCCATAGTTTTGCTGCAGTTGTTTTGGTTAATGTGTGAATTGCAATTAATCTCTCTGAAATGTGCATTTTTCTTTGAATGTGAATTGATTGGCTTTAGATTGTTGTTTGACATTTTTTTCGGTCCAACACTTGGACTTATTTAACAAGGAAAAGTTGCTTCAAATTATTTTAGGGTGACAGTGAGAAACTTATTGCCTTTTTTTATGATTGGATTCCCCACATTCGAAGATCATTTTCGAATTTATTGGCGTTTCCCTAAAGAAGTCTTCTACTACAAAATTTGGCGATGATTCATAGAAACATATTTTTTGCACTCACCAAACCGATCATGTTTCTATATGTTGTTGATTTTATTGCTCTCAATACTTGTTACGTAAATTTTTACCTTATTCATTGTTGGTTGTATCTTGTGGTCTTTCCCATCTTATTATATTGTAATCTAACGATGTTTCAATAATTCGCAGGGGATTCGTATCTGGTGGCTGGTACAGACGGAGTGGGTACCAAACTTAAGCTGGCTTTCGAGACTGGAATCCATGAGACCATTGGCATTGATTTGGTAAAACTTATGTCATTATTTGCATGTTCGTTATTTGTAGTAATGTTGGCCTTAATCACAATTCGCAACTTTTTTTTAATCAGGTTGCAATGAGTGTTAACGATATTATCACTTTTGGGGCGAAGCCCTTGTTTTTCCTTGATTGTTAATTTCAAGAGTTAATGCTATAAACTATGTCGAAACCTTAAAAATAACGGATTTTTCTAAACCTTATATACTTGGCTCAAACTAGTATTTGTGTTCGACTAGAAGAAAAGGTTAAACTGTAAAAATAAAAATAATCGACAACAGCTCTGATTTGTGCTATAGCTTGTGTCCGATTTAGTTAAAATATGATAGGCTTACGAAATTCAAATTAAATTCAAACACAACTTTAAAAATTGAAAGCTTTCCCGTTGAAAATTAAAAATTGATGTCAATTAAAAATTGAAAGCTTTCCCGTTGAAAATTGAAAATTGATGTCAATTAAAAATTGAAAAGCTTTCCCGTTGCGACTACTACCTTAATTTAGTTTTAGTTTATGAATGTAACTTTGACTTGATAGAATAATTGTGATTTTAATAATTGTGACCCTTCCCAATTTCTAGGTATAATTGTTGCTCACACATGCAGATTAATTCGTCTTATCTATTGCTAATCTTGTGTTATATATGTTCTTGCAGTATATTCTTGATGTTTTATATTGGGTTTAAGTTTTTTTACTCGGGCGTATTTCTTTAAGGGTTGCGATTAATTTTTGTATTTTTGTGCGAAATTACAGTGAAAACAGGGGAACTGATAAATGTATTTTTCTCATTAAGTGGTCTTGGTAAAAAAAGACCACTTCTTATGGCCTCCCGTCGCCGCTGGTCCCCTTCTTTCTTTCCATTTGTCTCCAGGAATTTTGATGCACATGGGCAGAGGTTACCCTTCAAAGGGTATTGTTAGTCAAGAAAAAAATAGTGGGGGAGAAACTCCCATGGAAGAGAAGAAGAACCAGAGCTTCATTTCAATCAATTTCTAGTTTGGGTAAGTTTCAAAAGTTCAATTGAGTCATTAAGTTTCAATTAAGTTAAATTGAGTCCTTACAACAATTGCAGGAAACCCGAGAAACAATGCAAGAACAAAATAAAGTTAAAAGATGAAAAAGTTAATCGATTAGAAGAGCAATTGCAAGAAACCCGAGGTATTTTGAACACCTTGCTCGAGCGTTTTAATAGTGGAGTACAAACACGAGATGAAATTAGTGTGCCTCTTCAACTTATACATTTATGGTTTCAAGTTTTTATGTAATTTTTGAATTGATGTTTGTGTTGTATTTTGATATTTAATTGGTAATCGTGATTTTTAATATTTTTGAGTAAATATGGTTTTGGTTTTTTATTTATTTTTTTTAACAGCTGATTTTATTTTGTAATAGAAAATAATTGAAATCAATAAAATAATTAAAAAAAAAAAGTTTGCGACGAAAAATAAATCGTCACAAGCAAAAATAGTACTTGAGACGAAATATAATTCCGTTAACGTCGCCAAATTAATTAAAGCCGGGCGACGAAAAAACTATTTAGTCGCCAAAAGATTCTGTGAACTTGCGACGAAATATGAAATTCCGTAGCAACAACTTGCGACGAATATGTATTATCCGTCGCGAAAAATAAATAAATAATTTTTTTCAGAAAATACGGTTTTGGCGACGAAGTGTGTTTTTCGTCGCCACACTTGGCGACGCAACCGTATTTTCGTCGCTGACTTTGCGACGGGGTATTTGGCGTCGATTTTGGACTGATTTGGCGACGAAAATAAAACGTCGCTAACCGTGATAAAACGTCGCTAGGAGATAAAATTCGTCGCGAATTTTCGTCGCCAGTCTTGCGTTTTGGCCTAGTGCTTCCAGACAGTTAGTATGTTGTGTTTACAGATAATGACTCATTAGTTGATGTGCTGAACAGACCGACTGCGAAGCAAACGATCTGGTTCCAAGCGAATAAGTGTTACCTTGAAGCTAGAAATTTGAGGTATGGAGAGTTTCCACAGAAATTTGTCTATAAGGAAAATGCTCGCTGTTGGATGCCGAGAAAGATAGGATTCTCGATCGGAAGGGTTACCAATGTACCGTCGGGCAGGGGTGAAGACTATTACTTGAGACTGTTGTTGAACTTTCAAAGAGGTTGCACGTGTTACGATGATCTTAGGAAAGTCGAGGATCACGTCTACCCAACTTTCAAAGATGCGTGCTTTGCGCTTGGACTACTAGATGACGACAAGGAGTACATAGCTGGCATAAAGGAGGCAAACGAGTGGGCCAGTGGTGACTATGTGAGACGATTATTTGTTGTACTTTTGGTCGCAAATAATATGAGCAGACCGGAACATGTGTGGGAGTGTTGCTGGAAAGAATTCGTCGAGGATATTGCGTACAGACTGCAACAACGTCGTACCAATTCAGGTATGAGAATACATCTTACGTTTTTACACCGTTTACTACACACATTTGAATTAAAACTATATATTTTTATAATCACCACATTATGTTAATTTTTCATATTATATTATATTGAAGGTCCACATGTGTCAGACGATACTCTAAGAAACTACGCTTTGATCGAAATAGAAAATATATTGCAAAGTAACAGCACAAGCCTGAGTAACTTTCCCCCAATGCCGATTCCAATTGGGTCGATGACGGATGGCACGGTAAATAGATTAGTTCTCGACGAGTTGGACTATGACGTTGATGCTATGTGTAAAGAGAATAAATACCTTTCATCCATTACTGATGAGCAGAAAAAAATGTTCGATGATATCATGGATGTTGTTACAAATGACAGAGGTGAACTGTTCTTTCTTTATGGGCATGGAGGAACGGGAAAGACTTTCATATGGAAAACTCTATCGGCTGCTATCCGTTCAAAAGGCGAAATAGTTATAAATGTTGCTTCCAGTGGTATTGCTTCGCTTCTACTTCCAGGTGGCAGAACTGCTCATTCCAGATTAGGACTGCCAATAATTGTACATGAGAGCTCCACATGCAACATCAAACATCAGAGCCCACATGCAGAATTGTTGTCTAGAGCAAAGCTAATCATATGGGACGAGGCACCGATGATGCACAGGTACTGTTTCGAAGCACTCGACAAAACAATGAAATCCATACTTGATTCAGATATGCCATTTGGAGGCAAGGTTGTAGTGCTTGGAGGGGACTCTCTGCAAATTCTGTCAGTTGTGTTGAAAGCGTCGAGACAAGACATTGTTCATGCTACAATGAATTCATCACCGTTGTGGAGACAATGCAAGGTTATGAAGTTAAACAAGAACATGAGACTTCAGTCGTCCTCCTCTTCCGCCAATGCAGATGAAATAAGAGAATTTACGGACTGGATATTGAGAATCCGCAATGATGATGCTGGCGAGATAAATGACGGTGATGCCACTAATGAAAGTATCGGTTTTGTGAACGATCATTTTTTTGTCGATCATAACTGGAGAGGAGAAGGTCTATTTCAGCTCAGGTAGTACGTGCAAGGAGGAGTTGTTGTCGGATGTCAACGCAGAAATATACTCACCGGAGTTTCTCAACACCATATCATGTTCCGAAATTCCACCGCATAAGTTGACATTGAAAAGAGGTGTGCCCGTTATGCTCATCAGAAATATCGATCATGCCAGAGGATTGTGCAATGGAACAAGGCTTCATATTATTAATATGGGAAAACAAGTTCTCAACTGCATGATCCTATCCGGTAAACATGTTGGTGATGTGGTGTTCATTCCTAGAATGACATTGGTACCGTCCAACTCTACATTGCCTATCAATTCTAGCGACGTCAGTTTCCGCTGATGGTATCATTCGCAATGACAATTAATAAAAGTCAATGACAAACTCTTTCTCACGTGGGCTTGTACTTGCCGAGACCTGTTTTCAGTCACGGACAGCTCTATGTCGCACTCTCGAGGGTTAAGAGTCGAAGTGGCATAAAGATTTTGATTAACTCGGAATCTGGTGATACGACCAACGTTACAAATAATGTTGTATACAAGGAAGTTTTTCAGCGTATATGAAGGTAATTATTTAAACAAAAAATTACAATATTGATTGACGGCATTTATTATCTATTATTTTTATGTTTTGTTATTCCTCATTCGTAGGTTTATTTTAATTGTACTAGGAACTTGCTATAGACTCCGCTCGGTATATTTCACGAAGGTAATCTTTTTACAATGATTTTATGCAATTAAACAGTTATATTGGTATTGTTTTGGTAACAATTTATATATTTCGTGTGACCATTTTACAACATATGCAGGACAGTTGCATTGTATTGGATTTGTTGCATGCGTTTAGGGCGGTTGGTATCAAACAATTCAAGTTTTCAACGTTCATGTCATTATGGTTGTACAAGTTTGGGACCAACTATATATTCGTTATTTTGTATGCGGAAATTAAAACCATCGATGTTTAGTTTTTTTCACTTATTTCGGCTTATTTTGAACTTGCACCATACAAATGATTTTTATTTTTGAATATGTTCTACTTCTTTCTTTTACGTACTTATTAACAATTAATATCACTATTTTGAGAACTTTTTTTATTATTCAATATTTGTTTTACAATGAATACCCCGTGCATCGCACGGGTGTATTACTAGTACGATTTAAAATTAAAGCACTACTACTTCAGTCCATCCATTCATGAAGCGCCAAAATAAGGCAAGATTACCAATTTGCAAGAAATGCCTTTCCTATATCAAGAAGGATTTGATGTTAATTAACTAATTACCAGAATCACAACTAATGGTTTATGGTGAGTTATCCAAATCAACCTACTCTGCAACCGTGCAGGCCATCTTCATGAATCTAATTATTTTCTTGAAGAATATGTATGATTTGGATGAATTCTAAATCAGTTTCTCTTCTGTTGCCCGAGATACGCCTTACATTGATCTAATCGTTAGAGGTAAAACACGTACCAAAGCCAAAGCTTATAGCAGATTTCTTTGCAGATTATGATTTATTGTGCTTCCCTCTCTAATTTATACGTCATTGATGATGTATTCTCCATTTGATTTAATTCATATATAACTCGTGTTTTTGCATTAGAGTTGATGTTTATGTTATTTCACTGCTTGTTTAGTACGTCATTTGAAACAACTTTTTAATTGTTGGATTTTTTTAACTAGGTACATAAGAATTTAATTGAAAGCATAATTTTGATTGTGCATCTAACTTTACATGTAGAAACTTAACGATAACAACATTTAGGTGGTGTTTTCAAACGCTTTTCCAAAGTGATTATGAGTTTTTTTTTTTTTTTTGTTTAAAAATTGGCAAGTCTGAGAAAGGTTTTTGTGGATGAAAATTTTTGAGGACATAAATCGTTTTAGTGGTAAAGTTTCGGGACATAAACTGTCATTTTCCCGTATTTGTATCTATCTATATCATCCGCTGGCTAGTTATGGACATGAGTGATTAGTATTACATGAATTAACAATATTTTAAATTACTAATTAATTTATAACTTTAGGATAGTTATACTTCATTAGTTTCTTCAGCTTTATATATATACATGAATGTCAATTTTATTGTTTGTTGCCGTTATAACAAGAAGTTATATGTCAATATATGTATTGTTCTCACGACACGTGCAACGCACGTGCACATGCCTAGTTTATAAAAAAATGTTCATGTGCTATTAACATAAACTTCTTCCATCATGTATTTCTGCTTTTACGCAGACAACTTCTAATGGTGGTCCCGTCTGCATTATGGGCTGAGTTAATGAAGATTAAGCTAGAATAATGTTAAAGACAAAAGCTAATGAAGTTATTTAATTTTAATGGGAAAAATGCCCTATATACTGTTGGGTACTTGTATGAATAACATAAACAAACACTAAAGAAAGACATAGTTAAAATTAGAGATTATAAGATACAAAATGTTTCACCAGATTGGTTCCATACATGTCTATATATGTTGTTAATTAAACGTAATAAAAATTTTAAAATTAAATATTGTTTAAAGTAATATTAAAGAATATATTTTTAGGGAATTAGTTATTTAAATTAATACTCGATAAATAAATAACCTCGTTTAAATAATAGTTTTTTTTCTGGTCCGGCTCCATAAAACTCTACTAAATTTATTAGTTTCATAATTTAATATTTCGCTAAATTAATAAAATTTTGTTAGTCCCGACTCTATTAATTTATAGAGGTTTAATTGTATTTCGTTTCTTATTTACTTTATATCCAGTATTTAAAACTATGATATTTTAATTCCATAAAACTGAATGGTTCATGTACAGATGCTGTTAATTAAACATAATAAAAAAATAGAAGTTAAATATTTTTTTAAATTAATATTAAAGAAAAAATGTTTCTTTATTTCTTTTAGTATCTTGTAAAATATTTTTAATTTTTTTTCGGCTTTGAAATTCTATAATTGTCGAAAAATCCCTTTTAAGTACTTTTCAAGTTTTTATTATTTTAACATATTTATAATAAAATTTCAGTGGCACTTTTATAGATTAAATATATTATAATTTAAATAGTTTAATTTATAGAATAAGTTTTAATTCAAAAGAAAACAAAACTATTTCATATAACTCCATATTGGTGCTAACCAGAGTAGGAAAATTAAAAAGATATTACTAAGTTATAAATAGTTAATTTTTTCTACTCATCATCTATAGTTTTATTTTAATGTATGAAAACTGATAGGAATATTTAAAACTAAACATCATCTATATTTTTGTTATAAACGTGTGCTTGTCAATAATTGTTCTTTAATAAAATAATCTATATTTTTTAATAAGTTCTTGTCAATAATTGAAGTTAATCGATTCAAATTAATTGAAATGAGTTATAATATATTTTTTTTTAAATAAACATCTTATTTTATTCTTTATTCAATTTTTTCATACTATTGACTTACATCAGTGAGTTTCTATTAAGTCATGCATTTGTTTTTATATTGTATTGATTCCATTCTCTATACTTTTTAATAGTGAAGATTATATTGAATATAGTAATTAATAATATATGTTTGGACGTATTGAACTGCGCTTCTTTATATCTTTCAAACTTTAATATATTACATTTGTTAATATTTAATTACCATCATTTAATAATAATGAATATGAAAATTAATAACTCATTTAACATTTTTTATATCGATTAAATCATTTCACACTAAAAGATTATATTATATATACTTATTGCTAGATATTGAATACATACTTGCTTTCTCCCAATTGTCGGTAATACCATTCTCTTGTAACAGCCCCAAGTTTGACCCTTAATTGAAGCATTTTTTGGCAAAAAACTGATCAATTAAATATGGGTCCCTAGAACGGGTCCTTGGGCCAGGTCCAACGTGTTGACCAATCGAGGTCGGTCTGGGTCAACGTCAATGGGGCGGTCGTCGGGTCTGGGCCAGATCCGGTGCTCCCTTTAAAATTTGTAAAAGAAGATACTAAGGGTAATAAAGACATTTCAATAAACATTATTACATTTCTTTTTTAATATGAAATCTAAAATAATAAGGACAATTAGTGATTTAGGTGAATACAAAATGAAAATTAAAATATATACTTGTTTTTGGACACATGGCGGCCATTCAGACCCTACTGACCTCCGGTAGATTTTAGCGATTGGACGCTAGAGAGGCCCAGGTAAGGTAGAGACAACATTGTTCTTTGGAACTGGACTTTGCTAGAAAACCAAGTAATATTCAACATATTATTTTTGTAACTTGTGAAATTCCTTCCTAATTTAGGATTTTATGCATATTATAAAACCGAGAAGCATGCCAAAATGTTAGGGTCTATTTGAATGGAGGGATTTGAAGGGGGTTTGGAATCCATAATAACAAATCCGGGGTCGGACTTGTTAGGATTGAGGGATTTGACAAGGAATTTCAAATCCATACCTCTCATTTTTAGTTGTTTTTTGAGCTATTGTGGTGTATTTCAAATGACTCCAACTTGAGGTCATTTCAAATCACTTCCTCAAATCAAAACCCTCCATCCAAATGAACCGTGAATATATTTCAAAATGTATTAAACACCTTTACAATGTAATATATATAATATTGCGGCCTTGTTTGGTTGGGGATGTTAGCCACTATTAACTACATAATAAGACTTTGTTTGATGTTTGGAATCTCCAACAACTTGTTAGGTCGACTCGCAAATATTATGTTATTAGGCTTATTTTACCTTTGAAGGAGTTTTTTTGTTGAATTTTTTGTTGGACGTCTCTGGGCCAGATAAAATAATTAAATTTTTATTAGATTATTTAATCTTATCTTACTAACTAATGAGGCCCGAAAAATATGAGGTAGGTACATCCTTGGACTTCAGAGAAATATGATTCCCTTAGGGATGTTAGATATGAATGGATATTAGTTTAGGGGAAAAAATTTACGTTTCTAATCACCACCGAGTATTCATTCATATTGATATGGAATGTGATTGCATATGACATGAAATATTTGAGCGAACTTTTGAATTTTAACCCCAAAGCCAAAATCCACTAGCAAGTAAATTATTGAGTAAGTAATCTGTCTCTTACGCAATGACTCACTTCGAACAACAAAACCAATGAAAATTGGACTTGTTTAGTAATGATGCTAGAATTAGATCACCTTAAGTAGTCGAAGTAGGATAAGCTCGTAGAGCAAAATGAATCACTGGGAATTTGATGACCTTGAGATACTTGTAATCAGAGAACACGTAACCTAAGCCAGAGGTTGATCCGGCGGAAACCCCTCTGACGTCAAGTCAGACGTGTGGATTAAAAAAGTCGTAGAGGGAATACGAACAGTTGTATTGTTCGAATATTGAATGTACGTTAACAAATGAGTTAAAATCTTTATTTATAGATCGTTCATTGGGCTGAAGTTAATTAGTTGAGATTTTCGGGTCCAAATCTTATTTGAAGGTGATTGGGCCTTCGTCGTGGTGGTCTTGAAAATTGGGTTCGTAGCCCAGTAAATAAAATAATTGTAGGCTCATTGAGTTGACCCAATTAGACACATCACTTAACAATATATCATGGCCAATTAAACTAATATAACTGGCGGCTCTATATATTAATAAAATACTAATTAGGACTTGGGAGTATTTTCATTCCACTCATCATATACAAATATTGAAGGAACATAAATATATGAATAAATCCAACGTAACAAGGAAACAAAACAACATGAAACATAAATTTGAGAAATATATATATATATATATATATATATATATATATATATATATATATATATATATATATATATATATATATATATATATATATATATATATATATATATATATATATATATATATATATATATATACATGCTTACAAGGCTTACAAGAAAGAAACATAAACCAAACAACTTGATTAAATAAAATCAAACCAGAGGCAAATTTAAGAACATGAACTCCAATGTACGTCGTATCAAATTTATAATCTAAAACAATTGTAGTTGCTCCAAAACCTGTGGAACGATAATTTGTTAGACAATTGGATTCTCACAACTTTGAGATTTTTTTTTTCGTTTTCTAAATCATAATATATGTAATATTAATATATAGCTTTTACCTTTTAGGAGTAGAACCCCTCTTGAGCTGGGAAGAGTGGCCGCCTGATACAATTACCGGTATGCTTTTGATATCTTGTTCACAAACATCACATTTCCTGTGGCCTTTCTTCTTTGTCCATTCGACTTCACAAGACCGAGGAATCATGGCAAATTTACATTTGCATTTTGTTTGAAACATGTTGTCATTGTACACGTTGAAGCAGAATCTGCAAATTGCTTCCTCTTTCGGTATCTTTTCAGCCCCTACTAAAAGTTAGCACGAACAGAATCATGAAAAAGTATTGCATCCAAAACAAGAAAAAACAATAACAATAACAACAACAATTATATATAAATATTAGGTTTGTCCATGGGTTGGGTTGGTTGATTACCGGCCATTAAACCAACCCAACCCAACTAACCAACAGTGATAAATATTGAAAACCATTATCGACCCAACATATATGGGTTGGATGTTGGTGGACATCCAACTTTACTGGTTGGTTGATGGGTTGATTGATGGGTCATCATTGTTTCTAAAACAAATTGACTTTTTTGAATATTTTATTACAATATATTTTTACGGTTAATAATTAGTCCAACAATATAAGAAAATTAAAATATTATAAGCTAAACATAAATAGATCAGCAATATTATAATAAATTCAAATATTTCAGCTCATGTGTCTTAAATTAAAATAGTTTAACATAAATAAAAAATCGAAAATACGACACAACATATTGAAATTTTATGTGCTTCTGATCTATTAGCATGAACTGAATAATAATTCAATACATCAAAATAGTTAATCTCCACAAATTAGGTTTATGTGTTTTGAGTTTAGTCATTATTAGATAAGGAATAAAATTAATAAATAATAAATAAAGTTGGTTGGCCGATATTATCCAATTAACCAACTTTTTAGTATATTATAAACCATTATTGACCCAACTTAAATGAGTTGGTTGATGGTTGATTATCCATGAATAAAATATGGATCGAAAATGGGTTGATTGGTGGGTAAAACCACCCATAAACATCCCCAATAACTAAATAAATAAATAAATAAATATATATATATATATATATATATATATATATATATATATATATATATATATATATATATATATATATATATATATATATATATATTAGGGCTGAAGTCAGAAATTTCATTTCAATTTCACACCAATCTTTCCATATATTATATCTTATATCAGGCAACACTGAGTTACTTCAAAAAAGAAAACAAATTGTAAGTACCATCATCAAAACCGCCCTGAGGTCTTATGACTTTGACCGTGACAACAAGGTCATTCTCCTGCAAAAGTTTGTTCATAAATTAATACATAAAAATGATTAAATTAGAGTTTTAACTTTTTATGTCTAATTAATTATGTAAAATATAATTCTATTCTTCTAAAGAGATCACTGACCTTGAGATCCAATTTCGTTGACCATGGACTTTCCCTGGACAAATTATATACAGGGCATGCCATTTTACCCTTTACAAGAAGAGAAAAAAAAATAAATAAATGAAATCTGTAATTATTGATACTATTAAATAAACATTTTATCATTGTTTTCTGAGCAATTAATTCTTTCGGTTTCTTTAAAAGTAAAATAAAAATGGTGTAAAATATGCATGAATCTATACATGTTTGTGAATATGACAAAATATAATTTGAAGTAATTCCTAGAACCGGACCGGACCGGCCGGTTCGATGGGTCCGACCGCGAACCGGCAACAAAGTGCACCGATCCAACTCCTAAAATCGGAAAAAAACAGAGACCGGGGTCAAAGGCTGAAAAACCGGTTCGGCCGGTAAACTTGGAAAATGAGAGAACCGGCCATGTAACCCGATTCTTGCTCAAAAAACGCTGCGTTTATGGCCGATTCTAGGTGGATCTCGCCGTGGGTGGATGCAGTGGGGAAGCCGGTGTAAGGCCGGGGGGCCATGGCCCCGCCTCAAATTTTAATTTTTTTTTCTACTATATATGTATAGTTTTTTTTTCTTTGCATTGTTCTCCTATAATAAATGACTCTAATAAGTAGGATAAGGAAATTACGAATTGTGACTTGGAACCAGGGGCGAATCCACCCTTTGGAAGTGATGGACTCAAGCCATCCTCAATCGTAAAAATCTCCAATCGTAAAAATCTCCACTGTATTACGCCTTTATATTATTAAGTCCCGCAAATTTTTATTATTTAGTGCATCTAAAATCCAACTAAATTAAAAAAAGTACTAAGTTTTCCTTTTCCTACTTTCTGGTTTTATAAAAAAATATCCGAATTTGTTTTTCGTGGGTATTGCCCCCGAACCGCCAAAAAATTAAATTTACCATGTAACAACATCTTTGATTCACCGGTGTTGGAACAATAATTTTTTTCATTAATTTTTTACGTTATTTTTCAATACATATTCGGCTCTCCAGTAATGAAATGTTCGTCACTGGGTGGCCAGATCTTTGTGTCTGGTGGGTATATTTTTTGACTAAAAAAATAGAGAATAAAGAAAATGTACTGCGTTTTGGAGATGAAGAAGATTACGAAGTGAAGTGGCCAAGATAAGATTAAGTAATCTAATGAAAACCCAATCATTTTAGTTAACCATGAACAATGTTCCCAACCAAGCGAGGCCTAACTGAGTTGTGTAGTTATGCTTTGAAACTCCTATATACTTGGAGGTGATGAGCCGAACCGAGCAGGCTCATGAGCTCGTTGAGCCGACTCGACAAAAGCTCGAACTCGAACTCAAAATTTTTGAGCTCAAGCTTCAGACAAGTCGAGCCGAGATCATTTTAGTTGTTCGTGAGCTCGCGAGCCGGCTTGCTATCTTTTTTTTTCTTAATTTTTTTTATTTTAATAAATAATAATTCATATAAATAATTAAAAAATTAAATTACATTTTTCATTTTAAAATTTTTTTATTATAATTTATAATAATAAATTTCTAATAATATTAATAAAAACAAACAAAATAGATCAGGCTCGAACTCGGCTCGTTTACACTGCCAACAACCTGGGCATCAGTTGGCATAACTACCATTTCATGGTTGGAGTGAGAAAAAAGTAAGGGGATTTTCTGTTGATATATATATATATATATATATATATATATATATATATATATATATATATATATATATATATATATATATATATATATATATATATATATATATATATATATATATATATATATATATATATCTTGAATGGCAAAAATGCCCATCACATAGGACTTAAATGCACATTGGTCTACAACAACAAAAATTTCTCAATTAAACCCATCCCCATGTCTTTAGTTAAAAATACCCTCTATAATATAATTCTTATCAATTCCATCCATTATGCTCTAGCTTCCTTAATATTACACATTGAACCCGAATTTAAACAAATATATCACATTACCTTCTATCTATATATAGTATACATATATATCTAGGGCAAATGGCAAAAAGGCCCATCACATGAGACTTAAATGCATTTTAGTCCACAAAAAAAACAGTCTCTTAATTAAGCCAATCCCCATGTCTTTAGTCTAAAATACCCTCAATAATATAATTCTTAACAATTCCACCCATTATGCTCTAACTTCCTTAATATTACACATTGACCCCGGATTTAAACAAATATATCACATTAAACCCCAATTTTTTTTTTCCGGCCAGATTCCGGCAAGATTCCGGCGTTGACTTTTTTTTTTTTTTTTTTTTTTTTTTGAATTGTTTTTTCTTAGAAAAAAAATATTTTAATTAATATTACTGTCTTGACTACTAAATTACTGTCTCAAACAGTAATATTACTGTTTGGGACTGTAATATTATGAATATTATTTTTCCGAACAGCAATATTATTAATATTATTGTCTAAGACAGTTAAATTACTGTTGGAGACCGGCTCCCCTATGTGGAAATAGATATTGTGCAAACAATGACCAGACCACCGCATCTACGAGAGATTTCAAGTACAATAGAGAC
Organism: Erythranthe guttata; assembly: GCF_056151865.1. NCBI lineage: Eukaryota > Viridiplantae > Streptophyta > Magnoliopsida > Lamiales > Phrymaceae > Erythranthe > Erythranthe guttata. The sequence continues at coordinate 8,461,203 of NC_142539.1, read as the reverse complement.
GGTGGCCATGCCGGTACAAGCAGCGGTGACACTCCAGTATTTTCAATTTTCATGTTTTCTTCCGTTGGGAAAACCTAGTAAACATGATTGATAAAGGGAAGAAGAAAAGATATGAAAACAGATTGTTGAGCACACGAACAATTTATTAGAAAAGTAAGATCAAAAATTGCGAAAAATCCTTGTATTTATTTCTAATTGCTAACAGTATGCATTGCATAAACTTATTGGCGTAAATCTTTTTGGGCGCGATACTGTTTTTAGCTCGCGGTACTTCAAACAGTGGGTTTCAAGGGGGTTTATACATTTTGTCCACGACTTTCGATAATACGAGTTTTTTTTTTTTTTGCTAATAGAGCTAAAAGGTGATTTTTTTTTTGTACAATTCTAAAAACGATCAAGAAAAAAAGATAAAAATGAAAAAAATGCTTACTTTAGTAATTGCAACTGAATTTAAAGATAAATGCTTTGATAACTCGTCATACAAGAGATCAAGGCACTAAGGTTTTAATTGTGCAAACTGCAAAAGGTATTTGTGCAAACTGAAAAAAGGTTTTAATATGTATGTATTTGTGTATTTTATACAATGTCCTCGATCGTGATTAAAGAAAGTAAACGATTAGACATATTATTTCTTTAAGGCAAGGTTGGCATTTTTAATGCTTTTTGGGTTTTTTTTTCCCCTTCAAACTCCCTATTCTAGAAGTCAATGTTAATGGCATGTCAATTGAGTTTTGTCGGGATAATTACAGTTTTTGTCCCTATATTATACATTTTTTTTCCGATTTTGGTCCTCCATTTTTTTTGTGCCACGAAATTGGTCCTCAAATAATCGATATTTTTTACACTTTCCATCCGTCGTTTGATTTTGGAGTTAGTTTGGATGGAAAAGCACGTGCAGTGGCACGTGACCATACTATTTTAACCCCCTTTTTCATGATTTTAGCTGTTATATTATATATATTCTATACTATCTATAAAAATAATAATGATAGGAAAGGTTTCTTCCATTTTATGTGTGTCGTAAAATATCCCTTAAATAAGTAAGATTTGCAGGACGATTAGGTAAATTGATTAATAATAAGTAATTATTAATATTAATAGTTTAATACATACACAAATATGATTTTAAATAGATAAAAGTTAAATAGGATGATTAATAGAATTAATGAATATATGCACGCACGTTCATTCTCTAGTGCTCCCATCTATCTCTCTCTCTCTCTCATTTCTTTTTTCTTCGTATAAGTGGCCTTTCATATAGAATGGCGACTGCACGAGTAACACAATCGATAATTATGATAAAATATATAATTAATTTCTCATAAGTTGGTGGCTCTTAAACTACATGAGATGCACCATGCGATTTAAAATTAAAGCACTACTACTTCAGTCCATCCATTCATGAAGCGCCAAAATAAGGCAAGATTACCAATTTGCAATAAATGTCTTTCCTATATCAAGAAGGATTTGATGTTAATTAATTAATTACCAGAATCACAACTAATGGTTTATGGTGATCAGTTATCCAAATCAACCTACTCTGCAACCGTGCAGACCATCTTCATGAATAATCTAATTATTTTCTTGAAGAATATGTATGATTTGGATGAATTCTTAATCAGTTTCTCTTTTGTTGCCCGAGATACGCCTTACTTAATTTGATCTAATCGTTAGAGGTAAAACACGTACCAAAGCCAAAGCTTATAGCAGATTTCTTTGCAGATTATGATTTATTGTGCTTCCCTCTCTAATTTCTACGTCATTGATGATGTATTCTCCATTTGATTTAATTCATAGATAACTCGTGTTATTGCATTAGAGTTCATGTTTATGTTATTTCACTGCTTGTTTAGTATGTCATTTGAAACAACTTTTTAATTGTTGTATTTTTTTAACTAGGTACATAAGAATTTAATTGAAAGCACAATTTTGATTGTGCATTTAACTTTACATGTAGAAACTTAACGATAACAACATTTAGGTGGTGTTTGCAAACACTTTTCCAAAGCGATTATGAGCTATTTCTTGGTTTAAAAATTGGCAAGTTTGAGAAAGGTTTTTGTGGATGAAATTTTTTTAGGACATAAATCATTTTAGTGGTAAAGTTTCGGGACATAAACTGTCATTTTCCCGTATATGTATCTAGCTATATCATCAGCTGGCTTAGTTAAGGACATGAGTGATTAGTATTACATGAATTAACAATATTTTTAATTACTAATTAATTTATAACTTTAGGATAGTTATACTTCATTAGTTTCTTCAGCTTTATATATATACATGAATGTTAATTTTATTGTTTGTTGTCGTATAACAAGAAGTTAATGTCAATATATGTATTGTTCTCACGACACAGTGCAACGCACGAGCACATGCCTAGTTTATAAAAAAATGTTCATGTGCTATTAACATAAACTTCTTCCATCATGTATTTATGCTTTTACGCAGACAACCTGTAATGGTGGTCACGTCTGCATTATGGGCTGAGTTAATGAAGATTAAGCTAGAATAATGTTAAAGACAAAAGCTAATAAAGTGATTTAATCTTTAATGGGAAAAATGCCCTGTATACTGTTGGGTACTTTTGTGAATAACATAAACAAATACTAAAGAAATACATAGATAAAGTTAAAGATTACAAGATAGAAAATTTTTAGTTAAAATTAAAGATTAGAAGATAGAAAATGTTTCACCAGATTGGTTCCAACACATGGAACCGTTTTTCCAGTTTAACTATTTGGCTCAGTACCCTTTCTAGTCCCCTCTCACGTCCAAAGTTCTAATGGTGCCAACACCAACTCAGCAACAAGCTCAAACAGTAACCACACTGAACCCAAACCTTAGACTACCCATATCTCACAGTTATTTAACTCATCAACACATGTATAGTCAAATAGCAACACTTTTCATTCACAGAAGAAGATTAGACAAAGAGAAGGGTTGAAGATTGTGAACAGTGTTCTCTTTCGTAAAGTTCTATATATAAACACTGTAGCAGCGGTAGGAGACAACACATGTCTCCGATTTAATGTTCTCCATGTACAGTGGAGACTCGGTTAAGAGGTCGCCATAAAACGACATGGAAAAGCAAAGAGGTACAACATACACATTGAGAGAGAGAGAGAGAAAGAGAGAGAGAGTAGAGAGAGAAACATCGCAAGAGTGAAATGATAATTAAGGTTTCTGTCTAGGGTTTATGTATCAAGTCAAATGAATGGCTGAGGTTAAACCGATTCAAATGAACGGTCAAGATCTAGGTCATCTTATCAGAGTGGGCTTAAGTGAAATATTTGGGCTGCTACTTTGAGTTGGGTTGCCAAGTGGATTGTCATCTTGGGCCCAACTCCAAGTAGATCATCGTGAGCCCAATTTCTCAATAAATCGATCTACACTTGGCCCAGTATGGACTACCTGGACCTTTTGGACACTTAATGGACAGGGGTCATTATCGCCAATTTTCCGTGAGCACAAAGTGAATAGAAAGCCATTTAGTAATCACAAAGATAACTAAAAATTATGAATTCACAAAGAACTCATAAACTTTCACACAAAATGGTACTCACAAGCATAAATCCTGAAAATGCAATCACACAGAACACTTACATGTCACACATATTAAAAACATGCTCACAACCAAACTTTAATCAACATAAATCAAGTTCTGCTTTTTCAAACAAGAACTATATTTCTCCAAAGGCAAACATTTGACTTCCATATCTGCTGGATTTAATTAAGACGGAATATTTTCAAGTTCAATCAATATTTTTTCCATAATATCCCTTATGAAATGAAATTTCACATATATATGCTTGGTCCTATAAAGGAAAACAAGATTCTTACACAACTGGATCCCGTAATGGCTATCAGAGAACACAACAACTTTCTTATTCAGAAAACTGATCTCAGAGAAAAGTACTTTAAGTCAAATTGATTCTTTAATAGCTTATGTAGAAGCTATATACTCAGATTATGTAGTAGATAGAGCTACAACGTTCTGCAATTGAGATTTCCAACTAATTCATGCATCACAAAGTGTAAACACATAAAAATTTATAGATTTCCTACTATCCCTATCATTAGCATAATTGGACTCCACATATCCACATAATTTAGTATCAGCAGAATATTTGGAGATCATAATACAAGTTTTAACATAGCCTTTTAAGTATCTCAACAACCATTTAACTGCCTCCCAATGAGACAAACCTTGATTTGGCATGTATCTACTTAGACAACTAATGACTTATGCAATGTCAGGTCTAGTTCACATCATCAAATACATAATTGAATCTACGGCACTACCATAAGGCACATAGTGCATATCAAGTTTTTCAGGGTCAGTCTTTGGAGACTGTTCCTTACTTAGCAAGAAACGATCAACTAAAGGTACAACCACTCACATGTTTAGCATCAGACATGATTTTTTTTTCAAGAATCTTAACCATATACGCAGATTGGTTAAGAAACAAGGTACATTCTCTCTATCTCTCACAATATACATTCTAAAATTCTCTTAGCATCACCAAAATACTACATGTCAAAATTATACATATATTTTAGTATTTATATGTTCCTTTTATATTATTCCTATAATATTTTATAATATTATGATACATTATTTAAGTAAAAAAATAATATAGAACAATGAATAAATAAATAAGGCTCGCGAGACGGCTCGTGAGCTCAGTAACAACTAAAAACAAGCTCGAGCTCGCGAGCTCGTAACACTTGAGTTCGAGTTCGAACTTTTTTCGAACCTGATCATCGAGCTCACGAGTCGGATCAGCTCATTTACCACCCCTACAACAAACCAATTTACTTAGTTGTTCCCACATTTATCTCCGACAATTAGACGTGAAAAGGTGGTTCTAACATTTGATTACGTTGTGCAAAGAAAAATGCAAGGAATATAGTAAGACTACCAAATGGTATCAACGACTATCTTACTTTGAACATTAAACCATTCTTCCGAATTGAATAATATCAACAGTTATATACGTTCTTATATCATATTGTTTTAAGGCGAATTTCTCATCAAGCAACAACTTAAGTATGCACAACCATCCATTCATTCTTATGTTTATAGCTTCAAGCCTTCAACAATACATTGAGTAAGTACAATCAGGAAAATCCATATTATCTTCATATGGATCCACCGCAAAAGGCTGAGAATATATCTTCGTCAGACGACTTTCCACCAGCTGTCCATGAAATCACTGTAAGATTTTATTGTTATTTATTATTACAGTATTGCATTACAAACAGAGGCCAATTGAGCTAACAAATATTCATACTAACAAATTTCATTTACTTCTTGGAAATATATCGTCCTTCAAAGATATATTTCACGATCGATGCACCCTAAAATAAGGGCAATTTTCTATGCACTCTTTAATTTCAACCAATTTTAGAAGTTCATTATCATCATTCAACCAATTTCAGAAGTTCGTTATCAATTCACAGCCATTTTCAGAACTAGACTGACAAATTTCAAAACTCAATTTATGTTAAAATACTTAATTTCAAAACTACAAATTAAATTTTGAAAAAGTCATTGTCATATTTTGTTAAAATACTCAGTTTTCAGAAGTTCGTTTTCATTTTTTATTGGTTTACTATCATATTAATCTAGTTTTTTGCGTGTGTGAGCGTATGTGCAATGATAACAAACTGTAAAGTCCGGTATAAAAAAAATGAAAATCTTACTTGTTAAACTATAATAATGTAAACATTACCATAACTAAAAACGAAAATATATTTAAAGCCTAGTCAAATTATTAACTTAAAATTCTAATAACAGTCCAATTGACATAATTGAAATTTTGACTTACCTACTGAAATTTAAACAATTTCAAATATTAACAGAAATAAGAAAAAAAATGTTTGTGTTTAGAGGCCTAAACATTGTCAAATTGCAAAACATTTAACATGTCTCCATGGCAAAGTTGTTTAATTATTTCTAATTCTTTGTTTCGCTTCAGATAGTATTGATTGCCATTAAATTATAATGATGTAATGTAATGACTAATGAAGGGTAAAATAGTAATAAGTATGTTTGGAAAATAGTCAAGGGATTGGGAATGGACATTTAGAAAAGAGAAGTATTACTTTATTTTCTTTCTTATATATCAATAGTAGTATATAATCTGTTAGTAAAGACGGCTAATAATTAGTGATATACTCTATTTTTCCTTTGTTAACGAAGAAACCGGCAACCAACTATATAGGTGGATTATATTTACACTCTAGTATTCTAGTATATATATACTCGAGCATGTGATAACTTTTTCACCAGAATATTTTTGAGTTTAATGGATATAGTACCCCTATATTATATCAAATTACTAACATATTTCATTGGTTATATATATTAGCAAACAAATCCCTTATAATGCATCTTTTAGCATATACCACCCCTAAAAAGTACGCTTTTATGGATAGTATATATATATATATATATATATATATATATATATATATATATATATATATATATATATATATATATATCCTATTTTCCAGTCTATTTTCTCTAAGGTTACATTACAAATAAGTCCATCAAAGATACTTATTCATAAAGGGGTCCAAACAAACAACTCTTTTACAAAAAAATTCACATATTGTCCAGAGGTGTGTAAAAGACTAAAATAGCCCCTCAAATATTAATATGCTCGAATTTCATCAGATAATTTAATTTAACCTCAATTTGACCCCAAATTTCACAAATTATTCAACTTTGACCCAAAACTCAATTCTGAGTACAGTTTCGCCCGTTGCCGCCGTTGACCGGCATTCTCCGGCGTTGACTTTTTTTTCTTTTTGTTTTCATGCTTCTGCCACCGTTGACCGGCGGTCAACGCCGATCTCCGGCGGCGTTTTTTTTTTTTTTTTTGAATTTTTTTAACATATTTTGCCCCGTTTAAACAACAATATTGCTGCAGTTGACAGTAATATTAACTATATTACTGTTAAACACAGTAACTTTAACACAACAAAAGTCATTATTATTGTGTAATAGAGTAATATTAATATGTTGATCGTTTAACAAACATAATAAAAATCGAAAAGAATTAATAATGATGTGGTTGACAGTAATATTATTACTGTCATCCACAATAATATTACTGTAACAACAATAATATTACCGTCAACCGCAATAATATTATTGTGTTTACAGTAATATCACAATAGTAGACAATAATATTATTCAAGGTTGTAAAAAGCGGTAATCGGGTCCGAGTCGGTCAGGCACCGACTCACGATTAACCGGTGCGGCGGTGATTAATTGGTAATAAATCGGAAATAAATCGGTTTTTAAAATTTAATATAATATACTTGTAGATATTATTTATAAATACTCAAAACATAGATAAAAAATATTTAAACATAGTTATATCTCCATCATGTATATATTCTAATAACATAATAAAAGTTTAATAATAATAAGATCATAATACATAAATATCCTTATAAAATATAACTAAAAAGACAATTTTTTTTGAATTTACATACATTCTTGGCATACATCATTAGTTCTTTAACAATAATAATTAACATAAACAAAATAAAGCATAAACTCCTTTTTTTTTTTATTAAAATCCCAACTTTTATTTTGATTTATAAAAAAAATAAAAATAAAAAATAAATAAATAAATAAAAACCGATTTTTGACCGATTTTTTGCCGATTTTTGCCACCGAAGTTTGACCCGCCTTAAAGGTTTGACCGCCTCAGACCGCCTCAGACCGCCTCGGACCGCCTCAAACCGCCTCACAGGCAAAAAACCGATTTTTCAAACCTTTACACTAAAATCATAAAGGTTTTGAACCGACTCGGCCGAGGCGACCGATTAATCGGCCGCCTCAGCCGATTTTTAGAACACTGATATTATTACGTTAATCCGTCAACTACTCAAACAAAACGAAAAATCCAAAAAAACCATAATATTGATGTGGTTGAAAGTAATATTATTGCGTTAATCCGTCAACTACTCAAACAAAACGAAAAATCCAAAAAAACCATAATATTGATGTGGTTGAAAGTAATATTATTGTGTTTACATTTATTTTTACTGTCAACGACAGTTATATAATTGCGTTGACTTGTCAACGAATCAAACAATAAAAAACCAAATAAATAGTAATATTGTCGCTGGCTGTAATTGTACTGTCAATGATAGTACAATTACATAAATGTACTGTCAACGACAGTACAATTACATTAATGTACTGTCAACGACGGTACAATTACGGACAGAAAAAATCCAAAAAGCCAACACCGGAACCCGGCGGCAAAAAAATAATTTCAGAAAAAAAAAAGGTTTTAAAAAAAGTCAAAATTGAATTTTTGTGGTCAAAATTGATTAAATTGGGGTTACATTTAAGAATTAGGTGTAAAGGGTTGGGGGTAATTTTGTCATATATATTAATTTTTCCTTCATTAATAATATATATTAAAGGGATGAGCTTATTGGCTAAAGATATATAATCCCTGAACCTAGAATAAGGAAGATAGTTGGTTAGGGACTTATGCACAATACCCCCTTTCTCTAATTCTTCTTTGCTTCCAGCAATTGATCATACGAGCACACATACAGGTAGGTAGGTAGTTTAAATCATCAATGAGCAAGAGCAGCGCCAGCTAATTAATCCACCACCTCGTCAACGAGCACTGCATGAGTACACCGTTCCAACACTCAATGGGTTTCAATCAAGCATCCAGCAGCCCCCCATTGAAGCCAACAATTTCGAAATTCGAGCGGGACTCCTCACGATGCTCCAAAACAATGGTTTATTCAGCGGATTGGCTCATGAAGATCCACACCTCCACTTAGTCAACTTTCTCGAAACGTGTGACTCGCACAAGATGAACGGAGTATCACCCGAAGCACTGCAACTCCGCCTGTTCAAGCACTCCTTACAAGGTGCAGCCCGAGAATGGTTACAAACTCGCGCACCGCACTCCATCTCGTCTTGGGCCCAGCTAGCACAACTTTTCATGAACACATACAACTCCCCAACAAAAACTGAGAGAATCCGGAGAGAAATTCAAAATTTCATACAAGAAGCCGATGAAGCATTATTCGAAACGTGGGAGCGGTTTAAACAGTTAGTAAGGAGGTGCCCAATGCACGGACTGCAAGAGTGGCGCTAACTACAAATATTTTACGATGGATTGCAAGACAACTCGAGAACCGTGCTCGACTCTGCAGCTGGAGGTATGTTCATGAGTTTGACCTACGATGAAGCATACAAACTCTTGGAGCGAATCGCTAGAAATAAATACATGCGGGCATCGGATAGGTCGAATAGCGGAGCAGTCAAGACGGGAGGAATTTTGGAGTTAGACGGAGTGACTGCAATCACGACCCAATTGGAGAAGCTATCGAAGCAAGTAGCGGCTTTGCAGACTCAGCAAGTCCATCCAGTCCAAGCTCCCGATCAAGGCGTAGACGAAACGGAGTCGCTGAATTATGTGCATGACGCCAACCGACAACAGAGGAACCCGTACTCCAACACGTATAATCCGGGATGGAAGGATCACCCTAATTTTGGGTGGGGAGGAAATCAACAAGGACAAAGGCAAGCACCCCATCAAGGCCAACCGCCTAATTATTCACGACCAGCGCCCGGATTCCAAAATCCACCTCAAGCACCACCTAAAGGCGGAGACCTCGCAAATATCTTGGCCCAATTTATGACGACCACCCAAGCTTCCATTCGAAATTTGGAAATACAGATGGGCCAATTTGCGACCCAATTGAACGTGAGGCCAGCCGGTACACTACCGTCAAATACGGAAGACCCTCGAAAGGGCACCAACGAGCAATGCAAAGCCGTCAGTTTGAGGAATGGAAGACAACTAGAAGAAGTGGCGAAGAAGGCAACAAGCAAGGATGGGGAGGAGCAACAAGAAAAAGAAGCGGAGACTCTGACAGATCCACCAGGTGAGAAAAGGGTCGTTGCGCCTAAGCCGACTCCTCAGGTACCTTATCCTCAACGCCAGATAAAGGCGAAAAATGAGTCGTATTACAAAAGTTTTCTTGAGCAATTGAATAAATTACATATTAATATTCCTTTTACTCGAGCACTTGAACTAATGCCTCATTGGGTGAAATTTTTGAAAGACATGGTATCAAAGAAACGGAAATTCGGTGAACATGAGATGATATCTTTAACCGAACAATGCAGTGCCATTCTTACTCGCCCAATTCCACCAAAGCTTGGAGACCCGGGTAAGTTTACGATTCCAGTCGCTATCGGAGGTAAGTTCTTTGCAAAATCTCTCATAGATTTAGGTGCGAGCATTAATCTCATGCCTTTCTCAGTTTTTCAAAGTTTGGGATTAGGAGATATAAAATTGGTATCTGTGACTTTACAGTTAGCCGATAGATCACTCATATACCCAAAAGGAATAGTAGAGGATGTGTTAGTTAAAGTAGATAAATTCATCTTTCCTGCAGATTTTGTAGTTCTTGATATGGAAGAAGATAAAGAAATTCCCTTGATTTTGGGAAGACCTTTTTTGAGAACGGGTAGAACTATAATTGATGTGTATAAGGGAATTTTATCTATGTCTTTGGGGGATGAAACGATTAAATTTGATGTTTTTCGTACAATGAAACACCCTCAAGAGGTTGATGAATGCTTTGCTTTTGATGTGTTAGATCAATTGAATTTTGATTTTGTTGAACCTTTAATTGCGGATCCGTTGGAAGCATCTATGAGTGTAGGAACATCAGTTGAAGAAGAAGAAGTGACAGAACAATTATGTTGGTTGGATTCGGCAAAGCCGCTGTCAAGACCACGCTTTGAGAGTTTGGAGACGGAGATCCCGTTATCTGTCACTTTTAAGCCTTCAGTGATCGAACCTCCGAAACTTGAGCTTAAAGTTTCACCATCTCATTTAAAATATATGTATCTAAGGATCCCGTAAAAACTTCTTTCGAGGAATGGGCCATGGAGCTCATGAGACCTTACCTGTTATTATTTCTTCATATTTGACAGGTCTACAGGAAAAGAGACTTTTGGAGGTCTTGCGAGAGCAGAAGCTAGCACTTGGATGGACAATTGCCGACATCAAGGGCATAAGTCCAACTTTTTGCACGCACAAGATCATATTGGAGGAGAGCCATAAATCTTCGGTGGAACAACAAAGGCGATTGAACCCCATCATGAAGGAAGTTGTGAAGAAAGAAATCATCAAGTGGCTAGACGCAGGTATTATTTTTCCTATTTTTGATAGTGCGTGGGTTAGTCCGGTACAATGTGTACCCAAGAAGGGGGGAATGACTGTTATAAAAAACGAAAAATATGAATTAATCCCTTCTAGGACAGTAACGGGTTGGCGAATTTGCATGGATTATAGAAAATTAAATAAAGCCACTCGAAAAGATCACTTCCCGTTGCCCTTTATTGATCAAATGCTTGATAGGCTAGCTTGTCAAGAATTTTATTGCTTTTTAGATGGGTATTCCGGTTATAACCAAATTGCCATAGCTCCCGAGGATCAAGACAAAACCACTTTTACTTGTCCTTTTGGTACCTTTGCTTTTAGACGTATGCCTTTTGGTTTATGCAATGCTTCTGCTACTTTTCAACGTTGTATGATGGCAATTTTTACGGACATGGTTCAATGTGGTCTTGAAATTTTTATGGATGATTTTTCTGTCTTCGGTGATACGTCTGACACTTGTCTCCAAATACTGGCTAAGGTTCTTCGCAGGTGTGAAGAGACAAATTTGGTGCTCAACTGGGAAAAGTGCCACTTTATGGTGCAAGAGGGGATCGTGCTAGGACACAAGGTGTCAAAGAAGAGGTTAGAAGTCGATCGAGCAAAAATCGAGACAATCGAGAAACTACCGCCACCAATTTCCGTAAAGGGGATTCGAAGTTTCTTGGGACATGCGGGATTCTATAGGCGGTTCATCAAGGATTTCTCCAAGGTAGCCAAACCATTGTGCAATTTGTTGGAGAAGGACGTCAAATTCGATTTCAATGACGAATGCCTCAAAGCCTTCGACGACTTGAAAACAAGGTTAGTAACTGACCCTATTATTGTTGTGCCCGATTGGAATGAACCTTTTGAGCTTATGTGTGATGCCAGCGATTTTGCGGTAGGTGCCGTGTTGGGTCAAAGAAAGAATAAAAATTTTCATTCAATTTACTATGCTAGTAAAACTCTAAACGATGCACAATTGAATTATACCACCACTGAAAAAGAGTTGCTAGCAGTTGTTTTTGCATTCGAAAAATTTAGATCATATCTTATAGGCACTAAAGTCAATGTCTTCACGGATCACTCGGCTTTAAAATATTTGATAGAAAAGAAAGAGGCAAAACCTAGACTTATTAGGTGGGTGTTATTGTTGCAAGAGTTCGATTTGGAAATTCGTGACCGTAAGGGTAGCGAGAACCAAGTAGCCGATCATTTATCTAGGCTAGAAACGGAAGTCAAAGATCCAATTTGCATTAATGAAAATTTTCCGGATGAACAATTGCTTGTCATTAGTAATCAAGAAGTACCATGGTATGCGGATTTTGTGAATTATTTAGTTAGCCATGTACTTCCACCCGAGCTCACTTTTCATCAACGAAAAAAGTTTTTACACGATGTGAATTTCTACTTTAGGGAAGAACCCTTTTTGTTTAGACAATGCAGCGATTTAGTCATTCGAAGATGTGTACCGGAAAACGAGCAAGGAGATATACTCTTTCACTGCCATGGCTCGGATTATGCGGGGCATTATGGAGGTGAGCGCACGGCGAGAAAGGTGCTTCAATCAGGTTTCTTTTGGCCAACTTTGTTTAAAGATTGCTATAATTTTATTTCAAGTTGTGATAGATGCCAGCGAGTTGGTAATATTTCAAGGAGGCACGAACTCCCATTAAATACAATGATCGAAGTAGAGCCCTTTGATGTATGGGGGATAGATTTTATGGGGCCTTTTGTCCCATCATTCAATAACCTATACATCTTAGTGGCCGTCGATTATGTATCTAAATGGGTTGAGGCGGCCGCCTTTCCTACTAATGATTCTGCAGTGGTTTGTGCTTTCTTAAAAAGACAGATTTTCACTCGTTTTGGAACGCCACGAGCAATTATTAGTGATAGAGGCACTCACTTTTGCAATAAACAATTCGAAGCACTCTTGGCCAAGTATGGAGTAAAGCACAAGGTCGCATTGGCCTACCATCCTCAGACGAACGGGCAAGCCGAGGTCACGAATCGTGAAATCAAAAACATCCTCGAAAAGGTTGTGAGTCCTACCAGGAAAGATTGGTCGAGAAAATTAGATGATACACTTTGGGCATATCGTACAACTTACAAAACTCCACTTGGGATGACATCGTTTCGTTTGATTTATGGCAAGGCGTGTCATCTACCGGTTGAATTAGAGCATAATGCATTTTGGGCAATTAAAAAGCTGAATTTCGATATTGAAGCGTGCAAGGAGAAACGAATGCTGCAACTCAACGAGCTCGATGAATTGAGATTGAATGCATATGAAAGCAATCGTGTGTACAAGGAGAAAACCAAGCGTTGGCACGATAAAAAGATATTGCATCGAGAATTTCAAAAGGGGCAATTGGTTCTCCTCTACAACTCCCGTCTAAAGTTGTTTCCGGGAAAACTCAAGTCAAGATGGTCCGGACCGTTTACTATCCTCGACGTATTTCCTCACGGCGCAGTCGAATTATTGGATCCCGAAACCGAAAAATCGTTCAAAGTCAATGGGCAATGCCTCAAGCATTATTGTGGAGGGGAATTCAATCGCCAAGTGACTTCGGTCACGTTAGCTTGAACAAAGAAGCAGACAAAGTCCGACTGAAGACTGTAAACTTAGCGCTTCTCGGGAGGCAACCCGAGATTTCGTTTTTCCTTTCTTTTATTTTATTTTATTTTAATTTTTGTTTATTTTGTTGGTTTTTAGTTTTATTTTATTTTAAATAAAAAAAAATAAAAAAAAGGTTTCAGGGGCACTAATAAGAAGTTTTTATTTTTCAGGGCCTTAATTGCAATTTCTGCAACTATTCACACGGCCGTGCAAGAAAAAGGGAAGAAATCTCACACGGCCGTGTGAGATTTTCAATGAGCTACTGGACAAAATCGTGAAATGGCACGGCCGTGCAAAAAAGAACTGGAATCTCGCACGGCCGTCCGAGAAACGGAGGAAGCTACCGCCCAAAATCGTCAAATGGCGCGGCCATGCGGAATTTAGACTTAATTCTCGGACGGCCGTCCGAGAAACAGTAGCCTACTGCCAGAATTTGTAATTTCGCACGGCCGTCCGAAAAAGAGTGCAAATACTCGCACGGCCGTGCGAGTCAAAAAACCGGGCTTATTTCAGAAGGGATTTTCACATCCCAATTTTCATAATTCCCAATTCTGCCTCTCCCCCACTTCGAACCCTCACCTTCCTCTTTCAAAAATTTCACTTTTCTTTGACAAATTTCACCAGAAATTCACCAACTAAACCCAGATACTACTTAATCTTGGTGGTTTCTTGTTGATTTGCGCAGGGAGGATTCAAGCAAGGTGCAAATTTCTCCACAAACCCATTCCACCAAGAACGCCCACAAGGTGTTCGACGAATTGCCCAAGTTAAGTTTGGGGGAAATTTTGCACATCAATTCACTCCTAATCCCTTCCACACGCATTCTCAAGTCATGGGGAAATGAGGACGTGACGGGGAGGGCACTTCACAAGGCGAAGGCACTTCAAAAGGCAAGGGGAAGGGGCTTTTGCACATCAATTCACTCCTAATCCCTTCCACACGCATTCTCACGACGCTTTTTGTGTCGAAGGCACCAGTGCTCGCTTTGAGAAGCAAAAAGTGAAGAAACTAGTGACGGAGCGTGCATATGAGATCACCCTTCCACAATTTGCCCCGTTACATCAAGAATTCATACGACGAGGGTGGCAAGCATTATTGGAACCGGAGGGGTCGATCAACTTATCATTGGTACGCGAGTTCTACGCCAACACCCGTATCCTCCTAACAACGGATCGGAAGTCGAGCACGGTTCGAGGAAAGCGTGTCGATTGGTGTGCCCAAGCCATCAACTCCTATTATCACCTCCGACATGCGCCATTCAATTGGGAGCAAATGCAACGTGTGGTCACAAGAGATCAACTCGCCGAGGTGTTGTGCGATGGACCCCCAATTTGGTCCGAACTCTCAACCGACGAGGCATACGAGTTAGAGTGGAAATGCATCCACCAAGTAGGCAAGGCGTGCCTTACTTTCATATGTGCCAACCTCATTCCCACCCGCTCGTGGACTCACGTGGACTCCGAACGGTGTGCTCTTGCCTACTACATTCTAAAGGGCACACCGATCAATATTGGCGAAATTATATGCGACCGATTTTGGACCACCATGGTCAACAACTCCAAAGGGTTTTATTTCCCTTGCCTAGTTACCGGTCAATGCAAGAAGGCGAAGGTCCCAACCAAAACGACGGATATTCTCACACCGATTCGGAAGCCGATGAGTTACCTTGCGGCCCGACAATACAAGGCACCCATCCAAGATGGCGAGCAACCCGTCGCTAACCAACCAATAGCTCCACCCGAAGGTCCAAGGACAAGTTCGGACCGCCGTTTTCAAAGAAGAATGGAGCGAGAGTTGGTCATCACGAGAAATCGGCTTGCCACGGTGGAACACAAGGTGAGCACGATTGAATCCCTCCAACGGTGGTCGGGGAAGATTCTCCAAGCCATTGTGCGCCATTTGGCATGCGGCACTCCCGAGTGCGCCGAACCGGCTCCGTTGCCCGCACCGATTCTTGAGCCAGTACCCGAGCTTTTGGATGATGAGGAGGATGGTGATGCTCATGCGCAAGGTGGAGTTGGTGAGCAGCCCGACGATGGTCCCGACGTTTAAACATGTGTTTTCTATCCTTAAACTCCGTGCGAATCACATTGAGGGCAATGTGAATTTTAAGTTTGGGGGTGGTTAACTACTTGTTTTCGTTTATGTGCGCTTTATTTGTGTTTTAATTTTTTTTTAGTTTGCATGCTTTAGTTTTTGTTTTAGTTGCCGTTTAATTATTCCCGTTTTATTATTTGCTTTGAAAAAAAAAAAAAAAAAAAAAAAAAAAATAAAAAAAAATTTGTTCGATGCATCGATGAACTATGATGATGGGAGATGGTCAATGTTTGATGATGAGATTACTTGTTTTATGTTGATAAGGAGTATATATTCGTTTAGCTTTCGATTCAACGGAACGTAGAAGTGAATTATTGCTAGGAATCACGCCTTATGCATTGCTTTGGTTGAATATTTTGTATTTTAAATTTGGAATTTATTTGTGCTAAATCATGCTTTGTTCGGTTTTAAATCTCACCTTAGGACATTTATGATACGAAGTGTTGGGTAGTAAGTGATTTGGGATATGATTTGGGCCTTCTTTGAACCGTTTGAGCCTTTCAAGCCTACCCTTTTTGTCGAATTATCCTTAGAACCTTGATTTGAGCCTCGGAGAAAAGGTGTGCTTTCTTTTAGCCAATATTTAGAAGGTAGAAAAGTGGAGTATTATCCCTTGGAGGTTGATCGAAAATTCTTATAAGATCTTTCTTCTTCTTCGAAAAAAAATAGATATATATATATATATATATATATATATATATATATATATATATATATATATATATATATATATATATATATATATATATATATATATATATATATATATATATATATATATGTACATTTATATATATATATATATATATATCTAAATTCGATTCAAAAAAAAATTAATAAATAAATAAATAAATAAATGAAAAAAGAAAAAAGAGAAAAAGAAGAAGAAGAATAGATTAGAAGGGAGAAATAAGGACTATTTGTGAATTGGGTTGAAAACTCGATCGATTGCCTAAAAGGCAAAGGTGTTGACGTGTGAATTTTGGAGAATCGAGTTTATTAAAGTCCCTAGAGGTGAATTCATTGTTTCAAACGCCTATCTTTCAAATTTTGGCGTAATCACCTCACTTCAAGAAAAATTAGCCACACATACCCATATTACCTACCTCGGACCAAAGAGCCTAACAATTGAAAGCCACAAAGTCCCAATGATCCCAATAGCTTAATATTCAATATTAGTTGAGTAGAATAATTTGGTGAGTATTTGGAGTCAAATATATGCATGTAAGTATAAATTCTTTCTATTTTTAACTTGCAAATATTGGATACTTGAAGCAATTGTATGATTTGTGGTTTTTGGTAATAGTGAGTGACTAAGTACCGTTGAATGTTAAGCTTGCGAATACCTAGGAACTATCATCATAATTGCAAGTTCTGAAAACGCGAAGTTGACCAATCGATCTATGTAATGAGATGTATAGTCGTGGTTTGTGCTCTTAAATTGATTTTACTTGTGGACAAGCAAAAGTTCAAGTTTGGGGGTGTGTTAAGTGTATATTTATACACTTAATTATACCTTTTAATTGGAGTTGGTATGTTTTAACGATAATTGGTGCTTAAAATGGCTATTATTTGTATTTTAGGTGCAAATTAAAGAATTGGCAACTTATGGGGTGAAAACTGCAAATTTGGAGAAAAAGTGGGCCAAAAGTGAAAATATCGAAACTTGAAGAATTGAAGACCGGACGGCCGTCCGGATTTTAAAGCTTATTCTCGCACGGCCGTCCGGGTTGACGAGGTGGCGCAGTGAAGGAAGTTTAATTACACAAGGAAACCTGCCCTATTATATTTTTGCACCCTATTTAAAGGCCAAAAGCACACAATTAGGGAGATCTTTACCTTTCATCTTTTATCTTTTTACACGCGATCAAGGAGCACAAGAACAAAGACGAAGACTTGACGAATCTTCATCATAGTTCTCCTCTTTTATTTTTATTCATAGCTTTTATGTTTTTCCGTATTTTTATTATGTTTTTCGTAGAGAACATGAGTAGCTAAGTTTTTTTTCTAGGATTTTGTTGGAACCCTATGTGGTAATTCGAACCTCTTTTTCTACTTTTATGCAAGTTTAATTCTTCGATTATTTCTTCTATTTTGATCTTATTTACCGCATGAACGTAGCTAATTTATGTTGCTATTGGTTATTGTTAGAATTGATTGACAGATCGTTTTAATAATTAGAACAGGGATAGAAGAGCCTTCGAGTAGTTTTCACCGGATGATTGTGTTAATTGCATGTATTATCGTAGACATATAGATAATACCTTACGTAGCCGTTTACGAGACTTGTTATTTAATGCTTTATTCATACTAGGTTTGCATAGACATATAGTGAATCTTTTATGAATAATAGACTCATAATACATGCGACAGCTGGTTATGAGTAATTCTGTGTCTTGGGTTAATAATCGGGAATTGTAACTTGCATGATAGAAGATTAATTGGGTGAAGAATTATCGCATAGGGGGAAGATAAAATCCTAGATCTGTTTTATATTGATATTTTCTCGTGATTATTTGCGTTCTTAATTAGTTTAATTGTTTAATTGATTAATTTGACAAACTTGCGTAGGCTGGATAAAAATCGTAATTGTTAAAATTTGGTACTTAGGATTAAATAACTTGCGAATTCCCCGTGGGATCGACATCCGACTCTCACGAGTCCACTTTACTACTTGTTTGCGATACGTGCACTTGCGTGTTGGTATTAAGCACCCAACAGAAGGCTCAAAAGAGATAGGTCGTCGAATCGGCAATTTCATTTAGACAACGATCCGATGTACGAGTATGCGGAGATCTCAGTGAGTAACCTCTTTATAAGAATCACATTTTACTTCACATAAATCTTATTATACACATATATTGCTCAGATTGTTAGTAATCACATTTACCTTAACGTAGAATCTCATTCGGAATAGGTAGTGAATCCATAAACATGAACTTTAAGGTTGATTGAGAGAGGAGCTCCGTAACTTCCACTGTTTTTCAGGCTACAAAAAATTGCCAAGAAAAAAGCATGTTTGCGACATACAAACAAATATTGAGATGAAAAAAACATGTTTGCAAGCAAAAATACAAATAATCGGCCTGTAATTATTGTTAGAATAATTTGATTTGTGTTATTTCTATCATAAATGTACCTATTTATAATAAGAGGTATAGGTTTAGTCACAATCTAACTAGTGCTATTAATCTAAATATAACTATATCATAAGAGAATGCTAATTATTATAAATAATACAAATACACAAATATTAAAGAACTCAAAATTATATCCACTACATTAAATTCAAGATTAAATTAAGTTACTCAAAAGTTAATTAAAAGTACTAGAAATGTAATGCTGTAGCATTACAAAGAAAAGTTAATCATGTTTTTTCTCCTTTCCCTTTCATCTTCATTAGAATTGGTGGCAGAGGTACTCTGGAGAACACATGACCTTGATCCCTAAGATTTTTGAGCATTGCTTGCAAAGTGTTCCGACATTCAACCACATGATTCCGTTAGCCACTAAAGTTTAATTGAGAGAGGGGACGAATGACGTACTATTGTAGTAATTTAAGGGACCGAATATGTTTTTTTATGAACATAGGGATCGAATATGAATTAATGGCTAACATAAGGAACGAAAATCGTATTTTTTCCGTTTATCATTAGTAAGACTACCATTGTTATTAAAGTCAGCTTATACGGTGGTTCATTACTCCCTCATGGTAGGATCCTAACTCTCCACCCAACTACATATTCGATGCCGTTAGGTCCTCTCGACAAAGCAGGATGGTCATGAATAATTCATGTCCTGCAGGTAAAATGAAGATCAAGGTGAGTGGTCGACCTCTTCACAAGGACCGTATTATAATTTACATCTTACTTCTTTTTCACGCGCGATCACTAACGAAGCCAGGATTTTATAACTATGAGTGGTTGAATAACACTTAACCCCCTTGTGGTTTGGACATTTTGCACATGACCCCTTTATGGTATGAATTTAGGCACATAACTCTCTTGTGGTTTTGACATTTTGCACATGACCCCCTTATGGTATGAAATTAGGCACATAACCCCCTTGTGGTTTTGAAATTTTGCACATAACCCCCTTATGGTATGAAATTAGCACATAACCCCTTAAATAGGAAATTGGAAAAGACTAAATTACCCCTATCAAGTCAAAAATTCTTGTTTTAATTTAAAAATAACACAATAATATATTATATTTCTGATTTTAGAAAAAAATACATTAAGCTTTTCATTTTATAGAATAATTATTTTTAAATTAAAACAATAACTTTTGACTTGATAGGGAGAATTTAGTATTTTCCAGTTTTCTATTCAAGGGGGTTATGTGCTAATTTCATACCATAAGGGGGTCATGTGCAAAATTTCAAAACCACAAGGGGGTTATGTGCCTAATTTCATACCATAAAGGGGTCACGTGCAAACTGTCAAAACCACAAGGGGGTTATGTGCCTAAATTCATACCATAAGGGGGTCATGTGCAAAATGTCAAAACCACAAGGGAGTTAAGTGCTATTTACCCTTCAATATACACTAAGATTATTAATTTTGGGAGTCCAGGTGAAGCGCCCTTGAATTGTTTTTTAAGATTTTTCTTTTTTTGCTTTGACAAAACTAGAAGATAAGAAAAGATAATCTTTTAGGACTTTTTTTTGCATTAATTCGAACTTCGGATGGACCAAATAAATATATAGCTATAGTCGAGCATATTTTTTTTTCAATTGAGAATAGGCTTGGGTAGACTCATTTATTATTTTTCTATGTTTTCTTGAATTACAAATACTTAATTACCTTATATATAAATCTAAATTGTTAAAAATTATAAGAGCGCAATACAAATGCAATAAATTACATATACAATATGTAGTAGTAAAAAAAATTAAAATTTGAGGGTGGGCATGACCCCATCTGGCCCTACACTGCCTTCTCCACTGCGGCAAGATACCTATCGTTTTGCACTCTCACTATCTATCGTTTTGCACTCTCATTGCTTAAAAATTCAAGAAGCTATGGGAATAAACAATTTTTCTACCCAATTAGTAATGTCATTTATTCACTTTTTAAAGAATTGATTTTACAATAAGTTTTAGGGGATTTTGTGCATAAGTCTCTGCCAACCATCTTTATTTATTCTAGGTTCAAGAGTTATATCTTTTTCGCCAATAAGCCCATTTCTTTAATATATGTTATAAATAAAGGAAATATTAATGTGTATGACAAAATTCACCTAATCATTTACACTAAGTTCTTAATTGTAGCCCAAATATAATCAATTTTGACCGCACAAATTAAATTTTGACTTTTTTTTGTAACTTTTATTTTCTGAAATATTTTGTTGACGCAAGTTTCTGCCGTTGACTTTTTCGATATTTTTTTCCTGTATGTTGTTTCCGCCGCCAGTTTCCGACATTGACTTTTTTTAGTGATTTTTTTTCTTAGATTTTTTATCCCTATTTTACCCCCGCTGCTAACCGTTGACCGTAATTGTACTGTCATTAACATTAATTATATTGTCACTAACAGTACACTAACGTAATTGTACTGTCGTTGACAGTACATTAACATAATTGTATTGTCGTTGAGAGTACATTTATGTAACTGTATTGTCGTTGACATTAGAGTCAGCGACAATATTATTATTTTTTTAGCTTTTTTTTTTTTGATTTGTTAACAAGTCAACGTAATTATATTACTATCGTTGACAGTAAAATAATTGTACACACAATAATATTATTGTCAACCACATCAATATTATTATTTTTTGGAGTTTTTGTTTTGTTTGAGTTGTTGACGCAGTAACGTAATAATATTACTGTTACTATTGTAATATTATTGTAAACAAAATAATATTACGGTGGTTGACGGTAATATTATTATTGTTACAGTAATATTACTGTAAACCAGATCAATATTAATTCTTTTGACTTTTTATTATTTACCTTTATTGAACGGTCAACATATTAATATTACTCTCTTACACAATAACAATGACTTTTGTTGTGTTAATATTAGTGTGCTAGAGATTAATATAGCAATATTATTGTGTTAAACTTTAGTATAGTTAATATTAATGTATTTAACAGTAATATAGTTAATATTATTGTCAACCATAGCAATATTATTGTTTAAACAGGGGCAAAATGATGTTAAAGAAACAAAAATTCAAAAAAAAAAAAAAATCAACGCCGAAGACCGGCGGAGACGGGCGAAATTGTACTAAAAATTGTATTTTGGAATTGAATAATTTGTGAAATTTGGGGTCAAACCGAGGTTAAATTAAATTAAAGGATGAATTAGAACATATTAAAATGTGAGGGGCTATTTCAGCTTTTTACAAACCTCTGGAAAATGTGTGGATTTTTTTGTAAAATAGTTTTTTATCTGGACCCCTTCATGAATAAGGACCCATTGATGGGCTTATTTGTAAAGTGCCCTAAAATTTAAATCTTTCTCTTCTTTTTGAAGTCGTTGGGTTACGTTTATAATTTACTTTATCTTTACTTATATGGAATTATTATCCTAAATTGCATTGCGATTTGATATAAACTTGTTAGGGGTTTCGTGAATATATCAATTATTTGGTTTTCGAAGTTCACCAATATAAAAACTTGACCTGATTTTACCTTTGAAAGGATTGTTGAGAACATCTAACGCTTTCTTTATCGAAGTAGCTTGAGAATTTTCTTCAAAGTTCCTACCATCTACATTGACTTGGATGATGGTAAGAGCCATGTGATCTTTTGGGTTTTGGTCCAATGAAGCCAAAAATTTCGATTCTATATATTGTTTGGACGATTAAACTTTTGGTCCTTATATGTTATACCAAAATTTATTTTAGTTCCGGCATTTTCTATACCACTATTTTAGTCTTCAAACTAACCATCACTATAAGAAAAATATTTATTAGTGACGACAAAATATGTAACAACAAATTTTTGATTCATAACGTGTATCTATATTTTTCATATTGGATTTCTCTTATTGTTTGATGTTCAGGGAAAACATAATACGTGATAACATATGTTGTCACTAATTGTAGTGAATGAGTGACAACAATCAAGTTGTCACTCTAGGTTCATTTTGACTAGTGACAATGTGAATGTTGCGCTCTAGGTTCATTTAATTAGTGACAACATTGAAGTTGTCACTGTATTTGCTTAAGTGACAACATTCATTTTGTCACTTTAACTAAAATCTAAAGTAAATCGTTTAATAAAGTGACAATATTTTATACGTTATCACAAATGAGTATTAGTGATACAAAATTAGCTGACAACATAATATTGTCAATAATTCTTATTTGTGACAATTTTATGACCTAATGTGACAACTTGTGCCGACACCAAAACTCATTTTTCTTGTGCATTTTGTTTTTTAATTTCGGTCAGCCGTTTGATTATGGGTGTTAGGTTGGACGAAGAAGTCTTGTATTATGCACGTGAGGATGCTGAAATAATCCTTCTTTTAACCACCTTTATTACCTCTATTTTTATTTAGCCCCAAATTAACTTTATTTCACTATGTTAGATCATGTGCACAATATAAAATGATAAACACACATCATATCATAAATATTGGAGATATAACTATTATTAAATGATACAACTCAATAAAAGAATAAGTTTTTGGTTAGGTGCCCGCATGGGTGTAGGTCAACTGGTTCCGGAGGTGGTAAGTTGGTGCAAGGTACTAGGATCGAATCCTGGCAGCCGCAGTGTGGGAATTTCAACTCCAATGAGTTGGTTCCTTGTGGGCACCAGGTCCGGGTCCGCTACCTTAACGGGCCGTTGAGTTACCATGATTTATATTCCTCCATCAATCCTTGTCGGGCCAAGGGATAGGGGCCCTGGGGGCAAGGGATTTCGCCTTTTGGTGCAAGTTTTTGGTTAGATGGTCTTTCAACAAAATTAATACTGAAGATATTAGTGGTGCAAATTAATACAGAAGATATTAGTGGTAGTGGAGAGAGGAGATAAACATACTCTTTACATTCCAACCACTACAAATAAACTTGATATCATTTTTGCGATGTCATAAAGATTTGGAAAGAAGAAGCAATTTGCAGATTATGCTTCAAAATATACCAAGAGCACATGCTTCAGACCAAATGCAAATGTGAATTCGCCATGATTCATGAATCTTGTGGTGCTGAGTGGTCACAGAAGAAAGGCCACAACAAATGTGATATTTGCGAACAAGACATTCAAAATATACCTGTAATGGTATCACTGGATCACCTGTCTTCAACTCGTAACAAAGAGCTCAAGAGAGGTTCCACTCTTAAAAGGTGAAAAAATATATATTGTACATCTTAACTATATAAGCTCTGAATTGAAATGTGGACAACTTAAATTTTCAATTAAGTATAATTTAATTCTCATAACTTAAGGCCTCGTTCGGTTGCCAAGATAAGATAAGATTAATATAAGATCAAATAATCTAATGAACCCAATTGAATCGTTGAACCTTGGAAGGTCTAATAAAAAAAACATGCTTAAAGGGCAAGATAAGACATAATAACATAATATCTGCGGGTCGACCAGAATAGTTATTGGGTATACCAAACATCAAACAAAATCCAATTATTTAGTTAATCATGGCTAATCTTCCCGACCAAGTGAGGCCTTAGGATAATAGTATAATAGCATTTCGTGCTCATTACTTAGTCTATGCAATTTAGAGGGAAACTTGAAAATGGATGGAAGGTCATCTGATTCTAATATCTTGAAAAATACTTTTTTATTCTAGTCAAATATATAGATGAGTTACTAAATTATTATTGTACCTACCTTCATTGCGAATTTGAGAAAGAAACCTAGTAATTCAAAGTCTTAATCAAAACAACTAGAAAAGAAAAAGTAAACAACTAAAACAACTTCTTTTGTCGTTCCACAGGTTTTCGAGCAACTTCCTTTGTTTAAGACCATAATGCTTGGGAAGTCAAAGCACGCCCATCTCACATGAATTTATCCCGGGTAAATTTGTCATTTCATTTAGTTTGTAGCGTAAATTATGGATATCCTTGAAGTAAGACTAAATAACTTATAAAATCATGTGGTACTGACAATTACAAATACCCCCAAGGCTATTTCTCCATTGTAAAATTACAGCCTTAAGGAGTTATTACTAGCGGAATCTTGAAGATTCCATGGAATATTCATTTTAAATTACCAAATGTTCCCCCATTGGGTAAATGTAATCTTTTTTTTTTTTGTTTTTGGCCAAAATACTTTTTATTTCATCTTAATCGTAACTCTAAGGGGACGACTTTTGACCACAAAGGGTTGTGGGCCCACGGCTAGCTTACACCTGAACCATCGAGGGTCACACTGCTCGTGTACATGAGATCTTTGAATAAACGGTCAGAGATAAAATGGTTTATCTTTGCATGATTGGAAGTCAATATGATTGGGTCCAACATTCGTAATTTGGAATTATGAATGAGAATAAGAAAAGGAAAGGAATAGGCAAACATATTAGTGGACTTTCTAAATCGGGAAGTTTCCAAATTTAGAAAGTGCACTGAATTAGGGTTTCCACTTTTGGAAAGTTGGAAATCGAGAGTTGGCATTCGTAATGATGAGCACATTATAATGATTCCGAAAATGTAATCGTTACAATTTTCCGATCATTGAATTGAGAGAGACGAGCAAGTAAAAGAACTAACGAACTTAAGCTGTTGGGCCCTGTCCAACTTAAGCCCGTTAGGGTTTTATGCAAGACACTATAAATACTTGATTAATAGGTCTTACACACATGAGAATACACGAACTAACCGTAGCTGCTCTCACCTCTCTCGGCCAATCTCAACCCACGGCCACAACCGCCGCCGTCGCCACCATCTTGCCGGAATCGGCCATCCGTTGGCCGATCCTTTCGGTATTTCTTTCCTTCTTTATGTTCTTCCGTTTTTCTAACTATTACGTTTCTAGTGCCACGTATTTAGTAGATCGAAGTATACGAGGTGAAATCCAAGAGGAGGAAGATCGAAGATGCGAGAAGGCAATTCTGAAAAACTGTCTCGGATTTTCTGCGCTGTCCAGCGAGAAAATTTGCCATAAATCAACCGTTGATCGGATGAACGTGAAACCTTGACAGCGGCTTCACGACTCATAAATCTACAATATTCCAGAAGGAACTGTTCATCCAGTAAATAAGCATGGAGATATTGAAGTCGGAACAAGGCTGTAATTTCAGATCAGAAAACAGGTTGGATCAATAGGAGTGGGAAGAGCAGCTAACCATCTTCTCTGCGCGTGAATCACATGCGCCGCCGTAGCTCGGATCATCGCCGTCGCTGCATTGCCGTTGCTGCCCCGGATTGCACGGGTTGGTTTCCGTGGCAATCTAGCTTGCTTAGTGCGCGTACCTCACGCTTCAAGAGGTAATGTTTCGAATCTATTGTCATTCGATTCGGTTACGTTTAAATCAATATATGCATGTTCGTTTTAATAAGAAACTTGTATGATTTTATGTGACTACATGAAATTGGTTTTATTATTGCGAGCATGATTATTTGATTTAAACGCGAGCATGCTAATTGATTTAATTTCGATTAACTAATTAAGCATGTATGTTGTTTTAATTTCGCTGGAAGCGCAAAGGTACGCAATGTATGTTGTTTTTTATTTCACTGGAAGCGCAAAGGTACGCAATTAATTGTTTTCAATTATCGGGCATGTGTTTATGTGTTTTAAAGTTGTTTAAATCGCATATTTTTTTTGTTTTTCCGCTGCGTACACGTGTCCGATTCCTAACAGTGGTATCAGAGCTCGTTGCGCAATTAATTGCGTTCGTTTTAATATGCTATGATTTTATGCATGTTCGATTTATTAAAGTAGTGATTGTTGTATTATGTAATTGGGAGTTTTCGTAAGTTTAAAATATTTTTGAAATATTGTTTAGAAATTTTCCAGCTTTAAAATTGTTTAAAATTGGAAAATCGGATCTGAATTTATTTTTAAAACATCGGTTTTTAATTGTTCGGATCGAAGCGGTTGAACCGGCCGGTTCGATGGTTGTGTGCGATCCAATTAACCGAATCCACGTGGATTCGGGTCGGTCAGACCGGTTCTCCGTCCGACTGACCCGGCCCACTGATTTGGGTCAACTGGACCGGGCATAACCGGACCGCTTCGGTCGAACCGGTCAGACCGGTTGGGCCGAACCGGTTCACTGAAAAAAAAAATAAAAAAAAATAAAAAAAAAATATTTCAGATTTCTAAAATTAAACTTAAAACAAATTGATTTTAATTTTTGGAAAATTATTTTCAATTAATCCCAATTAGATAATTGAGTCAACAATCATCTATTTTAGTAAATATGTGTTAGATTAATTAATTAATTTAAATTGTTGAATTGATTTCAATTAATAGAACACATATATAATATTGATTATAGTTCAACTTAATTAGTAGTACCTCAAGGTTATTTCAATGGTTTATGCTAGTTGAGGTTCTATAATTATTTTGAAAAACCCGATAATTAATTAATGTAATTAATTATATAGTTAGGTCGTATGTTCCTCTTAGGACAATATGCGTTTCCATATATCTTTAGAGAACATAGATGTATGAATCACATAGACCTATCCGAACCTTCTGATGAGATAAAACTTTTAATAAAAATTCCTCATTCTTAATCTAATTAAGAATCATTTCAAGCTATAAAGAAAAACCCAATCTGTTGAGTTATTTCTTTCCTTCTGCCAACGGTTGGATTATGTGTAGCCCTTTACTGTAGTGCAGTAAGCCATGTTAGTGGGGAGTGCTATGGTGGAGTAAGTTGTAATTCAATTGACATAGCGATGAAGGTAGCCCTAGAAAAGGGTTATGTTGGATTAACGTGGTCGGCTAGATTAACTAGGGACTGCATTAGTTTGGCATTATCAAGTTCTATGAGCATCTTTGATTGGTAGGTCAGACTTGACACACGACGATTTTGATATTCGCGAGATTAACTTAGGTCATTATCAAGTGTGAGGAAAATTAATTTAGGGTCATATTGTGGATATGATTGATTGTGATCTACCTTTGGGCAAATATAATCGGGCTAGATTAACTACGGATTATATTTGTCTATTGGACCTAAAGCCCATTAAGAAAAATCAGTTTTCTCGTTTGTCTACTAGAGGGAAGTGGAACTCGATAAAATTAGTGGGAGAACAATTAAATAACATAAGTCCATACATTTAATTGTAACAATCATTTAACGCGAATCTCTAATAATCCTCTTCTCTATACCTCTCAGATAATCATGTCTAAGAATCCCATAATGTCAATCCTCGACAATAAACTCAATGGCCCTAATTACCTAGATTGGTTGCGTAGTCTTAAGCTTGTGCTAACCGTTGAGGGGCATCTCTATGTTATGAACGAGAGACTTCCCGCCACTATACCTGCCACAGCGACTGATGCTAAAAAAGAAACTTATGAAGCTTGAAAGAAGGATGACACTCATGCTAGGTGCTATATGATAGCCTCCATGGAGCCCGCGCTTGCGATGAAATATGAGTCTCACATGAATGCTTTCGATATAAAGGATCATCTCGATAGCATGTATAGTGAGAATATTAGGGCATCGAGGTACGCTGCTACAAAGGAGTTGATCACGGCGAGACTGCGCGAAGGGACTTCGGTCCACGAGCACTGTCTCAAAATGATCACTCTCCTTGAAAAGCTAGTGAATCTCGATGTCACCCTCCCGGCCGAGCTCTCGTTGGATTTGATCCTGTTGTCTCTTCCTAGTTCCTATGAATCGTTCATAGTGAACTTCAACATGAACAAACTAGATCCTCCCTTGGATGAGTTAATGGACATGTTGGTCAGTTTCGAGTCCACCATTAAGAAAGAGAAGTATGTTCTCGTTGCTTCTACTTCTGGAAAGAAGAGTTCTTCCGAAAAGAAGAGAAAGGAAAGAGTTCCCTTCCCAAACAGCAAGTTCGAAGTGGGTGAAAGTAGTGGGGGCCCCTAAGGCGAAAATCAGCAAAACGTAAGGAGATAGATCAAAACCCCGCACAACTTTGGCACGCTAGATTAGGTGATGTCTCTTTAAGAAGGATGAACGATTTTGTTAGTGAAGGATTGTTCTCTTTGGAGGACGTGAAATCACTACAAACTTGTGAACCTTGCCTTAAAGGGAAAATGACCAAGTCACCCTACAAAGAGAAAATGGAACGAGCCGAGGGTCTTTTGGATTTGATCCATACAGACGTATGTGGTCCACTAAGTGTTAGTGCGAATGGTGGATACAACTACTTCGCTACCTTTACCGACAATTATTCTAGGTATGGGTATGTGTACTTGATGAAGTACAAGTCCGAAACATTTGAAAAGTTCAAAGATTTTAGACACGAAGTAGAGAAGCAACTCGGATGACGTATTGAGAAGCTGCGATCCGATCGTGGTGGAGAATACTTGAGCATCGAGTTCCTTGACTATCTAAAAGAGAATGGAATACAATCTCAATGGACTCCACCTGGAACTCCTCAACATAATGGAGTTTCCGAACGTCGGAATAGAATCTTATTAGATATGGTTCGATCAATGATGGGGTTCACGAACTTACCAGCATACTTGTGGAGTCATGCACTTCGCACTGCCGCGTATTTGCTGAATAGAGTTAACACCAAAGCAGTTAAATCCACACCTTATGAACTTTGGCATTCCCGTAAACCCAACTACAAACATATTACGATATGGGGTTGTCCCGCTTATGTGAAGCGATTAATGGGAGACAAGTTGGATAGTCAATCCGACCTATGCTATTTTGTGGGATATCCCGAAGACTCAATGGGATACGAATTCTATTATGTCAAGGAAGCAAACACGTTTGCTTCGAGAAATGCCACCTTTTTGGAAAGGGAGTTTCTATCCGATAGAAAAGGCAGCATGATAGAACTTGAAGTAGTTCAAGAACCACAAAGTGAAGTTCAAGCACAAGAACAAGTAATCGAACCAATACAACAAACCACTAATATACCTCCTGAACCTACGGTACGTAGATCCGAAAGAGTTCGGAAAATGCCAGATAGGTTATTCTTCCTCGAAAATGATGAAGATCATGTTGATCTTGGACAAGATCCAAGAACATACAATGAGGCCGTATCGGATGCGGATATGGGACATTGGCTAACTGCCATGAAATCCGAAATGGACTCCATGTACTCCAACAATATGTGGACCTTGATAGATCCACCTAAGGGAATTGTTCCTATAGGCTGCAAGTGGATCTATAAGAAGAAAATTGGAGTGGATGGAAAGGTATCGACCTATAAAGCTAGATTCGTAGCGAAAGGATACTCTCAAAGGCAAGGTGTTGACTATGAGGAAACTTTTTCGCCAGTCGCGATGCTGAAGTCCATTAGGATTTTGCTTGCCATAGTTGCGTGGTACGACTACGAGATATGGCAAATGGATGTGAAGACCGCCTTCCTTAATGGAGATATTGAGGAAGAAATTTACATGGCGCAGCCGGAAGGCTTCATATCTTCTGGAAGTGAGCAAAAGGTTTGCAAGCTCCAGCGATCCATTTATGGATTGAAACAAGCATCCCGAAATTGGAACATTAGGTTCGATTCAAGTATCAAAGAGTTTGATTTTGAGAAGAATCCGGAGGAACCTTGTGTATACAAGAAGGTTAGTGGGAGGGCAGTGATATTTTTAGTGCTTTACGTCGATGACATTCTACTCATTGGGAATGACGTAGGAATGTTGCAACAAATGAAAGCATGGTTGTGCACACGTTTCTCAATGAAGGATTTGGGAGAAGCATCTTATGTATTATAAATACGCATCTATAGAGATAGAGCAAGATGCTTGGCTTATCCTAAAGCCTGTACATAGACACCGTTATGAAACGATTTAGCATGGAAGAATCTAAGAAGGGATTCTTACCAATGTCCCATGGGGTTCGTCTCTCGAAATATGTGTGTCCTCAAACACCTAATGAAATCGAGGAGATGAAAAGGACGCCTTATGCTTCTGCCATAGGAAGCATAATGTATGGCATGCTATGTACGAGACCCGATATTGCGTATGTTGTGAGTGTCACAAGCAGATATCAGTCTAACCCCGGCTCGGCTCATTGGAAAGCCGTGAAAGATACCCTCAAGTACTTACGAAGGACTAAGGATATATTTTTGGTCTATGGGGGTACTGAGTTGAAATTAGAGGGCTTCACCGACTCTAGTTTTCAATCGGATGTGGACGACTCAAAGTCGAATTCGGGATTTATATTCACGCTTAATGGTGGTGCCGTGTGTTGGAAGAGTTCCAAGAAAAGCACGACGGCCGATTCCACTACCGAAGCGGAATACATTGCAGCGTCCGAAGCTGAAAAATATGGGACTTGGATAAGGAATTTCATCCAAGAGTTGGGTGTCTTTCCTAAATGCTAGTGATCCAGTACCGTTGTACTGTGATAACACCGGAGCCTTGGCGCAAGCTAAGGAGCCGCGATCTCATCAGAAGTCGAAGCATATTCTGAGAAAGTATCATGTGATCCGAGAGATCATTGATAGAGGTCAAGTTAAAGTAGGACGAGTCACCTCGGAAGAGAACGTTGCAGACCCCTTCACGAAGCCTTTACCGAGATCGGTCCATGAGAAACATCGAGAGTCGATGGGATTACGATTCATGGGTAGTTGGCTTTAGGTCAAGTGGGAGATTTTTAGAGTAGGTGACCAACAAGCCAACATGTGGCTGTGGTCTTTCGTATTTATTATGGTAATAAACGAACCTTTATTCGTATTAATGATAAAACACCTTGGCATTCTATATCTTTGCCCCTTTGTCACAAGCATAGATATAGTCCTTACAGTTATTACAGGTACTAGTAATTGATCGTTAGGATCGTGAGATATTTACTTAAGTATTATAACTGTTAAACGTGTTCCTAGTCGAAGGGTTACACCACCAATGAGGATATCGGCCTTTCCCATTAAGAGACTAGCACTTAGTGTATGTGTACTGCATGTCATCAGTAAACGGTATTTTGATACCGGCATGCATAAGTGGGTGCTCGTAAGTTAACGAGTTCACTGAACTCCCTCACCCTAGAAATCTCTAAGTGGTTCCCAATAATCGAGTAAAGATATCTATGGTATAGGTGTACACCATTAGTCCTTATGACCTAGACATCACCGTGACTTCACTAGAGGACCAGCTGTATCGTGACCTGTCCCTGAGTTCCACCGAGGACCATCCCAAGGGCCAGTGTTCGTGCAGTCCGAAATCTAGTGGGAGGTTTGTGCATTGTAGTCGGGGATTCGATCGCTAGAGTAGTCTTGGATGTCCTGTGTGTTCTGAAAGTTTGTAATCATTCTAAGTCTCTGGCCAGAGCTGACTAAGTGATGATTAGAGAATTAGATTCTCTAAGTCATGCACGTGACGATTACAACACTTAGAACGATCGCACCGCCATTGAACATATAAAGAGGTCTCGACGAACCAATGCCTCTAGTTCAATCGGGACATATGAATCGAAGGGACCGTACTGTACGTTAACTATATCAGAAGGTTCTTGCAGGCACTTCATTTGTATATAGGGAATCATGACGCGTAGTTGCTAGACGCCAATCTTGATTCGTTGGGTGATTAAGGTGAAACGAGTTTCATCTTAATAGTAACTCTAAGGGGACGAGTTTTGACCACAAAGGGTTGTGGGCCCACGGCTAGCTTACACCTGAACCATCGAGGGTCACACTGCTCGTGCACATGAGATCTTTGAATAAACGGTCAGAGATAAAATAGTTTATCTTTGCATGATTGGAAGTCAATATGATTGGGTCCAACATTCGTAATTTGGAATTATGAATGAGAATAAGAAAAGGAAAAGAATAGGCAAACGTATTAGTGGACTTTCTAAATCGGGAAGTTTCCAAATTTAGAAAGTGCACTGAATTAGGGTTTCCACTTTTGGAAAGTTGGAAATCGAGAGTTGGCACTCGTAATGACGAGGACATTATAATGATTCCGAAAATGTAATCGTTACAATTTTCCGTTCATTGAATTGAGAGAGACGAGCAAGTGAAAGAACTAACGAACTTAAGTTGTTGGGCCCTGTCCAACTTAAGCCCGTTAGGGTTTTATGCAAGACACTATAAATACTTGATTTATAGGTCTTACACACATGAGAATACACGAACTAACCCTAGCTGCTCTCACCTCTCTCGGCCAATCTCAACCCACGGCCACCACCGCCGCCGTCGCCACCATCTCGCCGGAATCGGCCATCCGTTGGCCGATCCTTTTGGTATTTCTTTCCTTCTTTCTGTTCTTCCGTTTTTCTAACTATTACGTTTCTAGTGCCACGTATTTAGTAGATCGAAGTATACGAGGTAAAATCCAAGAGGAGGAAGATCGAAGAATCGAAGATGCGAGAAGGCAATTCTGAAAAACTGCCCTCGGAGTTTCTGCGCTGTCCAGCGAGAAAATTTTCCATAAATCAACCGATGATCGGATGAACGTGAAATTTTGACAGCGGCTTCAAGACTCATAAATCTACAATCTCCCAGAAGGAAATGTTCATCCAGTAAATATGCATGGAGATATTGAAGTCGGAGCAAGACTGTAATTTCAGATCAGCAAACAGGTTGGATCAATAGGAGTGGGAAGAGCAGCTAGCCATCTTCTCTGCGCGTGAATCACATGCGCCGCCGTAGCTCGGATAATCGCCGTCGCTGCATTGCCGTTGCTGCCCCGGATTGCACGGATTGGTTTCTGTGGCAATCTAGCTTTGCTTAGTGCGCCTACCTCACGCTTCAAGAGGTAATGTTTCGAATATATTGTCATTCGATTCGGTTACGTTTAAATTAATATATGCATGTTCGTTTTAATAAGAAACTTGTATGATTTTATGTGACTACATGAAATTGGTTTTATTATTGCGAGCATGATTATTTGATTTAAACGCGAGCATGCTAATTGATTTAATTTCGATTAACTAATTAAGCATGTATGTTGTTTTAATTTCGCTGGAAGCGCAAAGGTACGCAATGTAAGTTGTTTTTAATTTCACTGGAAGCGCAAAGGTACGCAATTAATTGTTTTCAATTATCGGGCATGTGTTTATGTGTTTTAAAGTTGTTTAAATCGCATAAATTTTTTGTTTTTCCGCTGCGTACACGTGTTCGATTCCCAACAGCAACGGCAACATTGACAGCAACAACAGCGTCAACAACAACGATCATAATAGCAATAGCAATAGGAATAATATTAGTATTACAGGTGGCATTAACAATTATACGTTACAAAGTCGAGATTTAATTGTAGAGGGGCATAAAAATATTCATAAAGTTAGAATCAATTGATTAATTTTACTTGCAATGTTGTGTAACATGAAGTATTTCAGTGAATATAGTGAATACGAAGGTGATTATAGAAAACTAATAGTAAATAACAATGTTAATTTTTATATCTGTATGCTTGTTTATCTTCATTTGTAGGTTGATTTGCACTGAACTAATTACCGTGGACTCCATTAAAGTTTTTTATCAAAGTAATTTATTGCAATATAATTTTATTTCATTAAACATTTATTTTGACATTATTTTGGTAATGTGCAACTTATTTTGTATGACAATTGTTCAAAATATACACGTTCCTTGCAATGTATTGGATTCGGTACATGTAGTTAAGGTAGTTATCAAACACAATTAATAATTAATTCGCCTTAAATGAAGAGTTTTAATTAACTAGCCATATATGTTTGTACACATTGCAACCAAGGATGTACTCGCTTTTTGTATACGAAATCTCATTCGTCGATATTTTCCTTTTTCACTTATTGTGGCTTCATTAATTACTTACACCAAACAGTGTCATTATTTGTATACTTTTCTACTACTTTGTATTGCACATCAATTTTTGATCAAATATTTACTTTCATGATGAATATCTATGTGCATCGCACGTGTAAAATATTAGTTGAAGAAAAATAAAATTAATAATTCAACAAGGAAACGATTAAACAAAATCAGGGAGAAAAAGAAAATTGAGAAACGTATAGGTTTACGAGAAAGAAACGAAAAACAACCCGACAGCTTGCTAAGTAAAATCAAAAGTCGCAATAACCAGTTGGAGGTAACATATGAACTTGAAAGTCGATGTCGTCGCATGAAATTTATAGGCTAAAACAACTCCAAAACCTGTGGAATGATAACTTATTAGACATACAACCAATCAAGCTAATCCAGGAAATTGTAAAACCTCCAAATCTTAATTCGGTCTCAACTATTTTATTTAACTAATTTTTTTAATAATAATTAGTTGTTCAAATTTTGATTATGTCTGAAGATCAGACAGTCTTAAAATTATTTCAAAAACTTATAAGACATGTAATGAATACATATATATATATATATATATATATATAATACATATATATATATATATATATATATATATATATATATTCTACGTACCTCTTAGGAGTAGAACCTCTCTTGAGTTGTTTGTTGATAGTAGTTGGAGTTGAAGATGAATCACCGTGTAATAAGAGAATATTTGTAATAAAACATGTGTATTGTATTTTAAAGAGAAGAGCTCACAGCTTTATACACGATCAAAATAAATTAGCTCCTATGTCAAAGCCTAATAATCAGCTCTGACTTCAATCTAAATGGTAAGTAAATAATACACATAATATATACTTTCCTATCCTACCTGATTTCCTTTAACACTCCCCCTCAAGTTGGAGTGTATGTTAATAACGCCCAACTTGCTGAGCAACGTATGAAACTGCAAAGTACTCAATGCCTTAGTGAACAAATCTGCAATTTGATGGTTGGTTCTCACATATGCCGTCTTGATCAAACCTTCTTGAATTTTATCACGAATCAAGTGACAATCAATTTCGATATGCTTCGTTCGTTCATGAAAAACTGGATTCGACGCAATGTGCAGAGCAGCCTTATTATCACAAAATAACATAAATGGTTCAGGAGGTTGGATTCCCAAGTCTTTCAATAAATTCTTTAACCAGGTAACTTTGCAGCAAGTAGTAGCCATTGAACGGTACTCCGCCTCAGCTGTTGATCGGGCCACTGTAGTTTGCTTCTTCGTTCTCCAAGAAATGGGTGATTCTCCAAGAAATATACAATATCCCGTCACAGATCGTCTCGTGTCTCTATAACGCGCCCAATCCGCATCACAAAAAGCCTTTAATTGAAGTTTGCCGGTAGAGGCAAGTAAAATGCCTTGACCTGGTGTTTGCTTAATGTACCTAAGTACTCTGTGTGCTGCTTCAAGATGTGGCACACGAGGTTTGTCCATAAACTGACTTAAAACATGAACTGCATAGACCAAATCTGGTCTAGTGATGGTCAAATAGATCAATCTTCCCACAAGACGTCTATATAATGAAGGATCATTTAGAAGATCTCCATCGGATCGTGTGAGAGCCAAATTTTGTTCCATGGGAAACATTGATGGTTTAGCTCCAAGAAATCCAACATCTTCTAATATCTCCAATGCATATTTTCTTTGAGAGAGACAAATGCCGCTTGAAGATCTTGACACTTCTATTCCCAAGAAATATTTGAGTTCACCAAGATCCTTGAGCTTGAATTGTTTGGATAGAAACTCCTTTGAATTTTGAATATGCTGCATATCATTACCTGCCAAAATCACATCGTCAACATATACAAGAATTGCTGTGAAACTACCTTTGTGAGATCGGACGAAAAGTGAATAGTCCGCCTTTGATTGTTGGAAACCAGCACTTTTAAGAGCTGAAGACAACTTCAAGAACCATTGTCGAGAAGCTTGTTTTAAGACATATAATGACTTATTAATCTTACATACTCGAGTCTCTCCCTTTCGTCCTAATCCAGGAGGTAGTGACATGTAGACCTCTTCATCGAGATTGCCATGCAAAAAGGCATTATTGACGTCAAGTTGGTGCATATACCATCCTTAGATTGCAACAATACTAAGTAGAACACGAACAGTGACTAATTTTGCAACTGGAGCGAAAGTCTCGCCATAATCAATTCCCTCAATCTGGCTATATCCTTTAGCAATCAAACGAGCCTTGTAACGCTCAATGGAACCATTAGATTTGAGCTTTACCTTGTACACCCATCTACACCCTATGGGTTTCTTTCCAAGAGGCAGAGGCATAAGCGTCCATGTTTTGTTGGCTTGCAGAGCGTCAATTTCATTACGCATGGCAATTCGCCATAAAGGATCTTGCATGGCCTGTCGAAAACTTGTTGGTTCTTTTGTAATGCTTAAAGAAGTGGTGAAAATTTTATGGGAACTGGACAAACGATCATATGAGAGAACTTGAGAGAGTATGTATGGCATACCTGAAGTGGTGACCACGCTCGAGGCGGATGAAGGACCAGATCGAGACGGAAGGGATGCTTCTACATGATAACCCTCGAGAAAGGAAGGTGGTTTGGTTTGTCTTGTAGAGCGACGACGCATAGGGCTAGTTTTTGTGCTGGTTTGAACATTGTGGTGAGATTCATCGAGAACATTCTCTTTTTTATCACTCTTGTGGAATATGTGTATCGGTAGAATTTTGTGTCGTGATAGGATTATCGTAAAAGGTTGATTCATTTTGAGTGAATAGTGTGGGAGCTTCGATGACAGCGGAAGTATTTTTGAAAGAAAATTCTTGCTCAAAGAATGTAACATCACGAGACACAAAAACTTTACGATTCTCAAGATCATAAACACGATACCCATTTTTTTCGTAAGGATAACCAAGAAATATTCATTTAGTGGCACGTTGGTCAAATTTGGATGGTTTTTGGGAATGAGTTGAAGCAAAACATAAGCATCCAAATACTTTTAAATGAGAATAATTTGGTGTTGAATTGAAAAGTTGCTCATAAGGTGTCTTTCCTTGCAAAATGGGTGTGGGTGTGGGATTTATAAGATAGGCAGAGGTTAAAACTGCATCTCCCCAAAAACATTTAGGAAGATGGGCCTGGAAAAGTAGGGTTCGTGCCATATTTATCAAGTGTCTATGTTTACGCTCAACAACACCATTTTGTTGCGGAGTGTCAACACAACTAGTGTGATGAATAATTCCTTTAGATAAGTAATAGTCTTTGACTGTGAACTCATGACCATTATCACTACGCACAACTTTAACCTTGCAAGAAAATTGAGTTTCAACCATATTGATAAAATTGATCAAGTGGGTTTGAGATTCAGACTTGTGACGCATCAAATACACCCATGTGCACCTAGTAAAATCATCAACTATGGTAAGGAAATATCGAGCCCCAGAAATGGATGCAACATGATAACCACCCCAAATATCAACATGTAATTTTTCAAAATGTTTTTTACTAGAAATATTACTCAAAGAAAAAGGTAATCTCGTTTGTTTTGCTAACGGGCAAACTAAACAATTGTGTGAAAGACAAATTTGTCCTTATCTAAAACAGAAAACAAACCGAACACCTTATTTGAAGGATGCCCAAGGCGTTGATGCCAGAGAATAGAAGAAGAGGTACGGATTGAGTTACATGAAGATTTCTCGGGATTATCGATGTAGTAAAATCCACCCCGTTCAGTTCCTGTCCCAGTCATCCTCCCCGAGCGTAGGTCGTGTATAATACATAAATAGGTGAGAAGATACATCTCGTTGTCGCTCATGCCCAAGTACAAGAGAGTAAGCCTTACTGGCCTTTGGAAAAGGGTCCCTCGTCAATATCTGCCCACGTATTGCTTGAAAAGATTCAGTTAATCCCATGAGAAACTTGATGGTTTTTTGTGTTTCTCGATAGGATTTCTCGTCTTTCATGGTTCCACAATGACAGAGCGTTGTAGGAAAGAGAACATCTCTTTCGTCCCACAAACCTTTGAGTTTTGTAAAGTAAGAGCTTACGGACAAATCTCCTTGAACACAATCGTGTATCTCGTTCTCAATATGAAAAAGTTGGACACTGTTTACCTGGGAAAAACGTTCTCGTAATTCATCCCAAATTTCCTTTGCTCCCTCACAGTAGAACACACTGGCTGCAATCTCTTTGGATAGTGAACTCAATATCCATGTTTTGACAAGATTGTCGCAACGAATCCATTGCTGCAATTCGTCACTTGAATTTTTATTTGGTCGGACAATTGACCCATTAACGAAGCCGTACTTATTTTTAACTGTTAAGGCCATAGTCATGGAGTGATTCCATGTGCTATAATTTTCTTCGGTAAGGATTTTAGATACAAGAATCAATCCAGGTTGATCTGAATGGTGAAGATAGAGTGGGTGGTTGGGGTTGTCAAACTCGGATGCCATGCTCAATTGAGTTGGCTTGATTGATTTGATCTCGTCTGTACTCATGATTAATGGTGAGGTGAGTAGAGATTTTCAATTTTCCCGAATCGTTGTTCTGGTACCATAATAAGAGAATATTTGGAATAAAACATGTGTATTGTATTTCAAAGAGAAGATCTTACAGCTTTATACACGATCAAAATAAATTAGCTCCTACGTCAAAGCCTAATAATCAGCTCTGACTTCAATCTAAATGGTAAGTAAATAATACACAGATATATATACTTTCCTATCCTACCTGATTATCTTTAACACCGTGTGACACAATTATAGGTATATTTTCGATAACTTGTTCACACACATCACATTTGTTGTTGCATTTCTTCTGTAACCATTAGGTTGCACACGATTGATGAATCATAGCATATTTTCATTTGCATTTGGTTTCGAACATGTTGTCTGTGTATACGTTGAAGCAAAATCTACAAATTGCTTCCTCTTTCGGTATCTTTTCAACCCTTCCTAAAAAAATTAGCATAAAGAATATGTATTTGAGATGCACATAAACAAAGAAAACTGCATCCAAAGTAACATGTTATCATTCATTTGTACCGAACATGTCAAGCGAAAATAATATCTAGTTGTTTGTAGACATGCAGTGGTCGATAAAAATTCAGATAATATATTACCGGTTTACAGCTGGTCCGATCCCTCTGAAAATAGCATAATAATTAAATATATTGTTTCCCCTTCAATATTACCTCTCCTTAGTTTGCCGTGTTTTGAAAAACCCATAAACAAGAAAAGACAAAATGTATTAAATGATAGTAGTAGGAGTAGTAATGTATGAACTTATTTATGAGGAATAAGGTTGTAAATTGTAGTGAACCGTAGTGATTTACTAAATCCTACAAATAAATAAATAAATAAAATATCGCTCTACTTATATTCTTTTCAACTTCTTTCTAAAATGATTTTATCCAAGTCACTCAAAATTCATTATTTTTTTACGTGAATGATCATAAAAATTGAGTTCCATTTTATTTAATATTTATCAATTTCATTAAGCCTTTTTAATTATTCAAATTCATATCAATTCGAATTTTTTCCTCAAATTCCAACTTTATTTTAGTTTGAACATGTGAAGATTTTTGTCAAATTTGAACTTGGAATACTATTTTTTGACAATCAATTCTATTTTTTAATCCTTATATATATATATATATATATATATATATATATATATATATATATATATATATATATATATATATGTATATATATATGTATATATATATATATATATATATATATATATATATATATATATATATACATATATATATACATGGTTGTTAAATCGTAAATCGAATCGAAAATCGTTTTATTAAAAATGTAAATCGTAAATCGAATCGAATCGTAAATCGTAAGATTTAAAAAAAATTAATATAAATATTAATATATACATAACATACTATTTTTCAACAGAAATCATGTTGCATATAATAAAAATTCATGTCATATGCTTCTTTAAACATGGACTTTTCAACACAACAAAACCACAAAAAAGTGTAATACAAAAATAGTATTGCTAATGTCATTAATCACTTTTTCAACACACAAAACCACAAAAAAATATAATACAAAAATAATATTGCACTATTGCTAATGTCTTTAATCACTGAAATAGAAAGTAGTATCATCATTTAAATCCAACAGCTCTTCACTTTCAACATTTTCTTCACTGACATGTACTTCATTCAGTTGTTCTAGAGCTACTTCTTCTTCTTGTTCCTCTTCTTCAATGTCTTTTTCTTTCCCTTTCTTATTAATATCTCTAGGTCCTATGAAAAATACATGTCATGTATTTAGACAACTCAAATAATAAATTGTATGACCATATACCAATGATATAATGCATGATAATAAATTACCTCTTTTCTTTCTTTTGCTTGATTCACCATTTTCCAATTGAAAACACTCGTTAATATCTAACCAATCTGTATTCTCCGGTAGAGTTGGATCTTCTCTTTCCGTTATCCATTCATCATCAGATTCCATATCAGATAGAGAAATAGGATCATAGAACTCACCATCTTTAACCCTCTTTTGATGTCGCGCTTCAAGCCTTAGATTGTACTTCGTGAAAACAAGTGCATTAAGTCTTTTTTGCTCCAATCGGTTTCTCCTTTTAGTATGTACCTGTCAAAGAACTTATAATTTTGATTTGGCATTCAATAATATATTCATTCTAAGACCCGGAAATAAAGTTTATCTCATACCTGGTCAAATACGCTCCAATTTCTCTCGCATCCCGTGGCACTACATGTTTGGCTAAGAATACGAATGGCAAGTTTCTGAAGTTCTGGGCATGCAGCTCCATAAGATTCCCACCATAAAGCTATCAATTGCAACCAAATATCAATCAGTTCAGAAAGACTACATTTAAAATTAAAAATATTTTCATGCTTAAACATTTACATGGTTGTTTTTTGTTCCTCATTTGAACAGCCATGGACATTCCAAACATCAGTTCTGCTCTATGGAAAGTCTCTAGTTGTCTGTCTATTTGTTCTCGT
This sequence comes from Erythranthe guttata, assembly GCF_056151865.1. Lineage (NCBI taxonomy): Eukaryota > Viridiplantae > Streptophyta > Magnoliopsida > Lamiales > Phrymaceae > Erythranthe > Erythranthe guttata. The sequence continues at coordinate 8,419,442 of NC_142539.1, read as the reverse complement.
AATTCTGGAGTGGGACACATCCGCTCGATGGTCTTATAAAGTCCATTCTTTATTCCATAATCCGCTTTGAAATCGGGAGAATAATGAAAGCTACACATATTGTAATTCAAACTTTATAATCACAAAACTAGGCAAACAAACAGCTAGTATCAAATAATTGTAAAAATAAATAAATAAAATAATAATAATGAGTAAGTAAGAATCATTATCACCTCGGATTAAGATAGTAAGCAGCCGCATGAAGGGGTCTATGTAATTGTAAATCCCATCTCAGATCAATGATTTCCCAAATCGGCTCATACCTTTTTTTAACATCTTTAAAATTTTTCTTTATTTGTTCTTTTGCATAACCCATTGCTTCATAAATATATCCCATGGCAGGCTTAGAATCCCCATCTACAAGTCTTAACACCTTTACTAATGGGAGTGTGCACATCAAGCAATATTGAATGGCCGACCAGAACTTCTTGTCAGCTAAAATTATCTCACCAATACCTTGTCCATCCGCTTTCTTCGCATATGAACTTTTTTGCCATATTTCAGATCCAAACATTGCCGTAAGTGCCATCTTTGACTCATGCAAACGTCTCAAAGTTAAATACGATGTTGCAAATCTTGTAACAGCAGGTCTTGTTAACTCCCTGTGCCGCGTGAATTTTCTCATTAAGTTCAAAACCCAAGCATGTCTGAAAATAAACATGGTAAAACTTAAAGGGATATAAAGTAATAATATAAAGGGGCAATATGCCAAACACCCTTCATTGGGAATTTAATTCTTGATAAATCCTTTTTTTATAAATGATATTTGAGATAAATCCAATGGGTCTGAAAAACCATATATGCCCCCACTAACTATTAATTAGTATAATAATTTAATTTAAAAAAAATTACACCCATAATCTACACCCAAATCTTCTCCTAAAATTATTCCCCTCATCACGTTAATTCAGTTTTTTTTTTCCCTTTTCCTTTTTATTTTGTTTAATGGTTTTCTTTATTTCCATTTAAAATAAAATTTTGTAATTATATTATTATTTTTTTTTCGGTTGTTTAGTTTAAATTATTTTTTTTCTTATTTATATTTTTCATGTTTTTTATTTTAATTTAAAAAATGGTTTTATTTTTATTTTTCGTTTTTTCATATTTTTTTTTTATTTCAAAGTTTTTTAAAAATCGGTTTTTTTATTTTCTTTTTAGTTTTTTTAAATAAAAACTACTCTATATAAACATGAAAACCACTCTATAAACATGAAAACCACTCTGTATAACAACTATGTAAACTTGAAAACCACTCTTTATAATAACTATGTCAACTTAAAAACCACTCTGTATATACAGTTAAATAAAAAGTTGTACAAAAATTATTGAAAACCACTATAAAATTGTTGAAAACCACTATAAATTTATCAAAAACAAAGCCTGACGTTATGAAAACTACTCCGTATAAACAACTATATAAACATGAAAACCACTTGATATAAAACAATTATATAAACATGAAAACCACATTATATACACAACTATATAAACATCGAAAATCACTATGAATTCTAACAAGAAAACATCAAAAATTCTGCGAAAAAGAAGCTATAAAACCACTATAAAGGACACCATCTTCTCTCGAATGAACCCTAGAGCATAGTCTGTGTAATCATCTTCTTCTCGTTATTTGAAACGTAAACCACTATTTGAAAAAATCATCATCTTCTTCCGCCCATCAGCAATTTCGTCAAAAAAATATCATCAAGAACAAAAACATTACCAAATTTAAAAGAACAAAAATTCAACCTTATATCATCACTTTCTCTTATCGCTTTACCGATCTCCATTTTCTGGCTTATAACAATATCAATTTTCCTGAATGAGAATTCAAAACAATAACAACAATAATGACGATCAATCACCGGATAATTAAACTCGAGAAGCTAGCAAAAGCGTGTCGTAACAAAAGTCTGAAAATTTTCAATTAAAAGAGTATTTAAATTCAAGCAAATCAAAATTACTAGACCAAACATAAGATAGATGCGAATTCTGCCATTACTTGCAAATACATATAATTATATTATCAATATATATAATTATATATATTGAGTAATTAATAATTATATAATTACCGTTCCTGCACCACATGATCCAAATACATATAATTATATTATCAATATAATTAGTTTAATTAAATTGAGTAATTAATAATAATTACCGTAAGCAACAAAGAGTACGGTGTCGGCATCCCAATGATTAGGCACGATGAAATTCGCCGCGGATGTGGCGGCCGGCAGCGGTGGGGAGGAGGAGCGGCGGACGGATATGTTGAGGAGGATCGGCTGCGGAGATATTTCCGCTGCTGCGATGAGGATTTCTTGACGAATGATTGCAGGGTTCGTAATTAATTGCAATATAATAGGAAAAGATATTACAAATCTTTTTTAATTTTTTTTATTTCCAATCATAAAATAGACGTTACCTTTAGGTTAGGGGTAAAATAGTGATAATTTATTATTTTTTATTATTTAATGCTGAAATGGATTTATCTCAAATAGTTCTAAAAAAATTGGATCTATTGTAATTAGCCTTGTGTAATGGGGGGCTTTTGACAAATAATCCCTAATATAAATTACACATTAAGTATAAAGTAGAACCAAATAAAACGAATTACCTGTAGATGTACACTGTAATTTTTCTTGCCTTGGCCATGGTGTCTCTATGTATCGGCATATCTCCAATATCCTTTAGAATGAGATCCATACAATGTGCAGCACAAGGATTCCAAAAAATATTTTTTCTAGATTCCATCAACATCTCTCCAGCTTTTACATAAGCTGCCGCACTGTCGGTAACAACTTGAACAATAATTTCCGGCCCAATTTGTCTAACAAACTTGTCAAGAAGTTTGAACAATTCAGTAGCATTCTTAAAAATATCAGAAGTGTCGATGCTTGTTAGAAACACAGTTCCCTTTGGACTATTAACTAAGAAATTCGTGATAGAGCGATTCCTATTATCTGTCCATCCATCTAACATAAGAGTACACCCTGTCGTTTTCCACTCATCTTTGTATCTTTCGATAATTTCTTGGATTGACTTAACTTCATTTTCCAAAAAAGTTACCCTTGCCTCATGATAGGAAGGAGGTATTAACCCCTTTCCATATTCTGCAACTGACTGCAACATAGATTTAAAAAATGGATCTTTCACCAAATTAAAGGGGAGAGCATTTGCATAAAGACATCTACATATATCACTACACACGGAATCTCTGTCCTTCGTCTTCCATAACGTATTCAAAGTAGTTTTAGAAGAGCCTGTCTCTTTTTCAGATTTTTTGAAAACCTTTATTGTTCGTTTTTTTCTTTCTCCAGGAATTTGACCAACATCATCTTCAACAAAATTTCCATCATCCCCATAATCTCCTTTCATTTTTTGATTTTCCAGATAATTTAAAAAATAATTTCGAATTTCTTCAGAACATTTTGTACATGGTTCAACATCTTTTCTAGTTCCTGCTAAATGATGTTTTATGCGATAAACACCTCCCCAATAGATAACTTGACAGTGTACACATCTTACTCGCATATTTCCTTCATCAATTTTTTGGCAATGTTTCCATCCTGGATCATCACTGCTCTTGCTTTTCTTCCTCTTTGATTTCACCATAAGAAATCTGTACAATAATGATAATATAAAAAAATTAAATACATATATCTAGAATAATGTGCAAAGTGTAAAATTATTAATTACCAGTGTAACTTGGTTGAAGATCAAAACAAGAAGAAGGGATAATTTTTTACGGCAGACGGTGGGAGTGGGATTGATTTTTCTTTATTGAATTTGCTGAGAGAAGGGAGAATCAAGGAGAATGGCAAAAGACAATTTTTTTTGGAAAGTGGGTCTTCTAGAAATCACTTCCTAATTTAATAATATATAATATATTAATAAGATAAAGCAAATCTGAGCAAATCGGCCAACTCGTACAAATCGCACGATTTGGGCGATTTACCAACGATTTAAACGATTTGGTTACGATTTTTTTAATTTTTCGATTTATTCACCGATTTGAATCGAGTTGAGTCTGAATCGAATAGAATCGGACGATTCAAATCGTGAATCGTTCGATTTTGACAACCATGTATATATATATATATAAAACATGCTCAAGTTAAATGAGTAAAACATGAAACTATCGACTTTGCTCATATTAAATTGACAGCACGTTAATGTATAGGTTAGTTGTAAAAGAAAAACAAATTGCAAGTACCATCAAAATTGCACTGAGATGTTATAACTTTGGCAGTGACGAGCTCATTGTCCTGCAAAGTTTATTCATAAAGTAATAATTAGAGTTATATTTTGACGTCTCATGATGTAAATTATAATGCCATCCTTCTAAAGAGATCACTCACCTTGAGATTCAATTTCTTTGACCTTGAATTTTTCCTCGAAGAAGCTTTTCTTCTATTGGGCGGAAAAAAAATTCATGACAAGGCCACTTGATTAATAGAGGAATACTCTACTCTTTTGTATAACAAATTTATTCACATTTTTCAAACTTATTTCCTAATAAGAAAAACTATATCATAAGTATCAAAATTACTCCTAACTCCTTGGAACCCGAATTCAACTTCAATTTCATGATTTAAGCAATAATTTAGTTTCAGTTTCACCAATTAAACAATTTTGACCCCTAGCCCAATATTGACCGCCACAGCTCGCTACCACCGGTTAGCCGCCGTTGACCGCATATCTCCAATGTTTTTTTTTTAGCATTTATTTGTTCACTTTTCAGTAATATTATCGTCTCGAACAGTAATTTTACTATCGCATTGCAATATTACTGTCTCAAACAGTAATATTATTCTGTGACACAATACTGTTATTGTCTCAGATAGTAATATTACTGTCTCATACTGCAATATTGTTATCTCAGATAGTAAAATTACTGTGTTTGTACTTATTTGATTTTATTTAAAAATATATTTGATGTTAAATATAATATGTAATTTTTATTAATTAATCATAAATTATATATAATCACGTGCAACACATGTTGTGTTTTCTAGTTCCTCCAAAAATTCAAATTTTGTTTGGCTCTTTCTGGGGTTGGATTATCTTCCTCGGGCAAACACTCACCAACGAGCTATGTAACACTTATTACTAATCCGAAGAATGCTAGAATATAATCTGAATCAACAAAAAGATTTATAATCTGAACATGTTTTTAGAACAATTTTGAAAGAAAAACTAAACAAACGCTCATGCCGAATTCTATTTTATCAAAAAGAAATTTTGGCTTAAATAGAATTTTGTTAATGTTTAACAAAATATAACAAGTGTAATCTTAGTTACTTTCATAATTTTTTTCAAATATTGAGGACACAAAAACAATGTTGTCACATTCAATCAATGAAGAATGGAAGATAATTATGAGGAATTAAGTTCTATTTATCCTTCTTTTTTGGGATGCATAGAGTCTCATAAGTGATCGGTAAATCGAGCTTTAAATTAGAATCTTTAAATTTCGAGAAGGTTTTATCGCATTTAGCATCCTTGTATTAGCTCTACCAGTTACAAACAAAACATCCCTTATATAATAAGTATATAGTTCATTGCAATCAAACGATATCGTTCATACATATCCGGAAACAACTTTCAAAAACATTGATGGCGAATGATCAATTAATAACCAACTATTCAAAGTCCAACTTACCATAGAAAATCATGGTAATTCAGAATTAATCAAACGAACAAAATACTCCATCTGAACGATAATTCAAAAACTAAACACACGAAAAGAAAAGAAGAAAAAAAAAAAAGTCTTTGAGAGGATTACGAATACCCTTTCTTCGTCGATAAAAAAACAGACCAAATGCCATTTTTTTTAGTCCTCCAACATAACAAGGCTACCGTTGTACGTCACGAAATTAAGGTAACCTTGATCTTCAACTCCAAGGTACGAAATCGTGTTTCTTTCGAAGTGGCATACGGTCAAATCACACTCGCCGTCTTCAAATATAATCTCGTCGTTATTCGTAAACATAATCGGAGTAACAACTCCGGCATCTATTACTACAGTGTATAATTTCGTCCAAGAACTCACCACTCCGTACTCGTTCATTACCCACAAGTGGCAGTTTTTGTGCCAAGAAAAGTGATCCGATTGATGAAATACGAACATCGCAAGATTCCCTTTATACACTCCAATGTGTTCGACCAGGCCTTTCCCATCGGCTTTATAATTAGGTAATCCTATCTGTCGGAACACCTCTTCTCCCATACGGTACGCCAAAATTACCGGAATACCCTCGTCCCCATCTCTGTAATCCGCCTTCCAATGAACCGAATCACGCATCACAGCTTCCGATTTTAATTCGATCCTTTCCCATGGAAAGCGATCCACTTCCAGATTTTTCCACGAATTTGCGACCATTGAATAAACCTCGACTTTGCTAGTTGCCTCATCTTCCTCGTCACTTAGGATAGCAATCCTAATAATCAAGTAATCGTTCGTGTGTTCATAATACCCAAACCCTAAAGCAAAATCGACATCACCTTGGCACGATAATTCAACACCATCAAACATTGGGTTAATTACTGTCCTGTATTTTCTAATCGAGGGATTACACAAATACACGGTGCTACCGAAGCTATTCGCATCAGTGAAGCACAATACACCGTTACAAGAACCAATTATAATGAAGCTCATATCACGAAACTCGGAAGGAATTTCGAATTCTAGGGCCTGATCGAACGTTTCATCACAAAGTAACGTGAACGCACGCTCGATCGTACGGTCCAACGGCACATAAAGAAGATAGTCTTTACCTTTAGCCGCCTGGATTTGGAAGTGATCTTTCACGAACTTCGGATCCCGGATTATGTTCTTCCAGGCTTTGCAGACGCACTGGAACTTGGCTAGGGCTTCGACTGGAAGCATCGAGAGGATAACCATTATGATATGAAACGGGAGATCAGTTGTATCCATTTCGGCGCGAAAGAATTACAAAAAACGGAGAAAGAAAGAACGAAAAAAAAATCGATTTAACACTGTTCTATTTGTTTATGGAATGGCTAGGACTGTTGTTCTATTTGCACAAAGAAAAGAAATATATAGCACTAGGGTTTTGATTGAACAGCGATTCTGAATATCGTAAAAGGCCCTCAATTAAGAATGTAACGATATTTGAAATGCTCGAAAAATTGTAATGCTGGCTGTAAAATGTAAGGAAAAGACTAATTGGATTGCGTCATAATTCTTTTTCCATTCGAAGTTATAATGAATCTGGACACGATTAACAAGTTTATAACTGCATTTAAGAGGTTTGCCATTTGTAATAAAATCCTATCTCTGGCAATGTATGAAGTTGGATACAGCTAATTTATTACACGAACCGATAGTCTTAAAAAAATTCAAATTTAATGTTTTTAACATAAATTTGAATGATTTTAAGGTTTATAATTACCATATACAGTTATTCCATTTGATGCATACTAAATTTGAAAAAAAAATTAAAATAAAGATAGTTTACGATGTAGGAATTATCGTCAAGTGATGAAGATGGATTCTCAGCATTCATTAAGCTACATACGCATTCAAAGTTATATACATACTAATGCAAAATCTAAGTTAAATTTATCATTTCCATTAACATTTTACTGGAAATACTCGAAGAGAACACCTGTGAACGTATAGAAACATATGGGTAGGAATTATTCAGTAAATATGACCGAGATCATACATACATGGTTTAGTTATTAAATTGTTTCCGTAGTCGATTAAAACTTATCGAAAGGGAGTTGTAATAGGCTACGTGAATTATTAGGACGACATGCACGTACTATTATGAAAACACGATTGCTAACCCTACTTTTCTTGTTCGATATATAATCGTACACTTTTCTCTATAATAAAGATCATTTTGCTTTCCCGTTTCCAGTTTAAATACTTTTAGTATAATTGACTTTTTTTCATGGTATTATCCTATACAATGCAAATATTTGGTATTACTAGTTTTTAGGTTAAAATATACGGTCGCTAAAAAGGAAATAGAGATAGCTATATTACTACCTGGTTCGAATATGCATAAGCCAACGGACACTCCCTTCTCGGAGCAGCATCTTGCCTATTATGAATATGTGCTTCAATCTGCTCTTTAGACTGTGTGCTGCCGTCACAATTCTCGCCCATCTGTCAGTCGTAATTCGATTTTTCTTAGTTCAAGGCATACAAGAGTCGTTGAAATGAAACAAAAACACAGAAATAATTTCAGAGAGCGAAAAACATCTGAAAATAAAGAATGCACTATTTTTTTCATCCATAAATAGTGTCGCCTAATGCAAGATAATAGTATTCGACTTGAAACGGAAATATATAAGGCCAGGTGAATTACAGGTATTATTCTCGATTTCTCGTGTTCTTCTCCAGTTTTCTGATTGAACATGAGCCAGTTTCTGCATGCACTTCGATCAACGATTTGAGCCTAACGAGACATCCCAAAGCCTTCATTGCTCGACTTGCCTATAGAAATATTAACACGCAAAAAGTATAATTAACTTAATTTTTTCATAGTCATGTTGTTGAGGCCTCGTTTGGTTGCAATAATAAGATATATACTTGAAAATTGCAATCTCATTCGGACCCAACTTTATAATTCAACTGGAAATTGGAAAGGAAGTTTCGAATTCATCCGATTCAATTTCGAAAATTTTCGATTTTGGAAGAACATTACTTAATTATTCCGGAATACTTTAATCATGAAAAATCATAGGCTTCTCTCTGCCACAATAAGACATATAAGCGAAGCAATTGAACAAGCATAAAAATAAGATCACATTAAATCCAAGAAAGAAAAATATACTAAATGCAAGAAAATCTTTAAGTTGTAAGCATTAACCTATGAAGTTTCAAATTTAGAGTATAATATCTCATGAACGAAGTTAACTGCATAGACGAAAACAAACCAATTCCCGAAAAAAGATGGATAATTTTCATACCGGCAAACTCAGACCGTAAATATCTTCTACCTTGCAGTAAAGAACTGTGACGTGGTAGTATCTTCTAGTAGCTATAAACTTGAAATTCGCAATCTCATTAGGAACCAATTGTATAGTTCGAATAGAAATTGGAATGGAATTTTCCAATTAGTACGATTCCTTATCCTGCATATATTAATTAAATCTTAGCTACTGGGATAATCGAGTTGTACTTTTGATTATATTTTTTGACACTTTAATGATCAAATGATAGATGTGGATGAGACATAACGAAAGTTTATCGTTTTTTGGCCAAACAGCAACTAACAAGAAAAAGGAATTATATTACTGCTTATTTTCCTCTACAATGCAAATAATTGTAGAGTTAACTAACAAGACGTTGATATGCATGGAACTTGCTTAAGATTGAATAAAACAGATTCAGATTCGTTCGTTGCATCACATCTATATGAATTTATTTTATGTATTAATCTTATAAATTTAACGAATTAGATTATCGAGGTTCTATATAATACCAAAACTAAATTGATTGTTTTATGCAACTCAAAGATACTTTTATCCATCGTAAAAAGAATATTTGGAAGATTTACTAGAATACGCAAATACTAGATTCCGATTCTATGACTCAATACTTAAACATCATCATATTAAAAATGTCGATTATGAATCATTAACAATCAGTCAACCTTCAAAGGGTAACTATATCAATAAATCACCTATTATAAACGTAGACTAACAGCTATATCAAAGTGAAAATAATATTTTGCTAAACAGGAAAAAACACAACTAACTTATTTCATTTATTATTTGTCATCTCAAACGTGCTGTCACAATTGTAAACATGGCAAATGTAGTGTAGTAAGAAAACTTACGCGAACAATGGGCAATTGAGCATGAATTTGCCCTTGTTCGGCGCTTCTGTATTAATTGCCCCAAATCATGAATATTCATAGGCGCTTCTCTCTGCCGCAATAGGACACCTAATAAATATAAAAGAGAAACCACCGAACAAGCATCAAAAGCAGATCACATGAACATACGAGTGATACATTTCCGATTCAACCCCAATTTTCTAAACCTTCTAATTGTGAATAATGATAGTTTATAAACGAAGTTTACGACGTAAACAAAGATAACAATTTATCAATTCCGAAAACAGATAAGTAGTAATTTTCGTACTCGCAAAAAACATCTCCATCGTGAATTCTTAGTACAGATGAACAATATTGGTAGAAATTGTCAGATATTATTAGCATACTAAAACCCCAAAACAAAAAATTTAAAAAAAAAAAAAAAAAAAAATAAATCCACAATTAGTGCTAAATTATGAATATTATTTGAATAGCAATTTGCATCAGAAATCTCACATGCTTTAATTTGATTAATGAAGAGCAGTTATCCTTAAAACAATATGGTAATGAAATCAAGGGTGAAGGGATGAAAGAAAAAACCTGGAGTAATAATATATTTCCTTAAATTCTCCATTTTTGTTGTGAATCTAAGGAAGAGAAGAAGAGAAGGCTTTTCTTACCGGATTGCGTCGCCGCCGTTTTCGACTTGGCAATGGTTTCTTAGATGATTGTTAAGCGGTGCAAATCAGATCAATCATATTATTACTGTATAGTCTGTATTTGGAGTTTCGCACTTTAAAGGACCTTGTTTGCTTACCTATATCTTATTACATTGGATGTGGTGAAATTAGATTCATATTTCACGATTAATTAATTATGGGGTATTTACAAATAAGTTCATCAATGCGTACTTATTTATATATTGGATTATGTGAAATCGGATTAATATTTCACGACTAATTAATTATGGGTTTTTTACAAATAAGCTCATTAATGGGTACTTATCATAAAGAAATCCAGACAATAAACTGTTTCACAAAAAAAACACACATGGTTCAGATTTTTGTAAAAGACTAAAATAGCCCCTCATCCTTTAATATGCTCCAATTTCATCATTTTATTTAATTTAACCTCAATTTGACCCCACATTTCATAAATTATTCAATTTTGACCGAAAACGCATTTTCATGGACAATTTCGTCGGTCACCGCCGTTTGACCGCCAGTCTTCGGCGTTGACTTTTTCGAATTTTTTTTGCTTTCTTTCTCTAGCATATTTTTTTCCCGTTTAAACAACAATATTGTTGTGATTGACAGTAAAATTAACTATACTACAGTTTAACACAATAATATTGCTATATTAATCTCTAGCTCGGTAATATTAACACAACAAAACTCATTATTATTGTGTAACAAAGTAATATTACTATGTTGTTGACCGGGTTAGGCTTACGGTTGAGTGCAAGTATACGGAGCTTAAGGACTGCAAGTGGTGAATCCATGCATCTTACGCACAAATTTTAAATTAATATTTTTCCTTTTCGTAATGTTGCTCTCGATAAAGTCTGGGGTCTTTTTCCTACTTATTTGATGGTTGTAATTATCATTTATTTAATTCATAACTTTTATGATTTTATTTAGCTTATTAAAATTAATTTTAAGCCCCCTAAATCAATTACCCATGTCCCCGCTCAACTCAATTACTCAACCTTAACCTCCCAATTCTGTTACTTCTGTTTTTAAATCCTCTTGAATCCCAAATTTTCCGGATTTGATTCGATTCATAAAATATCTAGATTATATGATTTGGTGTACATCCTTACGGAATATAATTTTCGAAACACTGAGATGTTACAAAATATGGCCGAAAAAATCTGACATTTTCCGAAAACCTTTGAGCATCTCCAATGCTAACCTAAAAAAAAAACTCTAAAAATCCTAGGTTAAAAATACCGAATGTGAATCTTAAAATTTTATTTATTCTAATTGACAAGATTGAGATTTTCTACTGTCTTCTCCGATGCAACACACAACACTCAAAAAAATATTAGGTGTAAATTATTATTGAGTTTTAAAATTAAAATTCAAACTATTAATTTATTAAAGAAATATTCCGTCAAAAAGAGAAAAAAAAATTCCATTTTCGATTTCATTCTGGATTTAATACAAGTAGGGTTTATTCAGATTTATTTTAGGAGAGAGAAAAAGAAGCAAATAGGGTTTATGTGAACATTCAATAGTTAAATAGTTTACTAATAAATTTTAAATTAATATTTTTCCTTTTCGTTAAACCATGAATATATATTGTATACAAACTAGCAATTTCTACAAATCACGCATATAGTTCATTTATTTTAGGTCAGAATAATCAAATTAATTCAATTATTTAAAGTTTGAGAAAATTATTGTTAAAACAAATTAAGTAATTAATTAGTGTTTTTAACTAAAACTTGAATTTTAAGAGAAACATACAACTCCAATAAAATAGTGTTGAAGAAGGTGGAAAAGTACTAGAGCTATGATGAAATTTATTTACGGTTTGAAGATAATTTAATTATCGAGCTAATTGCAAATACCTCCCCTGTGTAATCTCTAATTGGCAAATACCCTCTGTCAAAAAAAAAAAAAAAACTCACCAACGCCCCTCTGTGTAACCAAAGTCAATGCATCTAGACCCCTTAAGGCAAATCGTATCTCTCACTCGCGGACTGTGCAAATTTTTATGTTATTTCTAGGGTGAAATGTCATAGATACCCCTGTATAAAAAAATTGAGTGATTAAATTATAAATAACTATAATTTATACGACTAAATTGTAAATTTTACAATTTCCAAAATTGCAAAATAAGGAAAATAAATTGAAGACGCTCTTCTTCCTCGTTCCATTCCGCCGCCACCTGTCAATCAGGAAAAAGTTCGGCATCGGCCATAGGAAGAGTGAAATTGGACCATGATGTAGGCTGCCATAGGAAGAGTGAAATTGCAGATATAGGCTGCCATAGGAAGAGTGAAATTGGAGGAGAAATGGTACTTCGTGAAAAAAATTACGATTGTGGACTGTGGATATGGAAGAAGACGGGGGTGTATGAAGGGTGAGCCGGTGGTTGGGCAACGGCGTAGGGAGAAGAAGTGTTGAGTTTGGTGGTTGGTGGCGTGGGGTGGGGTGCATCGGGGAAGAAGAAGACTTTTTCTTCCCCCCCCCCCCCCCCCCCCCCCCCCCCCTTCCCTAACTTAAAATATAATAAAAAAAAATATAAAACATAGAAAATATTTTAATACAACAATATATGTTTATTTTTTGTCAATTGCAAAATTATTAATAAATAATGTTTATAAAATTAAAAATAACTACACATAAAAAAAATTAAAAATAACTATGTAATAAAATTAAATTAAATTAATTACAGAGTTGAGAAAATTTTAAAAAATAAATATGTACAGTATATATATAAATCATATATATTTAAGACTTTTTCTTCCAATTGGAGATCATCAATATGACATTCCAATTCCAAAGTGTCATCTTAAGAATCTCTAAAATCTCAAATGTCACCTCATTACCATATCATTTGGAGATTTTTCGTAAGATTTGCATTTGGAAATTATCCTAAGTATTAGAGATTGAGTTTAACATTGCTCTAACGTATCATTTGTCAAGGTTTATAAATCTGATATTTTTTCAAAAATGAAAAACGCTACATATCATTATTAAGGTTTATATGTTTTCTCCACCCCCATCCCAACAAAAAAAAAAAATCCTAGGGGCCGACGATCGTCCTGCTGCAATACAAACATCTTTGTTCGCGGTAATCAGCTGGAAGAAGTAAGTCTATGTTAAATTTTCAGCATTTTTGTTGACACTAATGATTTTTATGTGGAAATTTTTCTTATTATTGTAGGTTGTAATTATGCATGCCTGAAATGTAGAGTATTTATTTCAATTTTATGTTAGAAGTATGTGTGTTTCGTCAATAATGGAGATTTTCTATTTCTCAATTTTGGTTGATCCTTTAGCATAATAGATGAATACATACAAAATGTGTCAATCGTCAACAACCTTCTACTAGAGATGGTATTGCAACTCTTGCCAAGTTCGTATGTGTACAATTTCTTTTTTTTTTTTTTATTTTATTTTTTTATTTCTTCTCCCATTGCCTTTCTGTTCTCCTTTTTTACAATTACTTTTTCCGATTTTCTTTTGAACTTGGAAATTTACCTCTATGGTACAGGTTGGATTTATAACATGATTAATGTGAGCCGGGTGAGTGTAACCATTTATTTTGTTGAGAGCTACTATCAAGATTTTGAAAGATGCTAGAGAAAAAAAAATCAATTTTTTTGACAAAGTCAACGCCGAAGACCGGCGGCAAAAAAACCAGGAAGAGAAAATAAATTGTCAACGCCAGAGAGCGGCGACGGACGAAATTGTACTAAAAAATGTATTTTGGGTCAAAATTGAATAATTTGTAAACTTTGGGGTCAAATTGAGGTTAAATTAAAATAAATGATGAAATTGGAGCATATTAAAATGTTATAGGCTATTTTAGTCTTTTAAAACCTCTCGACAATGTATGGATTTTTTTGTAAAAGACTTTTTTGTCTGGACCTCTTTATGAATAAATACCCATTGATGGTGACTTATTTGTAAAGTGCCCAATAAAGAAAGCTGAAAATGGATTTTAGATATAAAGAGATTGCTGGAAATTTTAGTTTCTCTTTTTCTTCTATTTTTTTTAATAATTTTTTTACTTGCCTACAAATCTGATCAAGAAATTCTTATTTATAGACTTACAGCCATACAACAATTTATTAGGATGCTAATTTCAATTCACTGGAAACACGAGAAAACTCTTGGTGCTTTATCTTCTTCAAATTCAAGTCATCAATATTAAAAGAAAAAATACGAATTATGCTTTTTCAACAATGTTAAGTCGGCACAAAAGTGGGTTAAATCGATCAAAAAATGAGCTCAATGTGAAAAGAATGATCATAATAGGTAAAAAAGAAAGGATTTCAACCATTTACCATCTGTAGTGATGAAATCGATATCATAGGACAGTTCAAGAAGGATGCCGATTACGATGTATGAACTACTATGTTGATTTGGGACATAAATCAAGACAACTAACTTGCATGAAATACATAATGCAAATGGATTTTTGAATAACGTAAGATCTCGCTGTAAGCAATCAATGATTCAGTCCATATATAGAAGGTAGAATCATTATTTTCTCAAGTATATGATAAATATATTTTCCCACCAAATCAATGATTTAGTGTCCATCTAAAACAAATATCTATGTAAACTCAACTACATAAAGACTTATACGGTCAAGTAATACTTGCGTACTTCTGGTTCCAACGATTTGATTGAGTATAAATATAATATAGAGCATATAGAAAGGAAAAATCAGCCAACATATATAGTTTTCATAGTGTGAATGACGTTTTACATTCGGTGGTGTTATACATTGCAAATTGCAAACCTTGTTTCCATACACAAAGCTAAGCATGAAAGAGTTATAGCAAGCTGCCATTAGACATTCATATCACTTAATATTGCCTCAAGTTGAGTTATTCAAATTATATGGTGATCATAAAGTCATATCTAATCACAAAGTAGAGATAAAAAGTCTCCAAATCACTTTTTCAGACAAGCCTGTTCTCATGTACTATTTGAATATTTGGAAATCTATATGGATAACCTTGTACAAATATGTGAGAAGAACATACTCCTAAGTAAAATTTGACAAGATCACCATTCAGTGAAGAATGACTATGGCCCATAAACCTTACTGAGAGTTCGGCAAAATAATCATCCTCGCCTCGATCATGTGATCTTCATCTTGAGATTGCCTTTACCACGATGATAATGACCTGTTGGATATTTGACTTTGAGTCAAATATAATTTAATTTTTTTGACTTTCTCAAATCAATTTTTAATATTTTGGAAATTATTATTATTATAGGATTTATTATTTTCAATTCAGATTTATTATTTTGAGTTAGTGGGCGGTTACCTTTACCGTAGTGGGTAGTTATTTAAGTACATGTTTAATTAATCCACTAACCTACCATCCCACTAACCCATTATATCTCCTAGGACTCTATAAATAGGAGAAGAACTCAGTTCATTTCTTACCTTTTCTGGAGATAGTCGAGAGCACATAGCCTCGGGTGTTGGCAACACCTTCGCCAACACCCTGCTTTCTTTATGGATTTATCACTACAGAATTGAGTCTCATTTGTATTCAATCTCATTGAATACGATTTGTATCCATTAAGTACTTTTGTACTAGATACTAGGAATCGGTCTACGAAGAAATCACTTCGTAGAAGAAAAGATGGTGGCTTCTCATAGAAGAGAAGATGGTGCCTTCTCATTTGTCTTTTGAATACTGATTTGTATTCCTAGTGTATCATTAAGTACTTTTGTACTAGATACTGGGGATTAGTCTACAAAAAAATCATCTTGCGATTTCTTCTTAGAAGAGAAGATGGTGTCTTCTCATGTCTATTCTTTTGAATACTTATTTGTATTCCTAGTATATCATTAAGTACTTTTGTACCAGATACTAGGAATTGGTCTACGATGAAATCTTATGATTTTTTCGTAGAAGAGAAGATGGTGGCTTCTCATTTGTATTCTTTTGAATACTATGTTTGGCCTATGAAGGCTCCATCCACAAGTTCATATGTATTTTCTTAACCGAGCATTTTCAAGAATGAATATAAAAAAAAAAAAAAAAAAAAAAAAAAAGGAAGAAGATATTGTTTCATATTAATTCATTGATGTTATGTATTGAGATATTTAGAAGCATAATGTGACATCAAAAGTATTGTGCACATTTAAAGTATTCAATATGTTGAAATATAATATTAGATGGCATTTCTCTTAATTTATTTAAACACAGTGTGAACTAATACATACTTAAGTTGTTAATATATACTTAATTTGTTTGACTTATTATTTTCTTTGAATATTTAGATTTTGAATTGAACAATTTCTGTTTACACCATATTTTATGTTATGAATGCATTTTTACCAAAATATATTTATTTAATTCATAAAAAAACAAAAACTTGTGTTAACATACACTCAGTGCCTATTAAGATTATATTTTATTTTAGTGATAATTACAGTTTTTGTCCCCCAAGTTTGCACGTTTTTCACTTTTGGTCCCTCATTTACCACCGTCAACAAAATACACTCTAATGTTGTCACATTTTAATATATTTAGTCCCTCCGTCTGTTTGATCGTTCAAAAGTAACGATCAACTGTTGAATTCGGGGTTTTTCTTTGAGAAAATTGCAACAAGACCCCTATATTCTTTCAAAATATTCTAAAAAACCCCTAAAGTTTTATCCAACCATAATCTAACCCCAAATTCATCAATTAAACAATTTTAACCAATGACCCCGATTTTTCAAAATCGGGTAATCCGACGTTGACTTTCTTTTTAACTCGGTTGACTCTTTTTCAATTGATCTTTTTTGCCGTTGTTGATCGATGTTGAATATCGGGTTAACAACGTTGACATTTTTTTTATTGATTTTTATTTAAATTGTTTAGTAGTGGGAAAAATATAATTTAGAAAAGAAAGTCAAAGATGATAATCGGCGATAAAAATAATATCATAAAAGAAGTGAACATAAAAGAAAAAAGCAAAACGTCAATGCAGCTCAATGACGGGATGTTTTTACGACAAATAAAAAAAGATAATAATTAACGGTCGATGTTAACCCTTAAAACTGTTGTACTAGAGTGGTTATCTCATTTCCAAATTACTCCGCACATGCATAATTCATCTTAGCTTCTTCACATTTTTTTGAGAAGAAATTTGGGATGCATTATATTGGCGGTTCCACGAAAAAAATGAGGGAAGATATTACGGATTTCATATTTTTTTTTTAAATTGTATTTAGGCCCCAAAATTTTAGATAAAAACTTTGTTAAAAGTTTGTAATTTGAATATTACAATACTAGATATTAATATAATATTATTATTGTGTTATACAATAATAATATTGTGTTGATCGGGAAAAAAAAAAGTCACGGGAAAAAGTTCCAAAAAATCAAGAAAAATAAAAAAAGTCAACATTGTTAACCGATAATACAATGTCGGTGAACGACGTCAAAATTAGTATTAAAAAAAAGTCAATGCCGAAACAAAAAGTTAAAACAAAAAATCAACGGCGGTCAACGGTCAGCACTAATGGTGGTAAAAATAGGGGTCATTTGTCAAAATTGATTAAATAATGAAATTGGAGTTAAATTATGGTTGAAAAATATTTTAGGGGTGTTTAGAATATTTACAAAGAATGTCGGGGTCTTATTGCAATTTTCTCAAAGAAAAAACCCAAATTCAACCGTTGACCGTTACTTCTTAACGGTCAAACAGACGGAGGGATTAAATGTGTTAAAATGTGACAACATTAGTGTGTATTTTGTTGACGGTGGTAAATGGGGGACCAAAGAAAAACGTGCAAACTTGGGGGACCAAAACTGTAATTATCCCTTTTATTTTATGAATGCAATATTTTGATCTATACATATACAAGTTTTACAACATATTTTCAGTACATGATGTTCTTTGTTTTAACAAATAAGATATTAAGGAGAAAATAAGAGCTGATGAAAATAGGATAATTCAATAACTTTACCATAACAAAATTCGTGTGCAAATCGCGTTCGAATCTCGTGATTATAAGGTGAATATGTGTGTATACGTGCAAATTCATATGTATTTTCTTAAGCGAGCATTTTCAAGAATGAATAGTGATTCACAAAAAGAAGAAGATGATATTGTTTCATATTAATTCATTGATATATGTATAGAAATATTTAGAAGCTTAATGTGACATCAAAAGTACTGTGCATATTTAAAGTATTCAATATGTTGGAATATAATATTAGATGTCATTTCTCTTAATTTGTTTAAACATAGTATGAAGTAATACATACTTAAGTTGTTAATGCATACTTAATTTGTTTCATTTATTATTTTGTTTGAATATTTAGATTTTGAATTGAACAATTTCTATTTACATCATATATTATTTCATGAATGCGTTTTTACTAATATATATTTATTTAATTCATCAAAAAACAAAAACTTGTGTTAGCATACACTCACTGCCTATTAACATTATATTTTATTTTATGAATGCAATATTTTGATCTATACATATACAAGTTTGACAATATATTTTGACTACATCATGTTCTTTGTTTTAACAAATAAGATGTTAAATTGAAAATAAGAGCTGATGAAAATAGGATAATTCATTAACTTTACCACAGTAAAATTCGTGTGCAAATCGCGTGCGAATCTCGTGCTTATCAGGTGAATATGTGTGATTGTACGTGCAAATTCGTATGTATTTTCTTAAGCGAACATTTTCGAGAATGAATAGTGATTCACAAAAAAATAAAGATGATATTGTTTCATATTAATCCATTGATGTCTATGTATAGAGATATTTAGAAGCATAAGGTGACATCAAAAGTATTGTGCACATTTAAAGTATTCACTATGTTGGAATATAATATTAGATGTCATTTCTCTTAATTTATTCAAACTGTGAACTAATACATACTTAAGCTGTTAATACATACTTAATTTGTTTAATCTATTATTTTGTTTGAATATTTAGATTTTGAATTGAACAATTTATGTTTACATCATATTTTATTTTATGACTGCATTTTGACTATAATATATTTATTTAATTCATCAAAAAACAAAAACTTGTGTTAACATACACTCACTGTCTATTAACATTATATTTTATTTTATGAATATCTATATATATACAAGTCTGACAACATATTTTGACTACATGATGTTCTTTGTTTTAACAAATAAGATGTTAAAGAGAAAATAAGAGCTGCTGGAAATAGGATAATTCAATAACTTTACAACAATAAAGTTCTTGTGCAGATCGCGTGCGAATCTCGTGCTTATTGGGTCAATATGTGTGATGATACGGGCAAATTCATATATATTTTCTTAAGCGAGCATTTTCAAGAATGAATAGTGATTCACAAAGAAAAAAAAAGGAAGATGATATTGTTTCATATTAATTCATTGATGTTATCTATTGAGATATTTAGAAGCATAATGTGACATCAAAAGTAGTGTGCACATTTAAAGTATTCAATATATTGGAATATAATAGTAGATGTCATTTCTCTTAATTTTGTTTAAAAATAGTGTGAACCAATACATACTTAAATTGTTTTTTTTTCCCAAACATGGGCCATATTAAATATTTTCAACGAACCTCTTGTTATTGATAATACTTGGTTGATCAGATTTACTCGTTGTAATCATACAAAATCTCAATAAATAATCCCCAAAAAAAATGAAATCAGGCACATATAAGAAGTGGTGGACAATAAGTCATGCAACTGAACTTAGAGAAGGTAATGTACTGTTTGATCCAATCATATGAGCAGTACTTGATGAAATGAAACTAGTTATCTAACGGATTATGTGAAGTTCTTGGATTGCATTATTGATTCTTCTAGGGATGTTGCAACTCTTTCTCGTCAATAGTTTATTGATAATTGTTGGGTTATAAAATTCTTGCTTATATGTCCCGGTTCTAGAATGTTTATCGTTTACACTGAAGTTTTTGAGTAACCGATGGATGTCTAATTTAAGGAGAGACTATCTGAATAGTCCTTGGATTGTTTTTTCTATTCTCTTTGTTTTTACTCTGTTTCTTTTCATAATCTCCTAATAGGTCTCAAATTCTCCCACATTTTATATATATCACTTTCTTTGCATGACCTTGTGCATTAGTGAACATCATGGTCAAAAGAAAATTGTGTTTCATAGTAATATCTTAAGAAATAATATTGAAGATTTTAATATTGTTATTAGGATATTTATATTATGAATTGAAGAATTTATGCTTACATCATATTTTATTTTATGAATATATTTGACTTAAAATTATTTATCTAATTCATCAAAAACATAAAAATTGCATTAGTATACACTCACTACTTATATATATTATATTTTATTTTATAAATACAATATTTTAATCTATACATATACAAGTTTGAGAACATATTTTTAGTAGATGATATTCTTTGTCTTATCAAAATAAGATGTTAACTAGACCATAAGATTTGATGAAAATAGGATAATTCTAATTTTACCACAATAAATCCGTGTGCAAATCACGTGCAAATCGCGTACGAATCTCGTGCATATTACGTGATTATATGATTAAACATGCAAATTCATACTTATTGTCTTAAGAGATCATTTTTAAGAATTAATAACGATTCAAAAAAAAAAAGGAAGACGATATTCTTCAATATTAATTCGTTATAATGATATAACTGAAATATTATTTCATATTATTTTGTGATATATTTTGTAATTTCATAATATAATTCATGAAATATTCATATGAGAAATATAATAGTCAAGGCCCAAGTAAACTAAATTCATAGAAAAAATAGTGGGTATCAAAGTATCAAATAACTCAGAAACTTTTTGTTGCATTTTGTTGTTGCTACATGTGATTTTATTGCATTTTATTAAACCTTTTTTTGGATTTTCTTGCCTTTGCTGGAAAAATCAATAGCAAAAAATCTAAAAATCGCCATTATATCCAAATTATGAACAATAAATTAGAAATTAATGCAATTCTTGAAATTCCACCAATTTCGAGGAATCCTAAAATGGTAATGAATTTTTGAATTCCGAATGTTTTGGAACATGAAATAATTGGAAGCCATTTTTAACTTTAATAAAATGATATAAAAGTATAAAAGCCATTTCCAATTGAATAGGCAAATACAAGGTATTTATTTAACACACAAAAACATACATATATAATCAACTGAAGGGTAGAATTGTCAAAAAGAAAGTGCACAAGTATAACAATTGATACAAATGAAAAAAGTCATCATACAAGTGTTTGGATTTACTTAACAAGTTCCATAATCCAAATATTGCGAGGGCTACAAACTTTTCTAAATTCTCGAAATCCAGCCCCTTTTGCCAAGGTGTGAAATTCTTTTTTTGTCCTTTCTCTACCTCCTGGATTGTGGGTCAACATAAGCACATCATAGTGGAGAACAATCTTTATGGCCGCACTCTTATCTGGCTCTTCTGGCATAATAAGCTCAGCCAATATCACTTTCCCATTTTCTTGAAGTGAACTATAGCAATTCTTCGACAATATAAGGCATTGTTCATCACTCCAATCATGAACGATCCACTGCGTCGTCCAATAGAGCAACAAATTAAAGTTACGAAGTCGTTAGATACAGTAACGACATTACTTTGTTCGTTATATATGATCGTCGTACATATATTAATCGAATAAAGAAAAACAAATTCCATGAACTCAAAGAAACTCGCAAAAAAAAAAAAAATCCTTTATGACTTATTGCTTGGTATTATGTATTGAGCGATAAAAATAGGAAACTTACAATGTAAATTACCAACATGCATTATTTATGGTTTAATTTCACTTTGTACCCTCAAAATGTATCATTTTGTCACTTTGCACCGCTTAAATAATTTCTGGCACTTACATTCCTCAAAAAATGTTTAATCGTTCAAATTGCACCCTACTTTATTTTTCGGCCAGAATTTCCATCGTTCACCTATTTTCTGATTGTCACCAAAGTCAGTTTACTCAAAAAAAACATTTGGATTTCGCGCACCGAGGAAAAACAATAATTGAATTGGAAAAAAATGACCATGTTGACGATCATAATATAATTCGTCGGCGAAAAATTAGGGCCAGAAAATAGACTAGGGTGCACTTTGAACGATTAAACATGTTTTGAGGGTGCAAAGTACCATTAATTATTTTCGAAAGTGCAAAGTGCCAAAATGATACAATTGTCAATTCAAGATTGCAAGATGGAATTAAGTCATTATATATATATATATGCGAAGCCATATGTATGCAAAAATAAAATATATATAATGGTGTTTTGAGGGGGATTTGATTAGGAGGGGGATTTGATTTGGAGAAGGGATTTGAAATGACCCCAATTTGGAGTTATTTGAAATCCACCACAATTGCTCAAAAAACAACTAAAAAGAAGGTGCGTGGATTGAAATTCATCTCCAAATCCCTCAGTCCAAACACGTTCAAGTGATTTGTTATTATGGATTTGACCGGTACTTGCATATGTAATAATGTTTTTTTGGAGAAGAAACTTACCTTCATGAAAATGGCATCTCCTTTAGGCACACTAACAAACATGTCTCCACCGACATGCTCCACTCCTGTGAAATCATATATCAGTTCATTACCGAATATTTCTAAAATTTGCAGAAAATAAATTAGAAAGACAAAGTAAAAAATGAAGTCAACATCGTAATCAATGTAAGTTAGCGTCCAAGTATTAAAACCTATTTTGAAGATGCTTGTCTAACTCTACTTGAGAAATCTTGTAAGCTCATAATCACATGAGATTCTTTTTAGGGAAAATATTTTGTATAGCTAACAGTCCACTTGATATTTTGAATTTGTAAATAGTTGATCGAGCAGTACAGTTAGATATTTAGACCTAAAATAAACAACTTAAGAAAGTTTATACTAAAACTAGACGGTCTAGACTGGTTGGCAGAAATAAGGCGGTTGGCCACAAGGGTAGATAGGGATAGATGGAAAAGTGGAAGAAATTACAGTTTCGGGTGTGAGTGTGGTTTTCAGGACGGATAAGTTGGATGATAATAGAGTATCTTCAGCCTAACATGACTATTTTCAGTCTACGTTCTCTAACTTATAACCTGCCCGAAGATTCTACGGTGGAAGAACCCAAGAAGGTATACATTTATGTGTTTTTTAGCTAGAATATCATTTTTCCAAAAAAAATCCCGCGCAGACGCGGTCGACATGTACAGGTCGAATTTTATAGGTAAAATCGACATTGAGATGTCGATTTTGGAGTATAAAATTCGACATTTTACAATATCGAATTTTTGCTATGAATTCGACATCTCAATGTCGATTTTTACCTATCAAATTCGATATACTTTTGAGGTTGAATTTGAGTCTTTTTTTTCGACGCTTAAGTGTCGATTTGTAGCATAGTTTTTCGACAATTTGGTGTCGATTTTTACCAGTTTCAAAAATTATTTTCCTCTTTTTTTTTGAAGTTGAACAAAATGAGAAATTAGCAATTGACTACTCTGGCTGCGGCGGAGCTTGGGCGGCCCTGCTGTGTCGACGGGAAGGGTTTCACAAGGGGGGCTGAGTTTTCTCTCTCTCTCTCTCTTTTTTTTTTTTTTTTTTTTTTAATTTTACATTTTATTTTTTGCATTATTTGTTATTTGGTCTTGCATGAGCAAACAAAAGTCAATTTAATTCATGGGTATATTTGTCATTTCATCTTAATAAAATAGAATGTTTTGGAATCTTTCTTTAATTTGGTCTTGCAAAAGTCAAATTAGTATTGCGCATATAGCCGCAACCTTTAATCAATTTTGACCACAAAAATCCAATTTTGATTTTTTTTTTTTATAAAACATTTTTTTTGTCCAGGAACTATTTTTTTGCCGTCGGTTTCGGCGTTGACTTTTCGATTTTTTTTTCTGGTCTGTTTTTTCCGCTGGCGTTGACTTTTTTATTGTTTTTTTTTTTTTACGTCTGCCGGTAAAAGTTGACCGTAATTGTGCTGTCATTAACACTAATTATCCTGTCACTAACAGTAAATTAACGTAATTATACTGTCACTGACCGTACTTTAACGTAATTGTACCGCCGTTGACAATACATTGCCATTGACAGTACAATTAGAGTCAACGACAAAATTATTATTTTTTTGGTAATTTTTTTTTAGTTTGTTTGATTTGTTGGTAAGTCGACGTAATTATATTACTGTCGTTGACAGTAAAATAACTGTAAACACAATAATATTACTGTCAACCACATTGATATTATTATTTTTTGGGTTTTTTGTTTTGTTTGAATTATTGACGGAGTAACATAATAATATTACTGTCTATTATTGTAATATTACTTAATATAAACACAATAATATTATTGTGGTTCACGGTAATATTACTGTTGTTACAGTAATATTACTGTCAACCACATTAATATTGTTAATATTATTGTCAACCACAACAATATTGTTGTTTAAACAGGGGGCAAAAAGATGTTAATGAAAAAAAAAGACTCGAAAAAGTCAATTCCGGAAACAGGTGGAGGAAAAATTAGGAAGGAAAAAAATATCGAAAAAGTCAAGGCCGGAGACCGGCGGAAAAATCAGGAAGAAAAAAAAAAGTCAACAGCGGTGACAGACGAAATTGTCCATAAAATTGTGTTTTGGGTCAAAATTGAATTTGTGAAATTTGGGGTCAAATTGAGTTTAGATTAAATTAAATGATGAAATTGGAGCATATTAAAATGTGAGGGGCTAGTTTACTTTTATAAATCTTTGGACCATGTATGATTTTTTTGTAAAAAAAATTTATTGTCTGAACTTTTTATGAATAAGTACACATTGATGGACGAGCTTATTTGTAAAGTGCCATAATTTGCTTGTTAGGAATGATAGATCTTTCTTGAAAAAGTCAAGCTGAATAAATATTTAATCATACAAAGTCATATACTTAATCAGTTAATCATACAAGGTCATATACTTGCGAAAGTGATTTAAGTTGTTAGTTAGGGAATTGAATATAAGCTCATGACAAGGGCACTTAATTAAAATAATGACATCCAATTTTTTTGTCTTTCAAATAAATTGAGTTCATTTAAACTTATATAAATCCAGTTCATTTAAACTTATTTGCAAATAATGAAAACCCTTTTATATATACAAAAATTACCCCCAATTCCTTGAAACCCTAATTCAACTATTTACATCCCTATTTCACCAATTAACTAATTTTGACCCTTATTCCGATTTTGACCCGCCACCGCCAGAGACCGCGGGTCAGCCGCTGTTAACCACCGGTCTCCGGCGTTGACCTTTTTTTTTTGAAAACTTTTTATTTTTCTGAATTTTTTTTCCAGCAGGTCACTGCCGGTCTCCGGCGTTTATTATTATTATTTTTTTTTTTACTTTTTTGTTCTTAAAAAAATATTTTAATTAATATTACTGTCTTGGCTGCTAAATTACTGTCTTTTTTTTTTACAGTAATATTAGTAATATTAGTGTTTTGGTATTCAATATCACTATCTCAGACAATAATTTTGTTGTTAACACAGTAATTTAGAGAGAAAAAAAAGTTCAAAAAAAAAAGAAAAAGTCAACAACGGTTGACTGGCAGGGAAATAGAAGTCAACACAGTAATTTTTTTTCCTTAAACAGCTTATAATATGCACTACAATTCATCAATCAGATCCAATACGAGACTAAAATAGAAGTTGGATTTTGTTTTCGTTTTCTTTGGCATTCGGGCTTCTTCCTCATTTTTTTCACCATAAATTCCCATTAGATCAAGAAGTCAACGATATACGAACTCGGTAATTTCTTTTTACAGTTCACTCGTAAAAGATGTATATACTATATTATTTCGATTACATCAGAGATTGAAGACAAATAATTACCTGGATAAGACGGGGCATGTTGAATAACATGTGGTAAGTCGAAATTGATGGCCTTAATTGAAGGATACTTAGAAATAATCATGTTAAGTATTGCTCCGGTTCCACCACCAACATCTACAACGGATTTGATGCCCTCAAAACCATCATATATTTCGAGTCTTTTCGTCATGACTATGATCGAATAACTAGACATTGCTTGGTCGAAAACCTTGGATCTATGCCACCGTACTCGAACACATTCATTCCATAAGCCTGGGTGAAGGGAATTCCCCCATCAAGAACTGAATCTTTGAGGTTGTCCCTAACATTACATATTCAAAAATTGATTAGATGGATTCATTTACAGAAATTATGTATCAGAAATTATATTCATATCTATGGGGCTAAAAACAAACTGCACCCCCGTACTATGACCATTGTCGCATATATCCTCATATACTACAAAATCCGACAATGTGGCTACTGCCATCAAGCCATGTTAGAGAATCCGTCTCTTTTCAAAGTTGACCGACCATTGCATAGATGTTGGACAATTTCGGACGATACCAAGTGGTTGTGTAAGGTGTGTCTCTTTCTTTCTCTCTTGTACTCAATTTACACATAATTTTTTTTTCATGTTTCTTCCCTGATTTTATTGTCCACAGCTTAAAAATTTCACCCAAAATCTATGATTTTTTATTATTCTGGAATTTTTTATAATTTCTGTTTAAATTTCTAAAATTTTATAATTTCATTTTCAGCCCACAAATTCTCGAGTTAAAATGCTTCCCGTAGTTCTAATTCTCAAAATTCATGCATTTCATGTTTTACATCCCAATACTACGTGTCATATTTTTCTAGAATCACTTGTCAGTTGGGGAACTACGTAATAAAGTCAAAAAAATGGTCAACTAATAAAGTCAAAAAATGCCTATTTATATCATATAAAAGTAAGGAGAAAAGGGTAACTATGCTACATAAACTAAAGATGTTAGAAATCTGACGGTTGACCGGTAAGTTGAGAGGTAGTTACTTTACCGCATTTTGTAGTAAATAGGATGTATACCACAGTAGTGATAGTATAAGGGTGCAATTTGTATTCAACCTATATTTATATAAGTGTAATCTTATAAGTAAGTGGGTGTATTTATAATTTACAAGCCTTATTAGATAGGTCGGATAATGGTAATTTTGATCCGGTATATTGGCTTATTTAAGGATTTCAATTTTACAAGCTGATGAAGTTAAAATATAGCTCACCTAGGATAGTATAGAAAACGAGCTGGGAGAGCAAAGCTGATCAGTAGCTAGTCAACTCGATGTTCCTGAGGTCCCTACAAAACAAGTACACGTGAACTAAGCCGGGGGTTGATCCGGCGGAAACCCCTCCGACGCTCAAGTCAGATGTATGGATCGTAGAGAGAGTAGAGAGAATAAAACTTGAGGTGAATTGTCAATAATGAGAACGTACCTTTACAAATGAATAAAACTTCTATTTATATGTCGTTGATTGAGTTGGGCTTATTTTGTTGGGCCCAAGCCTTATTTTGAAGGTGCTTGGGCTTTCGTGTAATGGGCCCGAATACTTTCGTGTATTGGACCTAATTGTTAAATGAATTGGGGCCCATTGGGTCGGCCCAATTAGGTATATCATTAAGCCCCCCAACTCTCGATTCGAGATGGGGACTTGTCTAGAGGTATCCGGGTCGTGTCGAGAGTTAATTGCGTCGTCTATTGAATTGTTTCCGTTGGTGGTGAAATAATTCCTTAATTTAAATAAGGGATTATTGTATTTATTTGGCAGCCAAGTATATATTTAAGGGTTTTAAATAATATACTAGGGCCAGATAAATAGACTCCTTTTGCGGTGCGAAGCGTTAAACTTCAACTCCTACGAAATATCTATGGGTATGTATTTTTAATTCTCAATCTTCTTCTGTGCTATTCTTCTCTTGAAAAATATTTTTTGCGGTAGAGTAGAAAATCTATTGTTTTCTTGATTGCTTCTCTGGGGAAAAATATTTCTGATGTCGAATTCGGGTAATTCGAAATCTTTGCGAATTAAACTTCGAGATCCGGTTGGAGGGGGCAGGAAAACCTTTGGGACGGTGGGTGTGGAACGCGAGAAACTTGTGGTATCGGGTGCGGAAATCGGATCCGCAGTAGAAGATGCACGGAATTTTGTGCAGATGAGGGAGAAAAGGAGGGCTGCCGCTGGCTTGAGCCGCGCCGGAAGCCGGGTAAATTTGTGTGTGGGCGCGCGCGTCGAGGCGGCTTTGGAGCCGAGTGGAGCTGATGAGCCGCCGGCTTGCTCGAAGAACGAGGAGAGAGGAGAGAGAAACAGCAGGCCACGTGGGCCAGCTGTCGCTGGAGGCGCGTCGGAGATGGGGCAACGCGCGCGCGGGATTGGACCGTGTCCCGACGCGCGCGTGCTGGTTGGTGGAAGTAGCAGTGCTGACGCGCGCGCGCTGCCCAATCAAGGGGCGCGTGCGCCCGCGTCGGTGGCGGATGGTGGGGGTGCTGGTGACGCGCGCGCGCTGCCCAATGTGGGCGCGCGTACGCGCGCGTCGCTGGAGGGTTTCGGGGCGCGTGAGCGCGCGTGTGTGGCTGGGGAAGAGCCACGTGGGCTAGCTGTACTGGGGGACGCGCGCGCGCGTGATTCAGCCCCTTTTGGGGTCGCGCGCGCGCGTGAGGGCGCGTGTGAAGTTGGTTTCGGGCTCGGTTCGCGCGAAATTAACGGGCAAATTTCCGAGGGTGCTAATGTGCGTGATGTTTTACATGGGGAAAGTTTTGGTCGGCGAGAAATCATTGAATCGTGGAGTGATGATGTAGAAGTGCATAAGGATATTACTATTCCCCCTACCGTTGATGAAGTGGGTTCTAGTAGACGTCATTATAGGCGTCAAGTCGTGGATTTTGGGAGTGATAGCGATGATTCTAACCAATCGCCTTCGCCGAGTGAACATGCGGTGGCGAGTAGTGAAGGTGAGCCGATGGTCGAGGAGGAGGAGGAAGATGATATTCCGCTGGGTGATGTTGAGGTTGATAGTAGAAGGCAAAAGAAAAAGAAGCTAATTAATTTGGACTTAGTTGATTTTGATAGTGTGTTGACGGAAGAGCATCTGCACTCTATTCGTCGTTTATCTGGAGCGCCAAGTAATGTTGAGTTGTTGTTGCCTCAGAAGGGTGACTGTTTGTATTCGCCACCCGATGGATTTCATACGGTGTTTTTGGGTTACTTGACGTGTACCTCTCAGATTACACCGCATCCGACCTTGTTGAAGGTTTGCGAGGAGTTTAAGATAGGGTACAGTCAGTTAACGCCGACTGCAGTTCTTACGTTCGAGGCGTTTCACCATAGGTTGTCTTTAGTTGGTTTGCCTATGACCGTGAGTATGTTCAAGGCGTTATTTACGTTACATCGTCCCAATATGACGCCTTTCTTTTGTTTTCATCCTCGCGTTCCTTATCGATTCGTGAAGAGTGTGAAGTTATCTTTGGGGAAATGGAAAACCCATTTTTTTATGTGAGGGCTCCCACTTTTGAAGTTCCTGTTGTTTGGAATCCTTCGTGCGAGAGTTTCACGATAACGGCGAATATGGCGAAAAGGATTGAAGAGTCGGGATTGTGTGACGTGGAATTTGACCCGAGGGTTTTAATACCAAAGCCGAAGGGTCAGCGCTGTATATCCTTTTGTTGCCTTGACTTGTGTTTTTTTTTTTTTTTTTTTTTGTAGTTCTGTGGTAGTATATACCTCATGTCTCTTATGTGTTTGTTATCTTTTGTAGATGGGGGAATCACTTTTGCGGCACTTCAAGCTAAGGCGAATGGGACGTCGAAGAAGTCATCGAAGAAGGTACCCTCAGCGATGGGAGGTTCTTCAAGTGGTTTGCCTCGTGAGGAGGTTCATGTAGAAACTCCTCGAATAGTCGCAGATGACCGTAGTAGTGCTGGTGAAGTGGAGGGGCGTCCACCGAAGAAGGATCGTGGCAAGGGAAAGAGGGTGGATACCGAGTATGTGGCTGTGCCTAAGCGTCCCCGGGTAGACCCAGAGGAGACTTATGCTTTCCATGGTGGATGAGGGAAACAACTGTTTACTTATGGCGTGAACCGCGATGGTAAGGAATCGTACTGGGATGTATCGGACTATGATTTGCCGATGTTGAGTACCGATGGATTCGTTCGAGAGTATGACCGTGCACGGATGTCTGGTAAGGGTCCTTCTCACATGCTAGAGTTAGCTGGTGGGGACATATGTCGGGTGAGTACTTGTCTACTTAAGACAATTTTTTATGTTTTATTCCTTCTTGATTTGCGAAAAATATTGTTATTTATTATTATTTGTTTTTTTTTTTTTTTTTTTTTTTTTTTGTAGTTGGTGGCGACTTGGAGATATCTCATGGAGCACGGTAGGAAAGTGGAAGCTATGAAGGAAGAGGAGCGGGCTCGAATTCACGCGCGTGAGGATGATCTTCTAAGCCAGTTGGAAGTAGCGCGGTCCGATCTTGCTCAACGCTCGGAAGAGCTTGCTCGGAAGACAGAGGAGCTTGCGCAGAAGACAGAGGAGCTCGAGGTTATCCGAGGTGATGCGAAGGCGTATAAGGATGATGTTCACAAGTTGAACGAATGCTACGACCAGCTCAAGGAGAAATACGAAGTTGAGAAGGCGACGGGGAAGAGGTTCCTCACGACATCAGGTGGTGCGGCTTATAAGGAGTCCATCGTGGAGGAAACCAAGCTTAGTTTCCGAGGTAGTGATGAGTGTGCTGCTATGATTGAGGAGCATGCGTTGGCTGTGGTCTATAAGCCATTAGTGCGTGCTTGTCGCAAATATCTTCGCGATGCGGGTGGTATCAGTGAGAAGGTGATTCGAGGGATGGAGGCTGGTATCTCGGATGGAGAGGATGATGAGGTAGATGTTGATGGGACAGGCACAGAGCTTGTGGCTGATATTGTTGCTGATGATCCCACTGTGGGGACGTCTTCCGCCCGCAGTAGGGGAGTTTAGATTTATTTGCTAGGATAGTTAAACTTATATATATATATATTTTTTTTTTGTGTTTGGAGTCTTATTTTATTTTTCTCGCTAATGTAGATGGGTATGTCCTCTACTATTTCGTTTGAATTTTTTCCTTGTTCGACATTTGAAATTTGGTATCTTGAATTATTTGTTTTGACATTGTCAAGAGTTAATGCGCTGCTTATATGTATTTACACTTAGCATTGTACGCGATGTACTTGAGGAGGGGATCAGTCTCCCAAGGTTTTTGTTAAGGGTCGTGCCCTTTGTTCGGACCGCTTGGGTCTTAAATATATTTGTCCGTGGCCACGTTTTAAAATTAACACCTCGTGAAACAAATAAAAGGACTTAGCTAATCCAGCTGGCCAGGCTATACGGATTATCTAAATCTCTCTAAGTGTTTGTAGGGTGATATTGACTTGAACTCATGGTAAGAGGTAATTTGTATAGACGTAAAGGCGTAGATAGTAAAGCAAAAAGTATTCTTTATTCAACGATAGCAAAGGAGAATTATTACATGCCTATGTGAGGCGAATGTAAGTAAATGACTAATGCGATGGGCCTACGTGAGGCAAAGGTAAATAACTACTGGTGGAGCGAGAGAGAAAAAAAAAATTTTGACTTGATAAAAATTGTTCTAAGTGATTGTACTACACTTGTTCTTCTTCTTCCACGTCTTGCTTGTACTCGTTCGTTTTGCTGTGCTGATGGTAAAATGAATTCCTTTGGCGTTTCTACGCCTGTCAAATATAATTGAGAAAAAAGAGTTTTGTCTAAGCATTTGTATTGAAGACTTAGTAATTTAAGCTGAGGGGATGTGCATTGCCGATCTACGTACCATGCTATGGGGATGTTTTTTTTTCTTTCTTGCACTTCGAGATATGAAATCAAGTCGTGAGTTGCTGCGAGTTACTATGCGATCATGCCTGCTGGTGGAATTATTTTTTCACGTTAGTAGGATTAAATAAGATCATCCGTGTGTTGAATGCGAGTGGAAGTATAGTTACCTTTGGCGATGTGGTATGGAGTGTTCTCGCTCTTTGGGCCATTGCTAGAGTAATATGCATCCTCTCATAATGGATCTCAATCTGTAATAAGATGGTGGGATGTGATGAGGAATTGCTGGTGAAAATAAATTTACTAGCCCCCCAGTTTAGGTGGGATGTTAACGCACCTGGTCATGTAGTAGAAAAATTTCTAACCATCTAGGAACAGCTTACAAGACGAGTTACGTGGAAGGTCGTGGAGCCTGCAGATGCAACAATTTGTAAGTAACTTTCATATAGAAAGGGTATGGATGGTGATCTTAACTGATCTGAAGTAAGGTAGATGTATACCTTAAGCGTAGAACCGCTTGAGGTTCCCTATATTTCATGTTCTGGGTATAGGGCGTCCATCAATGTTCTCGAGGCGATATGCTCCCGTGTTGACCACCTTTGTGATTTTATACGGTCCTTCCCACTTTGGGTCGAGCTTACCGATGGGGTGAGAGGCTTCAGCTTTTCGGAGGACTAAATCTCCGACTTGAAAGGAGCGAGGGCGGACTTTTGAGTTATATGCCTTGGCCATGCGTGATTTATACATCTGTTGTCGGATGTATGCGATCTCACGTAACTCATCTACGAGGTCTAGGCTTCCCCGCATAGCCTCTTCATTAGCTGTTGGGTCATAGTTAGTGATTCGCCAAGATGGTTCTCCTATTTCGACAGGGGCGATAGCCTCTGTTCCGAAAGCTAGATTGAAGGGCGACTCTCCGGTTGCTGCTCGTGGGGTTGTGCGATAAGCCCAAAGTGCGTTAGGCAATTCGTCCACCCACTTCCCTTTGGCACTTCCAAGTCTTGTCTTAAGGTGTTGGAGTATGGTGCGATTCCTGACCTCCGTCTGGCCATTAGCCTGTGGATTTGCTACGGATGTGAAGAATTGTTTGATGTCTAAGCCGAGGCACCAATTCTTCACTTTGTCACCGCAAAATTGGGTTCCATTATCTGAGATAATGGAACGTGGGATTCCAAAGCGACAGACGATGTTCTTCCATAGGAATTGGATGACTTCTTCTTCTCGGATACGTGCTAAGGGTTCCGCCTCCACCCATTTGGTGAAGTAGTCCACTGCTACAATGAGGTACTTACGTCCTCCTGTGGCGGGTGGAAATGGTCCAACTAAGTCCATCCCCCATTGGGCGAAAGGGATGGGGCTGTCAATTGGTTGCATTAATGCTGCTGGTAGGTGAGTGATATTTGCATGCTCTTGGCAGGGCCTACACTTCCGGACTAACTTCTTCGCGTCTTCATGCATCGTTGGCCAATAGTAGCCTTGCCTCAGTAGTTTGAGAGCTAAAGTTCTCCCGCTTAAGTGATTTCCGCAGATGCCTTCGTGTACTTCTCTAAGTACGTAATCCGCTGTGGTTGGGTCGAGGCACTTGAGGTAAGGAAATGAGAACCCTCGCTTGTATAATTCTTCTCCCACTATGACGAAGCGAGCGGCTCTCGTTTTTAACTTTCGTGCTTCGGTGGATTCCGCTGGAAGTTCTCCCTTCTTGAGATACTTCAGGATTGGAGTGAACCAGCATGGTTCATCCTCCTCGGTGTACTGTACTTCTGTGGGTGAAGTTATCTCTGGCTGAGGTGAGGTGAGGAGCGTCACCTTCCGACTTCCGATGCTAGCCATGGAGCTTCCAAGCCTAGCTAATTTGTCAGCATGGATATTATTGGAGCGAGGTACTTGTCTTATCTCGTAGCTCTCGAATTTAGATAAGAGAGTGTGCGCGAGAGCTAAGTATTTGGCCATGGTGTCTTCTTTAGCCTCGTAAGCTCCAAGTACTTGGTTGACGACGAGCTGAGAATCGCTTTGGATTAGGAGCTTGCGCGCTCCGGCTGCCAGGGCGAGGCGGATTCCTGCTATCAGTGCTTCGTACTCAGCGACGTTGTTCGAGGCTGTGAATTCGAAGCGTTGAGCATACTCGAATTCGTCTCCGTCGGGGTTTGTTAGTACGATGCCCGCTCCACCTCCTGTTGTAGTAGAAGATCCATCGACGCTGACGGACCAAGTAGGTAGAGAGGTGTTTTCTTCTACTGTGGTCATTTCGACTAGAAAGTCAGCCAGTATTTGCGCTTTGATAGCTGGGCGGGGTTTGAATTCTACTCCGTATTCACTTAGCTCTATAGCCCATTTTGCTAATTGTCCGGACGTTTTGGGACTCCTTAGTATTTGCTTCAGTGGATAATTGGTGAGAACCACTACTTGATGTGACTGGAAGTAAGGTCGAAGCTTTCGGGCAGCGTTGATGAGGGCGAGAGCGAGCTTCTCCATATTGGTATAGCGTTGCTCGGCTCCTTGAAGAGCGCGACTTATGTAGTATATGGGTTGGTGACCTTTTCCTCCATCTCGGCTGAGGACCGCGCTGATGGCATCAGCCGAGGTAGCTAAGTACAGCATGAGTGTGTCTCCCGGCTGAGGTTTTGTGAGCAAGGGTGGTGAAGCGAGGTATGACTTTAGCTCAGTGAAGGCTTTTTGACATGCCTCATCCCACTCGAACTTTTTTCCTCCCCTTAAAATCTTGAAAAATGGGAGAGCTTTGTCCGCTGATCTTGAAATGAATCTATTCAGGGATGCCAAACAGCCGTTGAGTTGTTGAACTTTCTTGATCGATGTTGGCGGAGCCATGGAGGTGATTGCTTCGATTTTAGCGGGATTAGCTTCGATTCCTCGCTGCGAAATCATATAACCCAAAAATTTGCCTCCCCTAACTCCGAATGAACATTTGAGGGGGTTGAGCTTCATCTTATATTTTCGCAGGGTGGCGAAACACTGATCCAGATCAGTTAGGTGGTCCGAGACCTTGACACTTTTGACGAGCATGTCGTCGATATACACCTCCATATTTTTACCGATCTGATCTGCGAACATTTTGTTCACTAGACGCTGGTAGGTGGCTCCTGCGTTTTTTAACCCGAAGGGCATGACTTGATAGCAGTAGATGCCTTGGTCAGTGATGAAACTAGCCCTCTCTTGATCTTCTGGTGCCAGTAAGATCTGGTTATATCCTTGGTATGCATCGAGGAAGCTGAGGAGTTCGCACCCCGAGGTCGAATCGATGAGCTGATCGATTCTGGGTAGAGGAAATGGATCCTTAGGACAGGCTTTGTTGAGGTCAGTGAAGTCTACGCATAATCTCCATTTTCCTCCGGGTTTGGGAACGAGCACTACGTTCGATAACCATTCAGGATACTGAACTGGTCGTATATGACCCGCCTCTAGAAGTTTAGCCACTTCTGCCTTGATATGCTTGTTGCGTTCGGGTCCAAACGTTCGTTTCCTCTGTTTGACTGGCTTCATCTTCTTGTCGACGTTAAGCCGATGTAGGGCTACCTGAGGGGGAATGCCCGACAAATCTTGGGCTTTCCATGCGAACACATCTCCATTGTGTCGCAGGAAGTTGATTAGCTGCTGCTCCGTCTCAGGATCTAAATCAGATCCGATGCGCAGGAGTTTGGAATCATCTCCAGGTGTGAGCTCTATGAACTTAAGCTCTTCGACAGCCGCTAGCTTGATGCTATCGTCTGGTACACTGATGAGGATTTCTTTATTGTCCTCAATGATTGCATTGACCCACTTCCGTTTGTCGGATTTTTGGGTATCGTCTCCCTTTCCGGGCGGTTTAGGCTTCTTTGAGGGTTCTCGTAGGGCCCTTGCATAGCATTCTCGAGCGAGACGTCTATCTCCAAGCACTTCTCCCATTCCACAGGGAGTAGGGAACTTCCACTTCTGATGGTAGGAGGAAGGTACTGACTTGAATGTGTGGATGGCTGGCCTCCCTAGAATGATGTTGTAGGGTGATGGCCTGTCGACGACGAGGAACTTGATTAGTTTCGTGATTCGACAGGGGTCTTCCCCTAAAGTGACAGGCAGCTCCACTTCTCCCATGGATAAGATGCCTTCTCCTGTGAATCCTTTCAGGGGTGTGGAGACGGGACTAAATCGGGCATTATCTATACCCAGCTGCTTAAAAGCGTGGAGGTACATGATGTCAGCCGAACTTCCACCGTCCACTAATATCTTCTTGACCAAGAAGTTGGCCACCGTTGTTGTTACTACCAATGCATCGACATGGTCTTCATCTGGACCTTCGAGGTCGGAGGAGTTGAAGACTATGCTGTGATCAGGTCTTCGTATTTGATATATGCGTTCGGATGGAGAAGCGCGTTCTTGATTCATGCGCGCTGATCGAGCGAGTGTGCGTCTTGCATTCTGTGAATCGCCTCCCGCTGGTCCTCCGGAGATGAAGGAGATGATTCCCCGGGTAGGCTGGTTATCATTGTTATCTAGGTCACGTCGGTGACCCCCATCTTCTCGTCTTTGTTGTTGATCTCGATTGCTATCTCGGCGTGGAGGATCATCACGGCGTTTATTTCGCGGCTTATCGACGTATTCGCCTAAATGGCCCTGTTTGATCAGCCTCTCAATCGCCATTTTAAGTTGTGCACATTCCTCCGTAGTATGCCCTTTGTCTTTATGGAATCGACAATAGCGATCCGACTTTTCTCGCTTTGCATTCGGCTGCATAGGACGTGGAGGCTCCGCTAAACCTCTCTGTTCTATCACGTGAAGGATTTCAGTGAGGCGAGCGTTTAACGGAGTGAACCTATTGTAGGAAGAGGAGGGTTGGCTTGGAGGTGGAAGTGGTGGACGTCGGTCATCACGCCTCCTATTGTCCTGACGGTCATCTTCCCTTTTCCTTTTAGGGGGAGCGTGGGTGGAAGCTTCCTCTATCCTGACGTACTTTTCGACTCGGTTTAACAACTCCTCTAGGTTGCCTGGTGGTCTTCCGGCAATAGATTCCTTGAATCTACCCGGTTTCAAGTTCTGTTGCATAATCCCTGAGAGCATGTCTTGCCCCACACTGGGGACTTCATGGACGGCTTCTACGAAACGTTTGATGTAGTTGCGGAGTGTTTCGTTATCTCTCTGCACTACAGAGAAAAGATGAGCTGGGGTCTTGGCGTATTGTTTGTTGATGGCGAATTGGTTGGTGAATCGGGTCGACAACCGAGCGAAGGTGTCAATGGACCCTATGGGTAGGGAGTTGAACCAATTCATTGCCCTCTTGGAGAGAGTGGTGCGGAACATCTTGCACATCGCCGCATCCGTCGGGCCGTATAAATCCGCCATGGCACTAAATTTCTCAATATGTTCCTGTGGGTCGGTGGTCCCTTCGAATTGAGGTAACCCCGAGATCTTTACTCCTTGAGGTAATACCTCGTTGAGGATCTCTATGGTGAAGGGACTGCGTCTTGCTGGGAGAGGCATCCTCTCACCCATTTGATTATTTGGTTGGGAGAAAAGGTTTTGGCGAGACACTCGGCTGTTTACCTCGCCTTCTCCCTCATTAAAGAGAGGGATTCTTGGTGGCGATGCATTCCCCCGTAGGGGTGAGCGCCGACGTTGTTGTCTAGGCTGTGCTCCTCTGTGATTAGTAGATAGCTGCACTCGGGACCGTGGGTCCGACGTAGAGGAAGAGACGCTTATTTGATTCTGGATCGGCGGTGGGGCCACTGGTGGTACTATAGGTGGAGCTTGTGCTGGTATCGCATTGGGAGCGTTTGCTCCCATCGTGGCGATATATTGAGTTACGGCCTCCGTGGCGGCGCGAGTAGAAGCTTCCGCTATCATACGTTGGAGTGCGTCCTCGGTTATCTGAACCGTTCGAGGAGCAGGGAGTGGTGGATCGGCGAGTGGTGGGTCCCGAGGGGGGATCACCTGAACCTCGCGAGGTGGATCTGCAGTACGTGGAGGAGCTGGCTCCGTGGCACGTGGAGGAAGTTGCTCCGCGGCGCGTGGAGGAGGTGGGATGCCAGATCCTCCACGGGCGGGGAGGTTATTAGCTGTGTCGTTTTCTCTCCGAGCTGATGCCTCAGGAGGATCTTGTTGGCTACGTGATCTGGTTTGCATCGTTCCCACAGACGGCGCCAAAATGATGAAGCTAAAATATAGCTCACCTAGGATAGTATAGAAAACGAGCTGGGAGAGCAAAGCTGATCAGTAGCTAGTCAACTCGATGTTCCTGAGGTCCCTACAAAACAAGTACACGTGAACTAAGCCGGGGGTTGATCCGGCGGAAACCCCTCCGACGCTCAAGTCAGATGTATGGATCGTAGAGAGAGTAGAGAGAATAAAACTTGAGGTGAATTGTCAATAATGAGAACGTACCTTTACAAATGAATAAAACTTCTATTTATATGTCGTTGATTGAGTTGGGCTTATTTTGTTGGGCCCAAGCCTTATTTTGAAGGTGCTTGGGCTTTCGTGTAATGGGCCCGAATACTTTCGTGTATTGGACCTAATTGTTAAATGAATTGGGGCCCATTGGGTCGGCCCAATTAGGTATATCACAAGCCTATTTCAATTTTACATGCAATATTTTGCATATAGAATTTTATCCATTTGATTAATATTGTGGCTAACAACAAACCACCGAATTTTATCCATTTGATTAATATTCGTGTGTTGGTGACAACTGACAATTTTTTTTCAATTGAAATATTATGAAAAATCTATTAGGGATAGTTTTGTCAATTCAATGAAGTCAACACTTAAATCCCACTAAGGAGCGGTGGGCTAAATAAAAACATATCATAGGGGGTCTTTGCTAATACTTTCACATGAGGTTAGGGGTACTGTGAACGAGCCGAGTTCGCCTCTTTTGGCAGGCTCGAGCTCGAGCCCAAGCTCATTTTGATGTTTTTTTTTAATATTTTTTTAATTATTATTTTATTATTATTAAAAATTATTTTATAAAAATTACAAAATAAACAACAAATTGTAATTATATGTATTTTTTAATATTTATATTTATATTTTTATTTATTTCTATAATATTTTATATTATTATACATTATTTAAATAAAAAAAATAAAAAAAGCTCGCGAGCCGGCTCGTGAGCTTACAAACAACTAAAAACTGGATCGAGCTCGAGCTCCAAAAACTCGAGTACGAGTTCGAGTTTTTTTGCGAGCGGGCTCATCGAGCTCACGAGTCGGTTCAGCTCGTTTACCACCCCTACACGAGGTCGTTGCTACTATTTTAACACGAGTACTTTTCGGACGATTATAAATTACACAGGGGTATGTGCTAATAACTCTAAAAACTAATGATGTTCCTATAATATAACTTTAATTCAAACGATGAATTTATATTTATAAGTGTTCGTGTAAGCAAATTCCGGCCATCAAACATGAAAATCTGATCTCAAAATGACAAATATATATGTGTATATATATATATATATATATATATATATATATATATATATATATGTGTGTTAATCACAAAAAGGCCCATGACAAGGGCACTTAATTAAAAGAGGGACATCCAACTTTTTTGTTTTTCAAATAAATCCAGCTCATTCAAACTTATTTGCAAATAAGGAAAATCCTTTTATATATACCAAAATTACCCCCAATTTATTGAAACTCAATTCAACTCCAATTTCTTGATTTACACCCCAATTTAGCCCAATTACATCAATTAACCAATTTTAACCCTAATTTCAATTTTGACCCGCCCACCACAGGAGACCGCCGGTCTCCGGCGTTGGCTTTTTTTTTTTTTTTCTTAATTTTTTTTCTTAATTTTTTTTTTTAATTAATATTACTATCTTGGCTGCTAAATTACTGTCTCCGACAGTTATTTAACTGTCGGAGACAGTAATTTCACTGTTAATTGACTTTTTTTTTTCTTCAAAAATATTTTAATTAATATCACTGTCTTTGCTGCTAAATTACTGTCTCGAACAGTTATTTAACTGTCGGAGATAGTAATTTACTGTTAATTAACTTTTTTTTAAAAAATATTTTAATTAATACTACTGTATTCGTTGTTAAATTACTGTTTTCAGCAGTTATTTAACTGTTAATTGACTTTTTTATTCTTAAAAAATATATTTTTAATTAATATTACTGTATTGGTTGCTAAATTACTGTCTCCAGCAGTTATTTAACTGTACAAGACAGTAATTTAACTGTTAATTGACTTTTTTTTAAAAAAAAAAAAATTCCGTAAAAAAAATTATTTTAATTAATATTACTGCCTTGGCTGCTAAATTACTGTCTCCAACAATAATTTAACTGTCTTAAACAATAATATTAATAATATTACTATTCGGGAAAATAATTTTCATAATATTACTGTCTAAGACAATAATTTAGTAGCCAAGACAGTAATATTAGTTAAAATATTTTTTTCTAAGAAAAAAAAAAGTCAACGTCGGAGACTGGCGGTCAACAGTGGTTGACCGGGCGGAAAAAAAATTTAGGAAAAAAAAAGTTAAAAAAAAAAGTCTACGCCGAAGACCGGCGGTCAACGCCGGAATCTGGCCGGAAAAAAAAATTTTAGAAAAAAAATTATTTTCTGAAAAAAAAAATATTTTGGGGGTTAATGTGATATATTTGTTTAAATCTGGGGTCAATGTGTAATATTAAGGAAGTTAGAGCATAATGGATGAAATTGATAAGAATTATATTATGGAGGGTATTTTAGACTAAAGACATGGGGATGAGTTTAATTGAGATAGTGTTATTTTTTTCGGACTAAAATGCATTTATGTCCCATGTGATGGACATTTTTTACATTCGCCAGTAATATATTTAATATATTTGATGCGGTCAACAATAAGTTAACTCGAATCACTATGGGCCTGGAATGTAATATTGGGCTTTTAATTGATAATTGGGCCCAAATATTATAGTTATAATTTTTGGGCCTCATCATATTTTTGGCCCATGCACATCAATATTATATATAATAGGTTGAATGTGTTCCTTTTTTATATGGAAAAAATTACCCTACAAAATAGTCTTCAGCTATAGAATTTGAAGGGCAAATTAGGCTATTTTACTAATATCCTCTAATAATAATACATGATAATGAATATTGAAAAAGAAATTAACCAATTCATATTCATATAGGATTTTAATTGACTTTAAATTTCATTAATATTTCTAACATTACAAAAAACGGTGTAGAGAAAAAAAATGATTACTCAAAGTTTTTAGAGGTTTGAGAAAATACTAAGGCTTGGCATCTAAATTAATTATTAATTATTAATTAATTACTAGAAAGGTGAGAAAAGAAAAATTCAAGGTCAATTACATAATCAATTCATATACACTAATGATAATGGTTAACTTCATAGGATACATGCATGTAGAAATTCAAATAGTCCCACGATCTCAATGTAGTTTTTTTTTTTTTGAGTAAATCTCAATGTAGTTCTTAGAATTAAATTGTATATTGATATATTCTTTCAACCGGCTATTTAAACTTGAACTTTTTAATTTAAGAAAAATAATTAAAATGCAACGTCTCTTAGGTAATGGTTTGAGCCTTGAGGGCCTTTAAAGTTGAATCAATTCAGTCTTTCTCTCTGCATTCTTGAGCTTTTTCAAGTTGTACCATCTTGTGTTCCGTGGATCCATATTAGGAGTTTGATCACCCGGCCGAACATAGCTTTGTCTACATATATACCCTGATCAAGTTCGTAAACATCCTGTAATTTTCTGGTTCATCGATCTTCCATATATTAAAGTCTTCATATATGACTGGAATGCACATTTCT
Organism: Erythranthe guttata; assembly: GCF_056151865.1. Classification (NCBI taxonomy): domain Eukaryota; kingdom Viridiplantae; phylum Streptophyta; class Magnoliopsida; order Lamiales; family Phrymaceae; genus Erythranthe; species Erythranthe guttata. Next base: position 8,377,441 of record NC_142539.1, on the reverse strand, counting down.
TGTACGAATCAAATGAGGAACACGAAGATCGAAGGAGAAACGTAGACCAGATGAAGTACAAATATTACAGGAAGATCCTGTAATATTTTATTTAACAATATTATTTCTTATTTGTTTATATAAATTATGTTTAGATGATTAATTATTTAGCATTGAACATTTTAAAATAATTAATCACTTTCATTCATATGTAAATATATTGTTAATTCTCATAGAGTTTTATGGTAATAAAAGAAAAAAAGTAACTATGAAACTTACAGGTCTGAAAAAAGGGTGAAAATTGGCACCCAAATTAATTACCAGCAAGGTGGATACGTTACACATGTTCTATGGGCAGGGAAATAGAAATCCTTATTTAATCAGAAAAAAAGGATGAAAATAGTTCAAAGTTTTTCTTTTCTTTTGTTTCTAATAATTTTTTATTTTTATTTTTATTTTTATATGTGCTTATACCCATTCAGTGTAGTACATACTAAATGTAATGTGTCTGGTTTGTGTATTATGAAATTCAATCTCAATTAGCATAGAAAGATAAATGCAAGAAATTCAATGGTGTTTTTGCCTTTTAATTTTACAGGAAACTCGAGAGTCAATGTGTTAGTACTCCCTTTGTCCCATATTATTTGTCTTTTTGGAGAGTTTTTCTTGTCCCAAATTACTTGTTAATTATAGATTTTCAATAAAACATTAATTGTTGGAATAAATTTGAATAAATCCCATGAAACCATCATGCCCAATCCTCAAGAATATTGTGCATAAACGTAAATTGGAAGCGTACCTTACACCGTAATTCATTTGTGGAATTGATATGAAACGATCATAGATCTTCCAAATCATCATGTACATCCGAACCCGAGAACCCTTTAGACTTCTCTTCGTTTTTTTTATGTCAATGGAATACATAGAGAATCGAATTTGTACATGTGATCCGGGGAGCATGACCAATATTTATATATATATATATATATATATATATATATATATATATATATATATATATATATATATATATATATATATATATATATATATATATATATATGGGTAAATGGCAAAAATGACCATCACATGTGATTTAAATGCATTTTGGTCCATAAAAATAAAAAAAAAGTCTCTCAATTAAGCTCATCCCCATGTCTTTAGTCAAAAATACCCTCAATAATATAATTCTTATCAATTCCACCCATTATACTCTAACTTCCTTAATATTACACATTGACCCCAAATTTAAACAAAATATATCACATTAACCCCCAAAACTTTTTTTTTCAGAAAATAATTTTATTTCTGAATTTTTTTTTCCGGCCAGATTCCGGCGTTGACTTTTTTTTTTTTGAAACTTTTTTTTTCCTGAAATTTTTTTCCGGCCGGTCGACCACCGTTGACTTTTTTTTTTTTGAATTGTTTTTCTTAGAAAAAAAATATTTTAATTAATATTACTGTCTTGGCTACTAAAGTACTGTCTCAGGCAGTAATATTACTGTTTGGGACAGTAATATTATGAATATTATTTTTTTCGAACAATAATATTATTAATATTATTGTCTAAAACAGTTAAATTACTGTTGGAGACAGTAATTTAACATCCAAGGCAGTAATATTAATTAAAATAATTTTTTTTAAGGAAAAAAATTAAAAAACAAAAAAAAAAGTCAATTAACAGTTAAATAACTGCCGGAGACAGTAATTTAGCAACGAATACAGTAATATTAATTAAAAATATTTTTTTTAAGAATAAAAAAGTCAATTAACAGTTAAATTACCTGTCTCCGACAGTTAAATAACCGCTGGAGACAGTAATTTAGCAACGAATACAGTAATATTAATTAAAATATTTTTGAAGACCAAAAAAAAAAAAAAGAGTCAATTAACAGTTAAATTACTGTCTCCGACAGTTAAATAACTGCCGGAGACAGTAATTTAGCAGCCAAGACAGTAATATTAATTAAAATATTTTTTTTAAGAAAAAACAAAATTATAAAAAAAAGAAAAAAAGAAAGTCAACGCCAGAGACCCGGCGGTCAACGACAGTTGACCGGCCGGAAAAAAATTTCAGGAAAAAAAAATTTAAAAAAAAAAAAAAAGTCAAGGCCGGTAAACGGCGGCGACCGGCGGTCTCCGGTGGTGGCGGGTCAAAATTGGGGTCAAAATTGAAATTAAGGTTAAAATTGGTTAATTGATGAAATTTGGCTAAATTGGGGTGTAAATCATTAAATTGGAGTTGAATTGGGTTTCAATGAATTGGGGGTAATTTTTATATATATAAAAGGATTTTCCTTATTTGCAAATAAGTTTGAATGGGCTGGATTTATTTGAAAGACAAAAAAGTTGGATGTCCATCTTTTAATTAAGTGTCCTTGTCATGGGCCTATTGGCCATTACCCCTATATATATATATATATATATATATATATATATATATATATATATATATATATATATATATATATATATATATATATATATATATATATATATATATATATATATATATATATATATAACCTAATGGGCTATCTTGTGCAATTTCATTTTTGGCCCATCACTATAATAAAATTACCTTAATGTCTCTACACGTTAAAGGCCCACACCCTATTAGACACATTAAAACTCAATCTAGATAAACCTTAATCGATCACTTTAATGGACTTAACCTTATGTGACAGTCTTGCAATACATATTATTTCACATATAAGTCCAACATTGGATTAACGATCCAACAATCTCCCAGTTGGACTAGATGTGTAACTTTTTAATTATAGGTTGCATAAATGACCTTTGAGCTCAAATTTGCTGTCATTACTGAAGTGTGTCTATAACCAATCTCGTCCATCAATCATGCTAACATCGAATCAAAGGGGTCTTCGTTCACATTAGCCGTAACGGGACCCAACAATGGTCATAATTTCAACACAATTGAATGACATATATTATGATGTGGATGTGTTGTAGCATGGAAATATCATACAATGTGACCTTAACATACCTATTTCCGATTGGTCTTCATTAATGAGATCAAACCTTAACAAATCAGAGTGTTAATACACCAAAACCTTAAATCTCCAGAAATTATCCTTAGAGTATCCTTAATCCGAAATAACTCAAAAAATGTGCATACGTCAAAAGAACACATTTATTATGAACTCCCACTAAAATCGGATATCCTTATATAATATGACACCTATAGGAGCAATATGCTCATAGAACCTTTTAGGTGACATCCTTAGTGCGCACGCTTAATGGAGTTTATATCGACGTGTTTTATAGACACATGTCCACTCTGTATATTAATAATACAATGCTTTAATGCATTTTATAAACTGGCTACCGCAGTGAAAAGTGTTTTGAGTGTTGGCTAAACACTCGTACTTCAATTATAGTTTAACTAGGTATACATTATTTAAAATGGATCTATAAAGTACAAACATCATACAAATTCGAAATCAGATAACTGAATGACCTCCTAGATGACCTGATTTCTATAAATGAGCATATTTGACCTTATATTCTCTATAATTATCGTATAACGCTATTGTTTATTTTCAAAATCTTCTCTATATAGTTATTTAAATATCTGCCAAACTTTACGTATGATTTAGTCGAATGCGCACATATTGAAATATGCATATAATTTCCCAAAGCTGAGAGCATAGGGAACCTTTTGCATTCTTCTTTACCGTAAGATCTTTATTGGGCATTGAATAAGAGGTGCATGATTATCTCCCACATATCAGATGGTATGTACAAACATTAATTTTATTTAATTTACCTCACAAATATGAGATAATCATTATGAATTATAACACCGTTTAGGGAATCCTAAAACTCTAAAATAGAGTACGGAGTGAAACTCTTAGTGATTAGACTTTATTTATAACTTTTTCAACATTGTCTATTGAAATTTCAAACAGTCTCAAACATACATTTGTGACCAAATGATTTCACACTTTTGACAATTGATAAGATCCCAAATGTCATTATCATCTTAAATTTAATTCAATTTAATATTGTATTCACTCAAGGTTGTTGAGTTTATATTTAAAGATCAATTCCCTTTATGTGGGAGAAGAAATTATTTTTATCAGTGTCTATAGCAACAAAATGAGAAAAATAAATTTTCTCTTTCATACAACAACGAGTATAACTTTTTCTCCCCCCTTAAACTCAATATCCATAAGAGATCTTATACATCCCGTCTTAAAAAAACCATACGTTGTAGTCTTTAGTGCTTCTCTTAAGATTAGAAGCAAAACGTTACTTGTCATTTGACATAATTTGGAGATTCATATCTAAATAACAGGTAAAGCGGACATTATCCTGTTACTTTTGAAAAATCTATTATGATGTCTATACTGCAACTATGTGTCATTCTACGGGATAGTAGCTAACTGAGTACTTTTAGTTTTTTGTCGTTTATGTCATTTTATTCCTACACATAGTCAAATATGAGCTGACAAATAATTCATTTATCCTTTAGGTCTTGAGACAAACCTTATGTTATTAACTATAGATGTAGAAATAAAAATCAAACCATATTCACTTTAAAGTTAAGAAATAATCGTAACTTTAGTTCTTAAGCCGAAAATGAGATTAGACTAATACTGAATGCACTCATTAATGTTCCTTTTCTTTTATTAATTATGAAACAAGATTAGTCAAAACTATACTTCATTCAAACTTGTCATTTAATTTTTAATAATAAAATGTATCAAAGTACCTTAAAAAACATTCTAGTAATTGCCCTATTAATCTTAATGCCCCTAAAGATTTCTAAAATGGTACACTAAATGATCTTAATACTTATAATTAGAACCATCATATTCTTTAAGTCCCTTTATCTTAACCTTAAGGAAACTTTTAATTTCGAAAAAACTAGTCGGTCGTTCCATTTAAAAGGTAAAATCAAGATCTATGTACCCTAAATAATAATTAAATTGTGCTATAAAGCACAAGAACCAAAATTAACATTGACATATAATACAAAAGCGGAAGCATGAACTAAATAGAGAACATAAATAACAAGAAGACATGCTCACAACTATTATTATGTCATGAAAATATCAAATAAAATCTATGTATATGACATAATTAAACGAAATTGTGTTCATTTATAAAGTACCTAGCCCAATGTTAACATGACGTTATGGACGACTCGTTAACTTTTAAGCGGCAACTTTTGATAAATAAATATTGACGGTAAACTATCTTGTCAAACAATAAATCTATCTTAGTGCCAATTTATAGTTCACATGAAGTTCTAATAACTGTCACATATTTATTATATATCAACCACAAATTCAAATAAAGGTATATCCCATCTCAAGATACACTAGTAGAAAATTTTCTTTTTACTACGATTTTTTTTGCTACGGTCCAAAGCCGTAACAAAAGGGACTTTTTACTACGGGACAATTTTGAAGTCGTAGTAAATATTATGATTTACCGTAGTAAAAAAGTATTTGGTACGGCCATTTACCGTAGCAAAGTTTTTGTCACCCTCATATATACTACGGGGCAAATTCGTAGCAAATGCGTAGCAAAAGCCTTTTTACTACGAATTTGATACCTTTTGGTACGGTTAATGGTTGTAGTAAAAAGTCATTTTTCTACTAGTGATATCGGGCACTCATTAATAACTTATCTTTGGACAATGATAGTAACTTGTAAGTGATATCTAGGTGTAGTAATCAAACATTGACAATAAGAGCACATCAAATAATAATTCTATCTTAGGGCCGAACTACCATTCACATGCAAAAACAACCGAATAATCGCCACGCGTTTACCACCACAATGTGCACATGCAATTCTGCAAAGTATTGGCCTTGCTTAGTGCAGACACAATACCCACATTATTACATGCACAAAACTTTTTTTATTTCAAAATAAATTATGTTTCGCAGGAGAGCTCACTTAGGCGAGATGCTGCTTCTCTTAATTCATATCAAAATATATAAACAAAACCAATATTTGAATTTTAACTGAATTTAAGCTTATATATTTTCTCTAAAAAATCTTTAGACAAAGGCCTAATTAAATTATCTTATGAACCCAAATACCGCGTAATTTATATTTATAGTCAAAATAAATTCGACGAAATCTTCACGTTATAACCCAAAGATGAGCCTAAACCGCAAATCGTAAAATTCATATATATTTATTTGAATTTGAGCTTAAAATAAATTGGGCTCACAAATTCAACCTCGTCAGATTTAAAGCCAACAATAAATTTCGAACAAATAAATCCAAATTCTTATGAATTTTCACATAACAATGCAGTCAAAGTCTACACGTGTCATATATCGATTGGGTCAAACTTTATTGAGTTATACATGATAACTCATACATACATGGACCAACAAATGATGAAACTTTAATGAGTCAAAACCTGTTAAATTATAATAATTCATATCCATAATTTGACTAATTAATCCAAATTTCAATCCTAAAGGACCCGAACTTTAGAAATTTGAAATTCCCCAAAATAAAATGACTTAGGAAAATAAATTGAAATTCAAATTGAATCTCCCTTTATTGACCAAACAAATTCTTGAAGAGAAAAAAAATGATTTACTTATTCGTTTGATTATTCATAATAACTTAAATTTCAAGTGCCCCAAAAACCTTTTGTTAAAAACTTAAAATCAAGTTTTCTTCCTTAAAAATTGCCTTTCCCCCAAATTCAGAAAATGAAAAAATAAACTTGAAGAATTTAATTTAAAAAAAAAAATATAGATTTCTTTTAAGATATCATAAAATTTGGGGACTAAATTGTAAATTTCAATGACTTTATAACCTTCAAATCAGATTTTTCAGCACTTTTAAATGGACCCCTGTCCAAATCAGAAATAACCAAAATTAGGGGACATCAATTAAAACCTCAAGTTGGGGGGTCAAATTTTAACTAAAGAACCCATAAATGTTGGGGGTTAAATAGCAATTTTTGAAAACTTTAATCAAAATCTGAGTTTTCTTTTCCAAATTCCGCCTCCAACACCTTAAGGGCATTGCAGCCGTGAAGGCTGAACGACCGCCGAACTTAATACACCCAAAATAGAATTTCAGATTTGTTGATTAACCTGAAAATCAATTTCATAACACGGAAAATCAATCAAAATAAATATATAAAAAATCTAGATGATTCAAATTATCAAAGAAACTTAATCTGTGAAAATCAATTTCATAACACGGAGAATCAATCAAACTAGATATATAAAAAGTCTAGATGATTCGAACATGGTCGGCTCTATACCACTTATTGGAATAAATTTGAATAAATCCCATGGAATCGTTATGCCGAATCATCAAGAATATTGTGCATAAACGTAAATCGGAAGTGTACCTTACTCCGTAATTCATTCGTGGAATTGATATGAAACGATCAAGATCTTCCATATCATCATGTACATCTATCCGAACCTGAGATCCGGGGACCATGACCAATATATATATATATATATATATATATATATATATATATATATATATATATATATATATATATATATATATATATATATATATATATATATATATATTGATGATGCTAATTACTTAGATCACCTGGGGTAGTGTAGAAAACGAACTGGGAGAGCAAAGCGGACCAGTAGCTTGACAACTTGATTATCCTGAGGTACCTGCGATCATAGAACACATGAACTAAGCCGTGGGTTGATCCGGCGGAAACCCCTCTGACGCTCAAGTCAGACCTGCTGATCATAGAAAATAGTCCAGAGAATACAGTTGTAGTATTGCTCAGTTAATAGGACATACCTTAATAAAATGAGTAAAACCTCTATTTATATGTCGTTTATTGGGTTGGGTTTGCTTTGTTGGGCCCAAACCTTACTTGAAGGTGTTTGGGCCTCGGTGATATTAGTCTTCGATATTGGGCTCGTAGCCCAGTAAGTAAAGAAATTGTAGGCCCATTGGGTTGGCCCAATTAGGCATATCATTAAGCCCCCCACTCTCGAGTTGATGTGGGGGCCATGTTGTGATGGGTCTCAAATCGTGTCGAGAGTAAAAATTGTAGAAGTCGATCGTTGGCGTATGGCCTAATGGTATGCGAAAACGCGTTGGAGCGTGTGTCGGAGGGGCGTAAATGCGCATTGGCGCATAGCGCGACAAGGTTGTCGCGATGTAAGTTAATTGAGTCGTCGGTTTTGTCCCGCGACGATTTAGTAGCGAATTATCTCCTCGTGGGAGTTGTCTTGTCGCGGGGTAATAGTGTTGATCGAGTTATCTCCTTGTGGGAGTTGTCTCGCGATAATGTTGTAGCACGGATCAAGTAATCTCCTCGTGGGAGTTGTCTATGGGGTAATCGAGTTGATCGACTTACGTCCTCGTGGAAGTTGTCTCTAGGGTAATCGAGTTGATCGAGTTACGTCCTCGTGGATGTTGTCTCACGATAATGTAGTAGCACGGAGCTAGTATTCTCCTCGTGGGAGTTGTTATTTTTCGACATTGTCAATGTTTTGACGCGTTGCTTATATGTGTTTACATATAGCCTTGTGCGTGATGTACTTGAGGAGGGGATCAGACTCTCAAGATTTTTTTTCTTTTTTTATGGGGGTCGTGCCCCTTGTTAGACCTCGTGGGTCTTACGTATGTTTGGACCGTGGCCATGTTTTAATGAATGAACCATCGAAAACAAGTAGATAAATTTGAGTAATCAAGCTGGCCAGGCTATATAGATTCTCATAATGTCTCTAAGTGCTTCTAGGGTTGTAATCGTGCTAACTTGAGCTTGTGATTATATAGTGAATTTCGGGCGAGTTGTCTCCTCATGGGAGTTGTCTCGCGGTGAGTAATATTTATCGAGTGAGGTGGTTGCACGTGGGAGTTGCCTTGCAACGGATTTGTAGTATCGAGCGAGTTGGCTCCTCGTGGGAGTTGTCTCGCTGTGGGTTGTGGTACCAAGCGAGTTGGCTCCTCGTGGGAGTTGCCTCGCTGCGGGTCGTAGGATGGAGCGAGTGGTCTCATCGTAGGAGTTATCTCGTTGTGGGTTCGTAGACCCGAGGGAGTTGACTCCTCGTGGGAGTTGCCTCGCAACCGGTTATATGACTGAGCGAGTTATCTCCTCGTGGGAGTTTCCTTGTAAGGGGTTGTAGGACCGAGCGAGTTGTCTCCTCGTGGGAGTTGCCTCGCTGCGGGTTGTATTACTGTGCGAGTTGGCTCCTCGTGGGAGTTGTCTCGCAAGGGAGTTGTAGGAGCATCGGATGGCGCGCGACTGAGGAGCGCGCGGACTGAGGTCGCTCTGAGCGAATTGTCTCCTCGTGGGAGTTACCTCGCAACGGGTTATAGGACGGAGCGAGTGGTCTCCTCGTGGGAGTTATCTCGCTATGGTTTCGTAGACCCGAGGGAATTGGCTCCTCGTGGGAGTTATCTCGCTGCGGGTGGTAGTACTGAGCAAGTTGGCTCCTCGTGGGAGTTGTCTTGCAAGCCCCCCACTCTCGAGACGATGTGGGAGCCAAGTTGAAAGGGGTACCGGATCGTATTGAGAGTAGATCGGTGTTGTAGTTGTTGGGTTTCGGGCACGCATACGCAGCGGAAAACAAAAATTTATGTGATTTAAACGACTTTAAAACACACATAGAACATGCCCGACAAATTAAATCAATTAATTGCGTACCTTTGCGCTTCCAGCGAAATTAAAAACAACATACATGCTAAATAATTTAACCGAATTTAAATCAATTAACATGCTCGCGTTTAAACCAATTAACATGCTTGCAAAGATTAAAACGATTACACATAATCACATAAAATCATACGATAGCAAACATGAAATCATAGTTTAAACATAAGCGAATCGAAACTAGAGTTTCGTATATTTACCTCTTGAAGCGTGAGGTAGGAGCGTTTAGCAAGTCGAGATTGCTACGGAAACCAATCCGTACAATCGGGGCAGCAGCGGTGCAGCGGCAGCAGCAGCAGATCAGCCACGGCGGCGCGTGAGGTACACGCGCGGTCTTCCGGGGCGGCGCGTGGGGCAGCGTGCGGCTTCGGCTCGTGCGCTGCTCTTCGATTCCTCGATCTTCGATCTTCCTCCTCTCGGATTTCACCTCGTATACTTCGATCTACTATACACGTGGCACTAGACACGTAATAGTTAGAAAAACGGAAGAAAAAGAGAAGGAGAGAAGCTACCAAGACTATCGGCCGATCAACGGCCGATTCCGGCGAAACGGCGGGGCGGACGGCGGTGGTGGCCGTGGGAGAGAGAGGCCGAGAGAGAGGTGGACGGCTGCTAGGGTTAGGGTTGTGTTGTGTGTTTGTGCAAGACCTATAAATCAAGTATTTATATGTCTTGCATAAAACCCTAGCGGGCTTAAGTTGGACCGGGCCCAACAGCTTAAGTCCGTTAGTACTTTTACTTGCTCGTCTCTCTTAATTCAATGACCGAAAAATTGCAACAATTACATTTTCGGAGTCATTATAATTTCCTCGTCATTACGAGTGCCATCTCTCATTTTCCAACTTTCCAAAAGTGGAAACCCTAGTTCAGTGCACTTTCTAAATTTGGAAACTTCCCGATTTAGAAAGTTCAGTAATGCGTTCGCCTATTCTTTTCCTTTTCTTATTCTCATTCATAATTCCAAATTACGAATGTTGGACTCAATCATATTGACTTCCAATCATGCAAAGATAAACTATTTTATCTCTGACCGTTTATTCAAAGATCTCATGTGCACGAGCAGTGTGACCCTCGATGGTGTTGGGTTTCGGGCACGCATACGCAGCGGAAAACAAAAATTTATGTGATTTAAACGACTTTAAAACACACATAGAACATGCCCGACAAATTAAATCAATTAATTGCGTACCTTTGCGCTTCCAGCGAAATTAAAAACAACATACATGCTAAATAATTTAACCGAATTTAAATCAATTAACATGCTCGCGTTTAAACCAATTAACATGCTTGCAAAGATTAAAACGATTACACATAATCACATAAAATCATACGATAGCAAACATGAAATCATAGTTTAAACATAAGCGAATCGAAACTAGAGTTTCGTATATTTACCTCTTGAAGCGTGAGGTAGGAGCGTTTAGCAAGTCGAGATTGCTACGGAAACCAATCCGTACAATCGGGGCAGCAGCGGTGCAGCGGCAGCAGCAGCAGATCAGCCACGGCGGCGCGTGAGGTACACGCGCGGTCTTCCGGGGCGGCGCGTGGGGCAGCGTGCGGCTTCGGCTCGTGCGCTGCTCTTCGATTCCTCGATCTTCGATCTTCCTCCTCTCGGATTTCACCTCGTATACTTCGATCTACTATACACGTGGCACTAGACACGTAATAGTTAGAAAAACGGAAGAAAAAGAGAAGGAGAGAAGCTACCAAGACTATCGGCCGATCAACGGCCGATTCCGGCGAAACGGCGGGGCGGACGGCGGTGGTGGCCGTGGGAGAGAGAGGCCGAGAGAGAGGTGGACGGCTGCTAGGGTTAGGGTTGTGTTGTGTGTTTGTGCAAGACCTATAAATCAAGTATTTATATGTCTTGCATAAAACCCTAGCGGGCTTAAGTTGGACCGGGCCCAACAGCTTAAGTCCGTTAGTACTTTTACTTGCTCGTCTCTCTTAATTCAATGACCGAAAAATTGCAACAATTACATTTTCGGAGTCATTATAATTTCCTCGTCATTACGAGTGCCATCTCTCATTTTCCAACTTTCCAAAAGTGGAAACCCTAGTTCAGTGCACTTTCTAAATTTGGAAACTTCCCGATTTAGAAAGTTCAGTAATGCGTTCGCCTATTCTTTTCCTTTTCTTATTCTCATTCATAATTCCAAATTACGAATGTTGGACTCAATCATATTGACTTCCAATCATGCAAAGATAAACTATTTTATCTCTGACCGTTTATTCAAAGATCTCATGTGCACGAGCAGTGTGACCCTCGATGGTGTTGGGTTTCGGGCACGCATACGCAGCGGAAAACAAAAATTTATGTGATTTAAACGACTTTAAAACACACATAGAACATGCCCGACAAATTAAATCAATTAATTGCGTACCTTTGCGCTTCCAGCGAAATTAAAAACAACATACATGCTAAATAATTTAACCGAATTTAAATCAATTAACATGCTCGCGTTTAAACCAATTAACATGCTTGCAAAGATTAAAACGATTACACATAATCACATAAAATCATACGATAGCAAACATGAAATCATAGTTTAAACATAAGCGAATCGAAACTAGAGTTTCGTATATTTACCTCTTGAAGCGTGAGGTAGGAGCGTTTAGCAAGTCGAGATTGCTACGGAAACCAATCCGTACAATCGGGGCAGCAGCGGTGCAGCGGCAGCAGCAGCAGATCAGCCACGGCGGCGCGTGAGGTACACGCGCGGTCTTCCGGGGCGGCGCGTGGGGCAGCGTGCGGCTTCGGCTCGTGCGCTGCTCTTCGATTCCTCGATCTTCGATCTTCCTCCTCTCGGATTTCACCTCGTATACTTCGATCTACTATACACGTGGCACTAGACACGTAATAGTTAGAAAAACGGAAGAAAAAGAGAAGGAGAGAAGCTACCAAGACTATCGGCCGATCAACGGCCGATTCCGGCGAAACGGCGGGGCGGACGGCGGTGGTGGCCGTGGGAGAGAGAGGCCGAGAGAGAGGTGGACGGCTGCTAGGGTTAGGGTTGTGTTGTGTGTTTGTGCAAGACCTATAAATCAAGTATTTATATGTCTTGCATAAAACCCTAGCGGGCTTAAGTTGGACCGGGCCCAACAGCTTAAGTCCGTTAGTACTTTTACTTGCTCGTCTCTCTTAATTCAATGACCGAAAAATTGCAACAATTACATTTTCGGAGTCATTATAATTTCCTCGTCATTACGAGTGCCATCTCTCATTTTCCAACTTTCCAAAAGTGGAAACCCTAGTTCAGTGCACTTTCTAAATTTGGAAACTTCCCGATTTAGAAAGTTCAGTAATGCGTTCGCCTATTCTTTTCCTTTTCTTATTCTCATTCATAATTCCAAATTACGAATGTTGGACTCAATCATATTGACTTCCAATCATGCAAAGATAAACTATTTTATCTCTGACCGTTTATTCAAAGATCTCATGTGCACGAGCAGTGTGACCCTCGATGGTGTTGGGTTTCGGGCACGCATACGCAGCGGAAAACAAAAATTTATGTGATTTAAACGACTTTAAAACACACATAGAACATGCCCGACAAATTAAATCAATTAATTGCGTACCTTTGCGCTTCCAGCGAAATTAAAAACAACATACATGCTAAATAATTTAACCGAATTTAAATCAATTAACATGCTCGCGTTTAAACCAATTAACATGCTTGCAAAGATTAAAACGATTACACATAATCACATAAAATCATACGATAGCAAACATGAAATCATAGTTTAAACATAAGCGAATCGAAACTAGAGTTTCGTATATTTACCTCTTGAAGCGTGAGGTAGGAGCGTTTAGCAAGTCGAGATTGCTACGGAAACCAATCCGTACAATCGGGGCAGCAGCGGTGCAGCGGCAGCAGCAGCAGATCAGCCACGGCGGCGCGTGAGGTACACGCGCGGTCTTCCGGGGCGGCGCGTGGGGCAGCGTGCGGCTTCGGCTCGTGCGCTGCTCTTCGATTCCTCGATCTTCGATCTTCCTCCTCTCGGATTTCACCTCGTATACTTCGATCTACTATACACGTGGCACTAGACACGTAATAGTTAGAAAAACGGAAGAAAAAGAGAAGGAGAGAAGCTACCAAGACTATCGGCCGATCAACGGCCGATTCCGGCGAAACGGCGGGGCGGACGGCGGTGGTGGCCGTGGGAGAGAGAGGCCGAGAGAGAGGTGGACGGCTGCTAGGGTTAGGGTTGTGTTGTGTGTTTGTGCAAGACCTATAAATCAAGTATTTATATGTCTTGCATAAAACCCTAGCGGGCTTAAGTTGGACCGGGCCCAACAGCTTAAGTCCGTTAGTACTTTTACTTGCTCGTCTCTCTTAATTCAATGACCGAAAAATTGCAACAATTACATTTTCGGAGTCATTATAATTTCCTCGTCATTACGAGTGCCATCTCTCATTTTCCAACTTTCCAAAAGTGGAAACCCTAGTTCAGTGCACTTTCTAAATTTGGAAACTTCCCGATTTAGAAAGTTCAGTAATGCGTTCGCCTATTCTTTTCCTTTTCTTATTCTCATTCATAATTCCAAATTACGAATGTTGGACTCAATCATATTGACTTCCAATCATGCAAAGATAAACTATTTTATCTCTGACCGTTTATTCAAAGATCTCATGTGCACGAGCAGTGTGACCCTCGATGGTGTTGGGTTTCGGGCACGCATACGCAGCGGAAAACAAAAATTTATGTGATTTAAACGACTTTAAAACACACATAGAACATGCCCGACAAATTAAATCAATTAATTGCGTACCTTTGCGCTTCCAGCGAAATTAAAAACAACATACATGCTAAATAATTTAACCGAATTTAAATCAATTAACATGCTCGCGTTTAAACCAATTAACATGCTTGCAAAGATTAAAACGATTACACATAATCACATAAAATCATACGATAGCAAACATGAAATCATAGTTTAAACATAAGCGAATCGAAACTAGGGTTTCGTATATTTACCTCTTGAAACGTGAGGTAGGAGCGTTTAGTAAGTCGAGATTGCTACGGAAACCAATCCGTACAATCGGGGCAGCAGCGGTGCAGCGGCAGCAGCAGCAGATCAGCCACGGCGGCGCGTGAGGTACACGCGCGGTCTTCCGGGGCGGCGCGTGGGGCAGCGTGCGGCTTCGGCTCGTGCGCTGCTCTTCGATTCCTCGATCTTCGATCTTCCTCCTCTCGGATTTCACCTCGTATACTTCGATCTACTAAACACGTGGCACTAGACACGTAATAGTTAGAAAAACGGAAGAAAAAGAGAAGGAAAGAAGCTACCAAGACTATCGGCCGATCAACGGCCGATTCCGGCGAAACGGCGGGGCGGACGGCGGTGGTGGCCGTGGGAGAGAGAGGCCGAGAGAGAGGTGGACGGCTGCTAGGGTTAGGGTTGTGTTGTGTGTTTGTGCAAGACCTATAAATCAAGTATTTATATGTCTTGCATAAAACCCTAGCGGGCTTAAGTTGGACCGGGCCCAACAGCTTAAGTCCGTTAGTACTTTTACTTGCTCGTCTCTCTTAATTCAATGACCGAAAAATTGCAACAATTACATTTTCGGAGTCATTATAATTTCCTCGTCATTACGAGTGCCATCTCTCATTTTCCAACTTTCCAAAAGTGGAAACCCTAGTTCAGTGCACTTTCTAAATTTGGAAACTTCCCGATTTAGAAAGTTCACTAATACGTTCGCCTATTCTTTTCCTTTTCTTATTCTCATTCATAATTCCAAATTACGAATGTTGGACTCAATCATATTGACTTCCAATCATGCAAAGATAAACTATTTTATCTCTGACCGTTTATTCAAAGATCTCATGTGCACGAGCAGTGTGACCCTCGATGGTTCAGGTGTAAGCTAGCCGTGGGCCCACAACTCTTTGTGGTCAAAACTCGTCCCTTAGAGTTTCGATTAAGATGAAGCTCGTTTCACCTTAATCACCCAACGAATCAAGATAGGCGTCTAGCAACTACGCGTCATGATTCCCTAGATACAAATGAAGTGCCTGCAAGAACCTTCAGATATAGTTAACGTACAGTACGGTCCCTTCGATACATATGTCCCGATCGAACTAGAGGCATTGGTTCATCGAGACCTCTTTATATGTTCGATGACGGTGCGATCGTTCCAAGTGTTGTAATCCTTACGTGCATGACTCAGAGAATCAAATTCTCTAATCATCACTTAGTCAGCTCTGGCCAGAGACTTAGAATGATTACAAACTTTCAGAACACACAGGACATCCAAGACTATTCTAGCGATCGAATCCCCGACTACAATGCACAGACCTCCCACTAGATTTCGGACTGCACGAACACTGGCCCTTGGGATGGTCCTCGGTGGAACTCAGGGACAGGTCACGATACAGCTGGTCCTCTAGTGAAGTCACGGTGATGTCTAGGTCATAAAGACTAATGGTGTACAACTATACCATAGATATCTCTACTCGATTATTGGGAACCACTTAGAGATTTCTAGGGTGAGGGAGTTCAGTGAACTCGTCAACTTACGAGCACCCACTTATGCATGCCGATATCACAATACCGTTTACTGATGAGATGCAGTACACATACACTAAGTGCTAGTCTTAATGGGAAAGGCCGATATCCTCATTAGTGGCGTAACCCTTCGACTAGAAACACGTTTAACAGTTATAATACTTGAGTAAATATCTCACGATCCTAACGATCAATTACTAGTACTTGTAATAACTGTAAGGACTATATCTATGCTTGTGACAAAGGGACAAAGATATAGAATGCCAAGATGTTTTATCATTAATACGAATAAAGGTTCGTTTATTACAATAATAAATACGAAAGACCACAGCCACAAGTTGGCTTGTTGGTCACCTACTCTAACAGATGGTTCAGGTGTAAGCTAGCCGTGGGCCCACAACTCTTTGTGGTCAAAACTCGTCCCTTAGAGTTTCGATTAAGATGAAGCTCGTTTCACCTTAATCACCCAACGAATCAAGATAGGCGTCTAGCAACTACGCGTCATGATTCCCTAGATACAAATGAAGTGCCTGCAAGAACCTTCAGATATAGTTAACGTACAGTACAGTCCCTTCGATACTTATGTCCCGATCGAACTAGAGGCATTGGTTCATCGAGACCTCTTTATATGTTCGATGACGGTGCGATCGTTCCAAGTGTTGTAATCCTTACGTGCATGACTCAGAGAATCGAATTCTCTAATCATCACTTAGTCAGCTCTGGCCAGAGACTTAGAATGATTACAAACTTTCAGAACACACAGGACATCCAAGACTATTCTAGCGATCGAATCCCCGACTACAATGCACAGACCTCCCACTAGATTTCGGACTGCACGAACACTGGCCCTTGGGATGGTCCTCGGTGGAACTCAGGGACAGGTCACGATACAGCTGGTCCTCTAGTGAAGTCACGGTGATGTCTAGGTCATAAGGACTAATGGTGTACAACTATACCATAGATATCTCTACTCGATTATTGGGAACCACTTAGAGATTTCTAGGGTGAGGGAGTTCAGTGAACTCGTCAACTTACGAGCACCCACTTATGCATGCCGATATCACAATACCGTTTACTGATGAGATGCAGTACACATACACTAAGTGCTAGTCTTAATGGGAAAGGCCGATATCCTCATTAGTGGCGTAACCCTTCGACTAGGAACATGTTTAACAGTTATAATACTTGAGTAAATATCTCACGATCCTAACGATCAATTACTAGTACTTGTAATAACTGTAAGGACTATATCTATGCTTGTGACAAAGGGACAAAGATATAGAATGCCAAGATGTTTTATCATTAATACGAATAAAGGTTCGTTCATTACAATAATAAATACGAAAGACCACAGCCACAAGTTGGCTTGTTGGTCATCTACTCTAACAATCTCCCACTTGACCTAAAGCCAACTACCCATAAATCGCAATCCCATCGACTCTCGATGTTTCTCATGGACCGATCTCGGTAAAGGCTTCGTGAAGGGGTCTGCAACGTTCTCTTCCGAGGTGACTCGTTCAACCTTAACTTCACCTCTATCAATGATCTCTCGGATCACGTGATACTTCCTCAGAATATGCTTCGACTTCTGATGAGATCGTGGCTCCTTAGCTTGCGCCACGGCTCCGGTGTTATCACAGTACAACGGTACTGGATCACTAGCATTAGGAATGACACCCAACTCTTGGATGAATTTCCTTATCCAAGTCCCTTGTTTTGCAGCTTCGGACGCTGCAATGTATTCCGCTTCGGTAGTGGAATCGGCCGTCGTGCTTTGCTTGGAACTCTTCCAACACACGGCACCACCATTAAGCGTGAATATAAATCCAGAATTCGACTTTGAGTCGTCCACATCCGATTGAAAACTAGAGTCAGTAAAACCCTCTAATTTCAACTCGGCACCCCCATAGACCAAAAATATATCCTTAGTTATTCGCAAGTACTTGAGGATATCTTTCACGGCTTTCCAGTGAGCCGGGCCGGGGTTAGACTGATATCTGCTTGTGACACTCACAGCATACGCAATATCGGGTCTCGTACATAGCATGCCATACATTATGCTTCCTATGGCAGAAGCATAGGGCGTCCTTTTCATCTCCTCGATTTCACTAGGTGTTTGCGGACACATAGATTTCGAGAGACGAACCCCATGGGACATTGGCAAGAATCCCTTCTTGGATTCTTCCATGCTAAACCGTTTCATAACGGTGTCTATGTACAGGCTTTGGGATAAGCCAAGCATCTTCCTTGCTCTATCTCTATAGATGCGTATTCCTAATACGTAAGATGCTTCTCCCAAATCCTTCATTGAGAAACGTGTGGACAACCATGCTTTCGTTTGCTGTAACATTCCTACGTCATTCCCAATGAGTAGAATGTCATCAACGTAAAGCACTAAAAATATTACTGCCCTCCCACTAACCTTCTTGTATACACAAGGTTCCTCCGGATTCTTCTCAAAATCAAACTCTTTGATAGTTGAGTCGAACCTAATGTTCCAACTACGGGATGCTTGCTTCAATCCATAAATGGATCGCTGGAGCTTGCAAACCTTTTGCTCACTTCCAGAAGATATGAAGCCTTCTGGCTGCGCCATGTAAATTTCTTCCTCAATGTCTCCATTAAGGAAGGCGGTCTTCACATCCATTTGCCATATCTCGTAGTCGTACCACGCAGCTATGGCCAGCAAAATCCTAATGGACTTCAGCATCGCGACAGGCGAAAAGGTTTCCTCATAGTCAACACCTTGCCTTTGAGTGTATCCTTTTGCTACCAATCTAGCTTTATAGGTCGATACCTTTCCATCAACTCCAATTTTCTTCTTATAGATCCACTTGCAGCCTATAGGAACAATTCCTTTGGGTGGATCTACCAAGGTCCATACCTTGTTGGAGTACATGGAGTCCATTTCGGATTTCATGGCAGTTAGCCAATGTCCCATGTCCGCATTCGATACGGCCTCATTGTATGTTCTTGGATCTTGTCCAAGATCAACATGATCTTCATCATTTTCGAGGAGGAATAATGTTGAGTGTAGATTTTACACTCAATACGTTTACTTTACGTGGATCTTTTGTTTAGATTTAATTATATTTGTGCTTTAATTGATTGATTTTGTGTTTTATAGGTGAAAAAAGAGAATTAGGTGTCCATGAAGGAAAAAAGATCAAAAAGAAGGAAAAAGTTGCAAATAAGGAAACAAATCAAATTGGAAGAAGGAATCTCGCAACAGCTTTGACAGTGTCCACGATTTCGAGCATATCTCTCTCATACGAACTCCGAATTAGGTGATTTTGGCGGCATTGGAAAGCTAATTTCAAGGGCTACAATTCTTATTTACACAATATTCCAAAATTCGGACTCCAACATGGCGAAAATCGAAGAACAAGTCCTGATGGGGGAAAGTGGCGGAAATTGAGTCCTATTAGGTTTCTACTACTTCCTTATCAAGAAACGCCTATAAAAGCAACATGTCTCTACACCATAAGGACGAAATTTGACACCACAAACGCGAAGAACGAAGATCAACGAAGACTCAAGCATAGTTTTTCTTATTTCTTTTATTTTTATTTTGTTTATCATAAGAATTACGAGTAGCTAAGTTTTTATTCTAGGATTTTGTTGGAACCCTATGTAGGGATTGCGAACCCTTTTTCTTGAGATTATGCAATTATGATTTTATGATTATTTCTTCTATTTGTTATGATTGTTAGTGCATGAACTTGATCAATTTATGTGCTTTATCTGTGATTATTGGGATTGACTCGACAGAGCTATTTTGATAATTAGACGGTAAGTAAAAGAGCCTTCGAGTAGTTTTCACCGGATGAGTGTGTCAATTGCACGTGGTGTCGTAGACATAGAGATATCACCTTAGGTAGCCATTTACGAGACTTGTTAGTTAATGCTTTATTTATAATTGGTTTGCATAGACATATAGTGAATCGTTTATGAATAATAGACTCATAATACACGCGACAGCGGGTTATGAGTAAATTAGTGTCTCGGGTTAATAATCATGAATCATAAATTTCATAATTGAGGGAATTTGGGTGAGCAATTCTTGCGTAGGGGGAAGATAAAATCCTAGGTCTGTTTTAATTGATATTTTCCCGTGTTATTTGCTTTCTTAATTAGTTTAGTTGTTTAATTGATTTAATTTGACAAACTTGCGTAGGCTGGATAAAAATCATAATTGTTAGAATTTGGTACTTAGGATTAGGTAATTTGCGTATTCCCTGTGGGATCGACATCCGACTCTCACGAGTCCACTTTATTACTTGTTTGCGATACGTGCACTTGCGTGTTGGTATTTAGCACCCAACAAGTTTTTGGCGCCGTTGCCGGGGAATACGGCTAAATTATTTATTTATTCTAATATCAAATTTGAGCAATTTTTCTTACTTCAGCCATTTAATTTTTATTTTTTTTATTTTTTATTTTTAATTTTGATTTTTTGTTTTTTTTTACATGTCTGGTTACAATGTTGGGGCACCTCAAACGGGATATGAATGGCTTCCATCTGACGAATACCTCCAAAACACCTATGATATGCCTCCGTTTTGTTCAGCATGTGGTGGAAATCATTTTTCCGATCAATGTTGGGGATCACCAAAGGCGACAAATTTCGTCGAAATTACCAACGGGGGTTATTGGAACACTTACACCAACACATACGAGCAAAGCTTTCAAGACCAAGATTTGAACGAGTTTCAACATAGAGAGCCACAATTCGATGATTTTCAAAATTATTATCCAATGCAGCAGCAGACCAAGCAGCAGACCACTGATGAACAACTTGATTTGGTATCCGTTATTGCCGAATTCATGAAGTCCACTCAATCATCATTTCGAAACATGGAGATACAACTGGAAGAAATGACGCTCAAATTAAAATCTGAATCTCTTGAAAATATTCCAGACGAAATCGGCAATGGTTATATCAAAGAAAAATCGGGTGAAGCCTGCGGTGAGAAAAATCTTCTATATCCGGAAAATAGTGTCGATGTGATAGAAATAGAAATTACGAAGACACTTGAGCATGATGAATCTGAGAAGGCAATCGAGCTAAACCACGAAGATGCCTCAGAACAAGAGAAGAAGGAGATGGATGTAATGATTGAAGATATTCTAGTGGTGGACCCTGTCGTTGATCTAAATGTAGATTTGAAGGCATCAATAGAGGTTGACGAGAAGACGAAGGTGTTTAAAGTGGAGGTTATACGCGGACGTGAGGTTTTTGTGTACCGATTTGAGGGAGCGGGTGATGAAGATCCCATCTTAGCTTCGTACCGATTAATTACAACCAAGAAAGACTACAAGCTAAGGTGGACCCTGATATATTGCAATGCTATCCATGCATTGGTTGCAATTAAAGTGATAGAGCTCATGGATGGATGCGCAATCTACAAGGCTTTGGATTGGACATAACAGTTTTAAGAAGCAAAGTCTGGCTGAAGACTTAAAACTTAGCGCTTCTCGGGAGGCAACCCGAGCTTTCGTTTTTCTTATTTTACGTTATTTTAAATTTTTATTTTTGTTTTTATTTTATATATATATATATATATATAAAATAAAAAATAAAAAATAAAAAAATATATTTAGGGGCACTAATACGAAGTTTTTATTTTGCAGGGACCTAATTGCAATTATTCACACGGCCGTGCAAGGAAAAGGCAGGAATCTCACACGGCCGTGTGAGATTTCGGCGCAGCTACTGGACAAAAACGCATAATGGCGCGGCCGTGCGGATTTCTTAACTAAATCTCGCACGGCCGTCCGAAATTCGAAGCCGCTACTTCCCAAATATGCAAAATGGTGCGGCCGTGCGGATTTCACGCTTAAATCCCGCACGGCCGTCCGAAAAAAAAAAAAAAAAAAAAAAAAAAAAAGGGCAATTTTAAATACAATTTTTCACACATTCTTGAGCCGGTACCCGAGCTTTCGGATGATGAAGATGATGGTGATGCTCATGCGCAAGGTGGAGTTGGTGAGCAGCCCGACGATGGTCCCGACATTTAAACAGGTGTTTTCTATCCTTACACTCCGGGCGAATCACATTGAGGGCAATGTGAATTTTAAGTTTGGGGGTGGTAAACTACTTGTTTTCGTTTATGTGCGCTTTATTTGTGTCTTAATTTTTTTTAGTTTGCATGCTTTAGTTTTGTTTTCGTTGCATCGATGAATTATGATGATGAGAGATGGTCAATGTTTGATGATGAGACTACTTGTTTTATGCTTTTAAGGAGTAGATATTTGTTCAACTTTCGATTCAACGGAACGTAGAAGTGAATTATTGCTAGGAATCACACCTTGTGCATTGCTTTGGTTGAATGTTTTGCATTTTAAATTTGGAATTTATTTGTGCTCAATCATGCTTTGTTCGGTTTTAAATCTCACCTTAGGACATTTATGATACGAAGTGTTGATAGTAAGTGATTTGGGATATGATTTGGGCCTTCTTTGAACCGTTTGAGCCTTTCAAGCCTACCCTTTTTGTCAAATTATCCTTAGAACCTTGATTTGAGCCTCGGAGAAAAGGTGTTCTTTCTTTTAGCCAATATGTAGAAGGTAGAAAAGTGGAGATTTTTGAATAATTATCCCTTGGTGGTCGGTCGAAAAATTCTTATAAGATCTTTCTTCTTCTTCGATTAAAAAAAAAAAAAAAAAAAAAAAAGAAAAAAAAGAAAAAGGATAGATATATATGTGCATCTTCATATATATATATATATATATCTAAATTCTTCGATTCGAAAAAAAAAAAAAAAAAAAAAAAAAAAAAAAAAAAAAAAAAAGAAAAAAAAAAAAAAGAAAAAAAAAAAAAAAAAAGGGAGAAGAAGAAGAATAGATTAGAAGGGAGAAATAAGGACTAGTTGTTGAGTTGTGTTGAAAACTCGATCCAGTGCCTCAAGGCAAAAGTGTTGACGTGTGAATTTTGGAGAATCGAGTTTATTTAAGTCCCTAGAGGTGAATTCATTGTTTCAAACGCCTATCTTTCAAATTTTGGCGTAATCACCTCAATTCAAGACAATTAGCCACACATACCCATATTACCTACCTCGGACCAAAGAGCCTAACAATTGAAAGCCACAAAGTCCCAATGATCCCAATAGCTTATTGTTCAATATTAGTTGAGTAAAATAATTTGGTGAGTATTTGGAGTCAAATATATGCATGTAAGTATAAATTTTCTCTATTTTTAACTTGCAAATATTGGATACTTGAAGCAATTGTATGATTTGTGGTTTTTGGTAATAGTAAGTGACTAAGTGCCGTTGAATGTTAAGTTTGCGAATACCTAGGAATTATCATCATAATTGCAAGTTCTGAAAACATGAAGTTGATCAATCGATCTATGTAATGAGATGTATTGTCATGGTTTGTGTTCTTAATTTGATTTTACTTGAGGACAAGCAAAAGTTCAAGTTTGGGGGTGTGTTGAGTGTAGATTTTACACTCAATACGTTTACTTTACGTGGATCTTTTGTTTAGATTTAATTATATTTGTGCTTTAATTGATTGATTTTGTGTTTTATAGGTGAAAAACGAGAATTAGGTGTCCATGAAGGAAAAAAGATCAAAAAGAAGGAAAAAGTTGCAAATAAGGAAACAAATCAAATTGGAAGAAGGAATCTCGCCACAGCTTTGACAGTGTCCACGATTTCGAGCATATCTCTCTCATACGAACTCCGAATTAGGTGATTTTGGCTGCATTGGAAAGCTAATTTCAAGGGCTACAATTCTTATTTACACAATATTCCAAAATTCGGACTCCAACATGGCGAAAATCGAAGAACAAGTCCTGATGGGGGAAAGTGGCGGAAATTGAGTCCTATTAGGTTTCTACTACTTCCTTATCAAGAAACGCCTATAAAAGCAACATGTCTCTACACCATAAGGACGAAATTTGACACCACAAACGCGAAGAACGAAGATCAACGAAGACTCAAGCATAGTTTTTCTTATTTCTTTTATTTTTATTTTGTTTATCATAAGAATTACGAGTAGCTAAGTTTTTATTCTAGGATTTTGTTGGAACCCTATGTAGGGATTGCGAACCCTTTTTCTTGAGATTATGCAATTATGATTTTATGATTATTTCTTCTATTTGTTATGATTGTTAGTGCATGAACTTGATCAATTTATGTGCTTTATCTGTGATTATTGGGATTGACTCGACAGAGCTATTTTGATAATTAGACGGTAAGTAAAAGAGCCTTCGAGTAGTTTTCACCGGATGAGTGTGTCAATTGCATGTGGTGTCGTAGACATAGAGATATCACCTTAGGTAGCCATTTACGAGACTTGTTAGTTAATGCTTTATTTATAATTGGTTTGCATAGACATATAGTGAATCGTTTATGAATAATAGACTCATAATACACGCGACAGCGGGTTATGAGTAAATTAGTGTCTCGGGTTAATAATCATGAATCATAAATTTCATAATTGAGGGAATTTGGGTGAGCAATTCTTGCGTAGGGGGAAGATAAAATCCTAGGTCTGTTTTAATTGATATTTTCCCGTGTTATTTGCTTTCTTAATTAGTTTAGTTGTTTAATTGATTTAATTTGACAAACTTGCGTAGGCTGGATAAAAATCATAATTGTTAGAATTTGGTACTTAGGATTAGGTAATTTGCGTATTCCCTGTGGGATCGACATCCGACTCTCACGAGTCCACTTTATTACTTGTTTGCGATACGTGCACTTGCGTGTTGGTATTTAGCACCCAACAAATAACCTATCTGGCATTTTCCGAACTCTTTCGGATCTACGTACCGTAGGTTCAGGAGGTATATCAGTGGTTTGTTGTATTGGTTCGATTACTTGTTCTTGAACTACTTCAAGTTCTATCATGCTGCCCTTTCTATCGGATAGAAACTCCCTTTCCAAAAAGGTGGCATTTCTCGAAACAAACGTCTTTGCTTCTTTGACATAGTAGAACTCGTATCCCATCGAGTCTTCGGGATACCCCACAAAATAGCACAAGTCGGATTTACTATCCAACTTATCTCCCACTAGTCGCTTCACATAAGCGGGACAACCCCATATCCTAATATGTTTG
Source organism: Erythranthe guttata (assembly GCF_056151865.1). Taxonomy (NCBI): domain Eukaryota; kingdom Viridiplantae; phylum Streptophyta; class Magnoliopsida; order Lamiales; family Phrymaceae; genus Erythranthe; species Erythranthe guttata. The sequence continues at coordinate 8,352,227 of NC_142539.1, read as the reverse complement.
TAGTTGGGTTTCCGGGATTGCCAAAGTTCATAAGGTGTGGATTTAACTGCTTTGGTGTTAACTCTATTCAGCAAATACGCGGCAGTACGAAGTGCATTACCCCATAAGTATGCCGGTAAGTTTGTGAACCCCATCATTGATCGAACCATATCCAATAAAGTTCGATTCCGACGTTCGGACACTCCATTAAGTTGAGGAGTTCCCGGTGGAGTCCATTGGGATTGTATCCCATTCTCTTTTAGATAGTCAATGAACTCGATGCTCAAGTATTCTCCACCACGATCGGATCGTAGCTTCTTAATACTTCGTCCGAGTTGCTTTTCCACTTCGTGTCTAAAATCTTTGAACTTTTCAAATGTTTCAGACTTGTACTTCATCAAGTACACATACCCATACCTAGAATAATCGTCGGTAAAGGTAGCGAAGTAGTTATATCCACCCTTTGCACTAACACTTAGTGGACCACATACGTCTGTATGGATCAAATCCAAAAGACCCTCGGCTCGTTCCATTTTCCCTTTGTAGGGTGACTTGGTCATTTTCCCTTTAAGGCAGGATTCACAAGTTTGTAGTGATTTCACGTCCTCCAAAGAGAACAATCCTTCACTGACAAAATCGTTCATCCTTCTTAAAGAGACATGACCTAATCTAGCGTGCCAAAGTTGTGCGGGGTTTTGATCTATCTCCTTACGTTTTGCTGATATAACATTAATAGGTATTTCATTTGGATTTAGTTCATACAAGTTGTTTAATAGTCGTCCTTTGCAAATTAAATTCTCATTCTTTTGTATAATGCAAATCGAATTTCCAAAAACAAAAGTAAAACCTTCAATATCTAATACATGAATAGAAATAAGGTTTCTAATGAGCGACGGAACAAATAAACAATCGTTCAAAACAATAGGAAAACTAGAATCCAAAACATTTAAGTAAATTGTGCCAATGGCTTCAGCAGCAACTCTTGCTCCATTCCCCATCCTTAGGTAGGTCTCACCCGCTCTAAGTCTTCGACTTCTTGTCATTAGCTGCAAATCATTGCACAAATGTGAGCCACAGCCCGTATCCAATACCCAAGAAGAAGAGTTGACAGATAAATTTACGTCAATGAAATACGTACCCTTTTCAGAACCTTTCTGCTTTAGGTAAGCCTTGCATTTGCGGCGCCAATGTCCTTTCTTTCCACAGTGATGGCAAGCATCATCATCTTGCTTACCAACCTTTGCTTTGGGGCCCCCACTACCTTCACCCACTTCGAACTTGCTGTTTGGGAAGGGAACTCTTTCCTTTCTCTTCTTTTGGAAAGAACTCTTCTTTCCAGAAGTAGCAGCAATGAGAACAGACTTCTCTTTCTTAATGGTGGACTCGAAGCTGACCAACATGTTCATTAACTCATCCAAGGGAGGATCTAGTTTGTTCATGTTGAAGTTCACTATGAACGATTCATAGGAACTAGGAAGAGACAACAGGATCAAATCCAACGAGAGCTCGGCCGGGAGGGTGACATCAAGATTCACTAGCTTTTCAAGGAGAGTGATCATTTTGAGACAGTGCTCGTGGACCGAAGTCCCTTCGCGCAGTCTCGCTGTGATCAACTCCTTTGTAGCAGCGTACCTCGATGCCCTAATATTCTCACTATACATGCTATCGAGATGAGCCTTTATATCGAAAACATGCATGTGAGACTCATATTTCCTCGCAAGCGCGGGCTCCATGGCGGCTATCATATAGCACCTAGCATGAGTGTCATCTTTCTTCCAAACTTCATAAGTTTCCTTTTCAGCATCAGTCGCTGTGGCAGGTATAGTGGCGGGAAGTCTCTCGTTCAAAACATAGAGACGCCCCTCAACAGTTAGCACAAGCTTAAGACTACGCAACCAATCTAGGTAATTAGGGCCATTGAGTTTATTGTCGAGGATTGACATTATGGGATTCTTAGACATGATTATCTGAGACATATAGAGAAGAGGATTATTAGAGATTCGCGTTAAATGATTGTTACAATTAAATGTTTGGACTTATGTTATTTAATTGTTCTCCCACTAATTTTATCGAGTTCCACTTCCCTCTAGTAGACAAACGAGAAAACTGATTTTTCTTAATGGGCTTTAGGTCCAATAGACAAATATAACCCGTAGTTAATCTAGCCCGATTATATTTGCCCAAAGGTAGATCACAATCAATCATATCCACAATATGACCCTAAATAAATTTTCCTCACACTTGATAATGACCTAAGTTAATCTCGCGAATATCAAAATCGTCGTGTGTCAAGTCTAACCTACCAATCAAAGATGCTCATAGAACTTGATTATGCCAAACTAATGCAGTCCCTAGTTAATCTAGCCGACCACGTTAATCCAACATAACCCTTTTCTATGGCTACCTTCATCATTATGTCAATTGAATTACAGTTTACTCTACCATAGCACTCCCCGCTAACACGGCTTACTGCACTACAGCAAAGGGCTACACATAATCCAACCGTTGGCAGAAGGAAAGAAATAACTCAACAGATTGGGTCATTCTTTATAGCTTGAAATGATTCTCAATTAAATTAAGAATGAGGGGTTTTATTAAAAGTTTTATCTCATCAGAAGGTTCGGATTGGTCTATGTGATTCCTACATCTATGTTCTCTAAAGGTATATGGAAACGCATATTGTCCTAAGAGGAACATACGACCTAACTACATAATTAATTACATTAATTAATTATCGGGTTTTTCAAAATAATTATAGAACCTCAACTAGCATAAATCATTCATATAATGTTGAGGTACTACTAATTAAGTTGAACTTATAATCAATATTATAATTGTGTTCTATTAATTGAAATCAATTTAACAATTTAAATTAATTAATTAATCTAACACCTATTTACTAAAATAGATGATTGTCGATCCAATTATCTAATTGGGATTAATTGAAAATAATTTTCCAAAAATTAAAATCAATTTGTTTTAAGCTTAATTTTAGAAATCTGAAATATTTTTTTTTTTTTTTTTTTTTCAGCGAACCGGTTCGGCCCAACCGGTCTGACCGGTTCGGACCGAAGCGGTCCGGTTCTGTCCGGTCCAGCTGACCCAAATCAGTGGGCCGGGTCAGTCAGACCGGAAACCAGTCTGACCGACCCGAATCCACATGGATTCGGTCAACTGAATCGCACACAACCATCGAACCGGCCGGTTCGATTCGAACAATTAAAAACCGATGTTTAAAAATAATTTCAGATCCGATTTTCCAATTTTAAACAATTTTAAAGCTGGAAAAATTCTAAACAATATTTCAAAAATATTTTAAACTTACGAAAACTCCCAATTACATAATACAACAATCACTACTTTAATAAATCGAACATGCATAAAATCATAGCATATTATACGACGCAATTAATTACGCAACGATTTCTGATACCACTGTTGGGTTTCGGGCACGCATACGCAGCGGGAAACAAAAATTTATGTGATTTAAACGACTTTAAAACACACATAGAACATGCCTGACAAATTAAATCAATTAATTGCGTACCTCTGCGCTTCTAGCGAAATTAAAAACAACATACATGCTAAATAATTTAACCGAATTTAAATCAATTAACATGCTCGCGTTTAAACCAATTAACATGCTTGCAAAGATTAAAACGATTACACATAATCACATAAAATCATACGATAGCAAACATGAAATCATAGTTTAAACATAAGCGAATCGAAACTAGGGTTTCGTATATTTACCTCTTGAAGCGTGAGGTAGGAGCGTTTAGCAAGTCGAGATTGCTACGGAAACCAATCCGTACAATCGGGGCAGCAGCGGTGCAGCGGCAGCAGCAGCAGATCGGCCACGGCGGCGCGTGAGGTACACGCGCGGTCTTCCGGGGCGGCGCGTGGGGCAGCGTGCGGCTTCGGCTCGTGCGCTGCTCTTCGATTCCTCGATCTTCGATCTTCCTCCTCTCGGATTTCACCTCGTATACTTCGATCTACTAAACACGTGGCACTAGACACGTAATAGTTAGAAAAACGGAAGAAAAAGAGAAGGAAAGAAGCTACCAAGACTATCGGCCGATCAACGGCCGATTCCGGCGAAACGGCGGGGCGGACGGCGGTGGTGGCCGTGGGAGAGAGAGGCCGAGAGAGTGGTGGACGGCTGCTAGGGTTAGGGTTGTGTTGTGTGTTTGTGCAAGACCTATAAATCAAGTATTTATATGTCTTGCATAAAACCCTAGCGGGCTTAAGTTGGACCGGGCCCAACAGCTTAAGTCCGTTAGTACTTTTACTTGCTCGTCTCTCTTAATTCAATGACCGAAAAATTGCAACAATTACATTTTCGGAGTCATTATAATTTCCTCGTCATTACGAGTGCCATCTCTCATTTTCCAACTTTCCAAAAGTGGAAACCCTAGTTCAGTGCACTTTCTAAATTTGGAAACTTCCCGATTTAGAAAGTTCACTAATACGTTCGCCTATTCTTTTCCTTTTCTTATTCTCATTCATAATTCCAAATTACGAATGTTGGACTCAATCATATTGACTTCCAATCATGCAAAGATAAACTATTTTATCTCTGACCGTTTATTCAAAGATCTCATGTGCACGAGCAGTGTGACCCTCGATGGTTCAGGTGTAAGCTAGCCGTGGGCCCACAACTCTTTGTGGTCAAAACTCGTCCCTTAGAGTTTCGATTAAGATGAAGCTCGTTTCACCTTAATCACCCAACGAATCAAGATAGGCGTCTAGCAACTACGCGTCATGATTCCCTAGATACAAATGAAGTGCCTGCAAGAACCTTCAGATATAGTTAACGTACAGTACGGTCCCTTCGATAGATATGTCCCGATCGAACTAGAGGCATTGGTTCATCGAGACCTCTTTATATGTTCGATGACGGTGCGATCGTTCAAAGTGTTGTAATCCTTACGTGCATGACTCAGAGAATCGAATTCTCTAATCATCACTTAGTCAGCTCTGGCCAGAGACTTAGAATGATTACAAACTTTCAGAACACACAGGACATCCAAGACTATTCTAGCGATCGAATCCCCGACTACAATGCACAGACCTCCTTCTAGATTTCGGACTGCACGAACACTGGCCCTTGGGATGGTCCTCGGTGGAACTCAGGGACAGGTCACGATACAGCTGGTCCTCTAGTGAAGTCACGGTGATGTCTAGGTCATAAGGACTAATGGTGTACAACTATACCATAGATATCTCTACTCGATTATTGGGAACCACTTAGAGATTTCTAGGGTGAGGGAGTTCAGTGAACTCGTCAACTTACGAGCACCCACTTATGCATGCCGATATCACAATACTGTTTACTGATGAGATGCAGTACACATACACTAAGTGCTAGTCTTCATGGGAAAGGCCGATATCCTCATTAGTGGCGTAACCCTTCGACTAGGAACACGTTTAACAGTTATAATACTTGAGTAAATATCTCACGATCCTAACGATCAATTACTAGTACTTGTAATAACTGTAAGGACTATATCTATGCTTGTGACAAAGGGACAAAGATATAGAATGCCAAGATGTTTTATCATTAATACGAATAAAGGTTCGTTTATTACAATAATAAATACGAAAGACCACAGCCACAAGTTGGCTTGTTGGTCACCTACTCTAACGGTAGTCTTGCGTTAATCGTTGGCATGGCGTGGATAAATAATTTTTTTTTTTTTATTTTCCATTTGATAGCGAACGCAATTTGGTAGGTGCGTTAAAGAGCTCGCGCAATTTGGTGGAGCGCGTTGAAATTCTCGTGCGATTTGGTGAAGCGAGTCAAAATCTACGCGCAATTTGGTGGAGGGCGGTGAAAGTTGTGCCCAATTAGATGGGAGCGCGCGCTCCAAGGAGGCCTAGGGAGGCGCGCGCGCGTGCATGGGAAGGCGCGCGCGCGTGTGAGATACCTTTCTTTTTTTTTTCTTTTTTTTTTTTTTTTTTTTTTCTGACGCGCGCGTGCACGTCAGGCGCGTATATGCCACTTTTTTTTTTTTTTTTTTTTAGCTGGCGCGTGTACGCCACGCGCGCGTGCTGTGTACGCGCGCCTCCTGTCCCTGTTTTTTTTTTTTTTTTACCGCGCGTTCGCGCGGACCGAGGCACCCTTGGGCGGAGCGCGCTGACGCGCGCGTTTTTTCTTTTCTTTTGTCCTTTTCTTTCTTTTGTCTTTTTTGCTTTTTTTTCTTTCTTCTTTTGTCTTCTTCTGCTCTTTTTTGTTGTTTTTCTTTTTTCTTCTAATTCTTCTTCTTTCTTCTTTCTTTCTTCTTCTAATTCTTCTTCTTTTACTCTCTATTTACTTTTTTTTTGTTCTTGTATTTTTTCATCTTCTTTTTTCTTCTTCTTCTTTTTTCTTTCTTCTCGTCTTTTTTTTTTTTTTTTTTACGTGGTTGTTGTTCACCCCCTTGGGGATGTTCTATTTTTTGAGTAGGGAGATTATCCTCGTTTCTTGAGATGGGATGTGCACCCCCTTGGGGATGTTCTATTTTTGAGTAGGGAGATTATCCTCGTTCCTTGAGATGGGATGTGCACCCCCTTGGGGATGTTCTATTTTTGAGTAGGGAGATTATCCTCGTTTTTTGAGATGGGATGTGCACCCCCTTGGGGATGTTCTATTTTTTGAGTAAGGAGATTATCCTCGTTCCTTGAGATGGGATGTGCACCCCCTTGGGGATGTTCTATTTTTTGAGTAGGGAGATTATACTCGTCTCTTGAGATGTGATGTGAACCCACTTAGGGTTGAAAGGTAAGGGTGATGCCCAACTTTAGGATGGGGATAACTGCCCACTGTAGGATGAGGCGCTCGAGACCTATGCTCTGAGGTGGATGCGCACGGTTGTGCCATTGGTTCGCGTGTGCGCGTCAGACCCTTTTTCTGTTTTTTAAGTAGGGACGTGAAAGACTTGATGGGATGTGAAACCCCTTGGGGTTGAAAGGTAAGTGGATGTACCACCCTTGAGATGAGATGCCCAACCTTGGCGATATATGGTGCCACTGATTCAGTGGCAGCACGAGTTGAATCTTCCGTGATCATACGCTGAAGGTCTTCTTCGGTTATCTGACCCGTTCGAGAAGTAAGTAGAAATTGATCATGTTGAGGACCTCGTCGGGCCTCACGAGGAGGAGCGTTGGCTCCTGCTATGATGAATGAAATGTTTTGGGGGCGATGTGAACCCCCAGGGAGTCGATAACCCTTGGCGAACGAAATATTTTGGGGGCAGATGTAAGCCCCCAGGGAGTCGATAACCCTTGGCGAACGAAATATTTTGGGGGCGATGTAAGCCCCCAGGGAGTCGATAACCCTTGGCGAGCGAAATATTTTGGGCGCAGATGTAAGCCCCCAGGGAGTCGATAACCCTTGGCGAGCGAAATATTTTGGGGGCAGATGTAAGCCCCCAGGGAGTCGATAACCCTTGGCGAGCGAAATATTTTGGGGGCAGATGTAAGCCCCCAGGGAGTCGATGGCGGTGGTGCCATAGGTGGCTCCACATGTGGAGCAAGTGCTGGTATCGCGTTGGGAGCATCTGCTCCCATCGTGGCGATATATTGGGTCACGGCCTCTGTGGCAGCGCGAGTTGAATCTTCTGCTATCATGCGTTGGAGCGCATCCTCGGTTATTTGAACCATTCGAGGAGCAGGGAGTGGTGGATCGGCGAGTGGTGGGTCCCAAGGGGGGATGACCTGAACCTCGCGAGGAGGATCCATGGGATGCGGAGGAGGTGGCAAGCCAGAGCCTCCACGAGGTGGGAGGTCGTTAACTGTGTCATTTTTTCTCCGAGCAGACGCCTCAGGAGGATCTTGTTGGCTACGTGATCTGGTTTGCATCGTTCCCACAGACGGCGCCAAAATGATGATGCTAATTACTTAGATCACCTGGAGTAGTGTAGAAAAGGAACTGGGAGAGCAAAGCGGATCAGTAGCTTGACAACTTGATGATCCTGAGGTACCTGCGATCATAGAACACACGAACTAAGCCGGGGGTTGATCCGGCGGAAACCCCTCCGACGCTCAAGTCAGACGTGCTGATCATAGAAAATAGTCCAGAGAATACAGTTGTAGTATTGCTCAGTTAATAGGACATACCTTAATAAAATGAGTAAAACCTCTATTTATATGTCGTTTATTGGGTTGGGTTTGCTTTGTTGGGCCCAAACCTTACTTGAAGGTGTTTGGGCCTCGGTGATATTAGTCTTCGATTTTGGGCTCGTAGCCCGGTAGGTAAAGAAATTGTAGGCCCATTGGGTTGGCCCAATTAGGCATATCATATATATATATATATATATATATATATATATATATATATATATATATATAAACTAATGGGCTATCTTATGCAATTTCATTTTTGGCCCATCACTATAATAAAATTATCATAATATATCTACATATTAAAGGCTCACACCCTATTAGACACATTAAAGTCCAATCTAGATAAACCTTAATCGACCACTTTAACGGGTTTAACTTTGCAACGCATAGTATTTCACATAGTCCAACGTTGGATTAACGATCCAACATTAATTGCATTAGTTTCAATTTTACCGTTTATCACTCATAATCTATGATGTACGGAAACTTCTATCCACACGCGTTTCCATGTTCGGAAACGTTTCGGAAACCGAAACTCCATGACACCTGTCGGAAACGTTTCGGGGCCGTTTCCATAAATATTTAAAAGTTTTGAAGACGTTTCTGATAATAATTAAAAATTGAAAACGCGTTTCAAAACAAAATAAATCCAAATTTCATTTAAAAAAAAAACTCCGAATTTCATACGCTTAAAAAAATCGACTTTTCACTTTTTGTGGTGTTTTAATATTTTTGTAGAGGTTAATTCCATACTAAAATAAATTTATATGCCTCGAATGTAATTTGTGGAATGACATTAAACATTCTAATATTTTATTATAAATTATGAATGCACCCCTAATTTTTTATTATTTATTCATTTCCCCACGTTCTCTTATCCAACTTTTTGGAAAACGGAGTTTCCCCGAGTCTGTTTCCATGTTTTCATGTGTCCGCGTTCCCATGTCCGTGATACATAGCTCCTAATTAATTAATTAATTAATTTAAACAAATAACGTCAAGGATATTTTAGTAATTTCTTACATTTTTTACTGTAATCTATGCACATTGATTGATTTTCTTAATATATGCGCAACAACCCAAAACATCATTTAAATTGGTACGAAGAAGTATTCTACATTCAATTTGTAAAACAAAAATGAGAATAGAATGTTTTATCCAGTAAACATGAAAAACATCACAATTCATAAACATGAGTCCTTTTTGGGGATTGACATCAAATAATTGCTAATTTTTTTTGTTTGATTGGTACTTTGTTCTCTATATCATGTAATTAATTTATGGTTCTTTATTACAAAAAAAAACAATAAATTAAAAACCATTTAGAAATTAATGATGACTCAACCTGTAATAGATTGGCCTAAGAGCTAATACAATATAAACACATTACACATCTATCAAATACAATAATATTTAAAGTTACCAAACAAACTCAATAGTTCAACATAGTATTCAACTATTCAAAATTGTATTGAACATTCAACATTTAGTGCTCAGTATTGTTAAACACAGCCTAAGATGCAATACTCTAGGTCTATACAAACAGTAGGAGTAACCTAAGATGCAATACTCTAGGTCTATACAAACAGTAGGAGTAAACAGTAGGGCTATTCTTTTCTTGTTTGGCCACACAATAATTTAACGATGCCATTTTTTGATGTGATAAAACTTATGCATGTTTGGCCATTTTTTTTTTAAATAACACAACACGTGCAACGCACGTGCACCAGCCTAGTATTATTAAAATTAGAAAAAATACGCTTTTCGTCCCTTAAGTTTATCTCAATTTCACATTTGGTCCCTTCACACAAAACAGATTTAGTTCCTCATGTTTAAATAATTTAACACTTTTGGTCTTTTCAATCAATTTACCATTAGTCCGTCAGTTAAGACAATTATGGGTATGTGTTTAAACAATTTAACATTTTTTGTCATTTCCATCAATTTACCGTTAGTTCGTCATGTAAGACAATGATGGCACATGCTTGATTTTATTAGGTGCAAACAAAAAATTGATGAAAATGACCAAACATGCTAACTTTTTGATGCATGAGAGGCTACATATGTGTTTTATGAACAATGAGAATCAAATATGAAATTGCGATAAACTTAAGGGACAAAAAATGTATTTTCCCGTTTGAAAATTGCATACTTAGGCTTTTTCTCTACTTTCTTCGTCAAAATTTGTCGACATGGTGAAGGTTTAGATAATTTGTATTGTTTGATTTTTTTTAGATATATTCTTTAAAGGGCACATTACAAATAAGCCCATCATTGGATATTTATTCATAAAGGGCTTTCGACAAAAAAAAAAAAAAAAACTATTTTACAAAAAAATCAAGACATTATTCAGAGGTGTGTAACAGACTAAAATATCTCCTCACATTTTAATATGCTCTAATTTCATCATTTAATTCAATTTAACCTAAATTTGAGCCCAAATTTTACAAATCATTCATTTTTGACACAACACTCAATTTTGAGTACAAATTCACCCGTCACCGCTGTTGACTCTTTTTTTTTTTTTTTTTTTTTGCCACCGCTGACCGGCGGTCAACGCCGGTATCCGGCGGCGTTGACTTTTTTTTTCTTCAACATCTTTTTGCCCGTTTAAACAGTAATATTCATGTGGTTGACCATCATATCAACTATATTTTTTTTAACATAGTAATATTAACTATATTACAGTTTAACACAATAATATTAACTATGTTACAGTTTTTATTGCTATATTTCTCTCTAGCACAGTAATATTAACAAAACAAAAATCACTATTATTGTTATGGAGTAATATTATTACGTTGAATGTTCAACAAAGGTAAACATAATAAAAAATCAAAAGAATTAATATTGATGTGGTTGACAGTAATATTACAGTAACAACAGTAATATTACCGTCAACCACAATAATATAATTTTGTTTATAGATATTACAATAGTAGACGGTAATATAATTTTATTATTACGGTAATCGGTCAACAAATCAAACAAAACAAAAAGGCCAAAAAATAAAATTTTGATATAATTGACAATAATATTATTGTGTTTACAGTAATTTTATTGTCAACGACAGTAATATAATTACGTTCACTTGTCAACAAATCAATCAAAATAAAAAAAAAAACAAAATATAATAATATTGTTGTTGTTGACAGTACAATTACGGTCAACATTAAGCGGCGGACGTAAAAGAAAGGATAATTTTTTTAAGGGAAAAAAATTTAAAAAAATTCAACGCCGGAAATCGGCGGCAAAAAAAAAAAAGTTTAAACAAAGAAAAAGTCAAAATTGGATTTTTGTGGTCAAAATTGATTAAGTTGAAGTTAAATTAGGGTTACAATTAGGAATTGGGTGTAAAGGATTGGGGGTAATTATGTATACATTAATTTTGCCTCTATTTGTAATAGATAGTAAAGGGATGGGCTTATTGGTAAAAGAGATATAATCTAACCTAGAATAATAAAGATGGTTAGTGAGAAACTTATTCATAAAAACCCAATACTTTAAAATTATGGGATAATTTGACAAACACCCTTCATTAGACTCCTTCAATTACAATGAGTCCAAAATAAAATTATATTTTTATGATAAATCCAAAATAATTTTAATTAATACAAATAAATATAGTTTCACGATTATACCCTTTCTGATATTAATTTTCTTTTTATTTTATATTGAGTTATTTCCCAAACCCTAGATCTTATATTTGCATCACGATAATTCCTTCTATCTTCTCTCTACACCCACAGCACCGCTGCCCCACCAAACGACGAAGCCTTCTCCGCCCTACTCCTCCTGGCGAGACCTTCGCTCCACCACAGATGGAATTGGCCCTGCACCACTCTCGCATCGTCGGCCCGTTTCTCTTCCTTCTCCACCGTCGCGGCCTTATTTGCTCTATCTCCGCCGCCGTGCAGCCTCCTCAATTAGATGCCATTAGCAATCGTCTGTTCCATTCTTGTTTGTTTATCGGTAATAGTGGAATGTTTCATGAGTGTTGATTATTCGTGATTTATATGTTAAGGACAGGGGTATTCATGTGTTGTTTTGTGAATCATTTGTGACACCCCCTAGTAATCGTATAGCAAACCGAGAGGGTTTGCCATGCACGGAAGCTTTAAAGGTATTATTTAAGTATTTGGGTATGTGGGTAGACTCCAAGGGGTTTAGTAAACCGATTACATATTATTATTATTATTATTTTTTTCTTTGAGACTTAGAATTTAAAGACGGAGTCGGCTTCGGAAGATATTTCGGCGAAGTGAATTAGTGGGAGGGTGGAGTATACGTCTAATTACCCAATAATTTCGTAATATCGACTTTTTAAGTGGTGTCACCTTGATAAAACATAGAAAAAGGTTAAAGTCCATAATTAAAACTACATATTAATAAGTGGGCCATAGTTTAACAAAAGGGGCCCATATTCGGAGGACTTAGTCTCCTTTACCACGGATAATAATACACATGAGCTACTATAGAAACAGTAATTGTCCTAAGGACAATATACACAAAAGATAGCACTACAAGCAAAATAAGTAGATCCTCCATACGAACCAAAAACCCGGAGTCGGCCTCTCGAAACTTCGACTAGTCCAATCCGGTGGAGTGAGTAGTACTAGTACCTGCAAACGGAGAATATCTATATGAGCTAACAAAGCTCAGTAAGGTTATCGAAAGATACCGAGAATTTAAAATATAGTCATACTACATATACTATATAATAATATCACAAGTACAACAACATTTAACACAATTTACATGTCTAGGACATATAATTCATTAACTATAGAAACGTTTTATCGGATCCGATGAGAAATCAACTTCTTTACTTAGAACATGAGAAGATTATTCTGAGCCCGTTTTGGTGGAATCAAACCACCCAACTGTAGTATCTATGGTTGGAATACCGGCCCCCGTATCCTTTCTCATCTTTTCTAAGTATTTCATTAATCCCCCAATTTATTTTATTTAATTACAAAAAGGCACGGCCGAAGTATTTAGAATTTCGGTTGAGTACATAAAGGTATCAATATTCCACAATAACCCATAAGAAATATAAAAGCCACAAAACATCACAAATATCAATCAAGTGACAATTAAACACATATTTCACAAAAGATTAACCATTATCAAATTGTGTACTCACGCATACTCACCCAAGAATATAACACAAACTTAATAAGAATCAACCTATCTTCTATCTTTCCTTAAGCTACTTAATTTCAATTAAATTCTAGGATCAAGGAACCATATTAGTTTTGGAGGTTTCGGGTATTCAGCACAACACCCCTGAACTTTTGAAAATTACAGTTCTGCCCCCAAAGTTCAAGACTCACACATGCAATATACTCTAAAGTTCAAAAATTCATACTTTCATGAAAATCGACCCTTAACTTAACTGAAATTCAGATTAATGCAGAAAACTCAGTTATAAGTGATTTGATGCAGAATTTCCGGAAATTACATAGTTCACCCTAGCTTCTCTAGATCTAGACATGCAAGACCTCTAAAATGCACAAATTCCATTTTCTAGTAAAACCCCTTTAAAACTGAATATTACCCTTTACTAAATGCTGGAAAACAGACCTGGAATTCTAATTGGAACCAATTTCTCGAAAATTACAGATTTACCCCAAAACTCTTTCAAATTACACATGCAACAACACTATGATTTCAAGATCCACTTTTTCATGAAAAATCCCCAAAAATCCGAAATCTTTATTCAAAATATGCAGAAAACGAAGTTAAGATTTTAATTTATGCAACAACTTTGAAAATTCCATTTTCCACCCCAAAACTTTTAGATCCATACATGCAAGGCCACTAGGAGTTCAAAAATTACTTTTTTCTTAAAAATTTTCCTAAATCTGGAATTTCAGTTCAATAAATGCTAAAAACCATTTTTGAAAACTTATATGAATCTGACTTCTCACAAATTGCAGATCTGGCCCGAAAATATGCCGATTTACACATGCAACCCCATAACTTTTCCCAATTTAATTTCTTCACAATTTTCGAAATAACTGAAACTTCTATGAAGGTAATCAACTCAAATCTACCATTTAAGACCTCTGATCATACATGCAATAACATAAATCATATGAACTAACAAAAAGGAACAAGTAAATGCAAGAATTAACACAAAAACAAGAATTAGGGGTGTCTTTTAATTAATTTCGAAATTTATTCTTGATACTTTGATACCTCCATTTGCAGCAAGGATTTCGATTCCTTACCTTAAAAACAGAAAGGAAATAAAAGGCTAGATGAAGAGGGGAAAGGTTCTTGGGAACCTTCAAAGAAAAACCGAAAGTTAGAAGGGGAAGAACGAAGAAGAAAGAAGAGGTGGAAGAACTTGGGATGGCAGCTTCTTACCTTCTTCAAGCTTGCAGATTTAGCCAAGCTACCTTAATGTGGAATGACACGGTGTAGATTTCAAGGTGAGAAGTGTTCTCATTCGTGAAGGGGCACCATGTATTTATAGTGTTCTTGGAGAATTCAAGGGCAAGGGTGAGATAGGGAATTCTCATTGTTGGTTTGAGAAGTATCTTGCTGATTTTGGGGGTGGTTCGAGCTTTGGTGGAGCTGCTATCAATGGTGGTTTCGGTGGTTTGAAAGAGGAAAGAACAATGAAGAAGGAGAGGGGTTTGGGTGCAGCCGAAATGAGGGGGAGAGAGGGACTCTTGACCTTCTAATTAAGCATGCTAGAGATGGAGTGTAGGATTGGGTTAATAGGGGTTAGGCTAGGCTTAGGATAATCATTTATTTATTTTCTAATTATTTAATAATCCACCCCTAATTATATACACATACACGGCACACACATATATATATATTCATATATATTATATATTATGGTAATTTCTAATATGCATGCATAATTTCTGAAACACATAGGCACATAAGGTCACGTAATAAATTTGATATCTAATAATTCGGATATCAATAATTCACGTATAGCCCTATTTTTGGTAAAATTTAGTATTTACGTGACTAGAGGTTTTATTATCGTGTTTTGAACACGTGGGGTGTTACAATCTTCCCCCCTTTAAAAATTGTCCCCAAAATTTGTTACCTGTCCCGAATAATTCGGGATAGAGACTTCTCATTTCTGATTCGCGTTCCCATGTAGCTTCTTCGGGTGTGTGGTTGTGCCACTGCACATTGACTAGGTGAATCTCGCGGTTTCGGAGTGTCTTGGTTTTGGAGTCGAGAATTCGGAGGGGTTTTTCTTCGTAGGAAAGGTTCGGATTTAGCTCAATAGGTTCGGCCTTGAGAACGTGTTCGGGGCTGGGAATGTATTTGCGAAGCATGGAGACGTGGAATACATTATGGATTCGGGATAGGTTAGGCGAAAGTGCTAGACGGTAAGCGCGACTGCCTATTCTTTCGAGTATTTCGAACGGTCCGATATATCGCGGAGATAGTTTGCCTCGGTTTCCGAATCGCAAAATTCCTTTAAAAGGGGCTACTTTTAGGAATACTAAACTTCCGACTTCGAATTCCAAATCTCGCCTCCTATTATTAGCGTAGCTTTGTTGTCGGTTTTGGGCAACTCGCATATTTTCTCGGATGTCTCGAACTAGATTCACCGTTTGTTGAACTAAGTCGGGTCCGAGAAGTTTTCTCTCTCCAACTTCATCCCAGTAAAGGGGAGATCGGCACTTGCGTCCATAAAGTGCTTCGTATGGCGCCATTCCGATTGATGATTGGAAGCTATTATTATACGCAAATTCGATCAACGGTAGCCGAGATTCCCAGTTGCCTCCAAAGTCGAGTATACAGGCTCGAAGTAGGTCCTCTAGGGTTTTGATCGTACGTTCCGACTGGCCATCGGTTTGGGGGTGAAAGGCAGTACTGAACGATAATTTGGTTCCAAGAGTTCCTTGCAAACTTTTCCAGAACTTCGAGGTGAATCGTGGGTCTCGATCCGAAATAATAGCCGTCGGAATCCCATGGAGTCGGACGATTTCTCGCATATAGAGTTCTGCGAGTTTTTCTAGGCTAAACGTTTTGCGGATTGGAAGAAAATGGGCCGATTTGGTTAGCCGGTCGATGATTACCCAAATTGAGTCGGATCCGCGCTGGGTCCTTGGGAATCCTTGAACAAAGTCCATCGTTACCACTTCCCATTTCCATTCGGGAATTTGGTTTGGTTGAAGTAATCCTCCGGGTCGTTGGTGTTCAGTCTTGATTTGTTGGCAGGTGAGGCATTGGGCAACGAATCGAGCTATATCATTTTTCATTCTCGGCCACCAATATAGTTTCTTCAAGTCTTGGTACATTTTGGTTGATCCGGGATGACAGGTATATGTAGTCTGATGCGCCTCGGCTAATATGAGCCGTTTAATTTCGGCATCGTCGGGAATGCAAGTGCGGTTTTGGAATAGGAGAAATCTGTCTTTGGAAATTCGGAAATTAGGGTTTGCTTCGAGATTTGTGCGAATCTTCTGAAGTTGGGGGTCCTGATCTTGAGCTGTCCTTACGCGGTCTCGGAGATCTGATTCCACCACTAGGGCGTTCATTGACTTCCGACTAAGAGCATCTGCCACCACATTCGCCTTCCCGGGGTGGTATAAGAATTCGCAGTCATAATATTTAACCAGATCGAGCCATCTCCGCTGCCTCATGTTTAATTCCTTCTGTGTGAAGAAATACTTCAGGCTCTTGTGGTCGGTGTACACGGTGCACTTATCGCCGTATAGGTAGTGACGCCAGATTTTAAGTGCAAAGACTACTGCTGCGAGCTCCAGGTCGTGAGTTGGGTAATTCTTCTCGTATTCCTTGAGCTGGCGAGACGCGTAAGCTATCACTTTTCCGTTCTGCATAAGTACAGCACCTAGTCCGAGTTTGGATGCGTCGCTATAAATCACAAATCCTCCGGATCCTGCTGGTAGTGACAGAATTGGAGCGGTGGTCAAACGCTTCTTTAGTTCTTGGAAACTAGCCTCGCGGTCTGGGGTCCATCGGTAAGTGACTCCTTTCTTCGTGAGTTGAGTGAGGGGTGATGCGATTTTTGAAAAATCTTGAACGAATTTGCGATAGTATCCGGCTAAGCCAAGGAAACTTCGTATCTCCCTTACATTCTTTGGAGTTGGCCATGTTGAGATTGCTTCTATTTTGCTGGGGTCGACGGAAAGTCCTTCGGCAGAGATGATGTGGCCAAGAAAAGTGACTCGGGATAGCCAAAATTCACATTTACTGAACTTGGCGTAGAGTTGATGATCTCGGAGTGTTTGAAGTACTATTCGTAATTGGGAGGCATGTTCTTCTTGGGTTCTGGAGTATATAAGAATATCATCGATAAAGACCATGACAAACTTGTCGAGGTACTGATGAAAAACTCGGTTCATAAAATCCATAAAAGCTGTTGGGGCGTTGGTTAATCCAAAAGGCATTACTACGAATTCGTAGTGGCCGTACCGAGTTCGGAATGCTGTCTTAGGAATATCAGCTTCTTTGACTTTCAGTTGGTGGTAACCTGACCGAAGGTCGATTTTGGAGAAGACGGATGACCCTTGGAGTTGGTCAAAGAGATCGTCGATGCGGGGTTGCGGATATTTATTCTTTATGGTCACCTTATTCAGCTCTCGATAGTCGATGCAAAGGCGGAAAGATCCGTCTTTCTTCTTAACGAATAGTACCGGGGCTCCCCATGGAGAGTGACTGGGGCGGATGTAACCCTTATCGAGTAATTCTTGAACTTGATTCTTCAATTCTTTGAGTTCCACAGGAGCCATGCGGTACGGAGCCTTCGAGATTGGTTCTGTTCCCGGAATAAGATGAATTTTGAATTCGATTTCGCGATCAGGCAGTAGCCCGGGTAGGTCATCGGGGAAGACGTCGGAGAATTCTAGGACAACGGAAAGTTCGGACATCACCGGTGGAGGTTTTGAGCTAGTCTCCAGAAGGTCGACTAGGTAGCCGATATGTCCCTTGTTGATGAGTTTGGTGGCTTTGATTGCGGATATTATGGGAATTAGAGTCTCGGCGTCGCTTTGAAATTCTAAGAGGGTGTGATTTGGGAGAGAAAAGCTTACGGTCTTTAAGGCGCAGTTGATTTGGGCTTTGAATTTGGTCAACCAATCCATTCCCATTATGAGGTCAAAATTTTCGATTGCTAAGATGATGAGATCGAACCCCATGGGTTGGGATTGAATTTGAATAGGGCAATCCTTCACTATTTTGTCGGTGATCATTTCTTCGCCCGAGGGCATAGAGATGCGATATTCGTGGCTTACTCGAGTTGGTACTAATCCAAGACGTACGCACACATTGGTGGAAATAAAGGAGTGTGTAGAACCAGAATCAATCAAAGCATACACGGGTTCTCCAAGAATAAGGACGGTACCTGCGATCATCGTCGGATCTTGACGTACTTGCTCTCGGGTCATGGCAAACGCGCGGCCGGGGACTCGAGTTTGAGCGCTGGGGCAGTCTCTCGCCTTATGGCCTGGCTTTTTGCATCGAAAACACAATTCGGTGTCCTTTACGCAGATTCCAAAGTGAGCCTTTCCGCAGTTCGAGCAAGTTGGCTTGGTCGTCGGTGTTACCGGTCTAGGGTTTGGACTCTGGACCTTCTTTCCTTTGAATTTATGATTCCCAAAGTTGGCCTTCTTCCATGGTCGTAGTGTGGGTGGTTGGGATCGCTTCCCTTGCTGAATTTCATTTTCGTCTTGAGCAGCCGTTAGTGCCTTGTCCACCATTTGGCGAAAGGTAGTGGCGTCGGACATGTGGATGTCCCTTCGAATTTCGGGTTGTAAACCCCTTGTGAAGTGATTTTTCTTTTCCTCAACGTCCTTGGCGATGAATGGGGCGTACAGGCATCCTCGCTCGAATAACCGAACGTATTCGGTCATGGTAAGATCCCCTTGGCAGAGCTCCAAGAATTCGTTGAGTTTGTTGGCCCGGACGTCCTTGGAAAGTATTTCTCGAAGAACTGGACCTTGAATGCTTCCCATGACAAGTTCTCGAGTTCAACACCTTCCTTAGCTCCTTCCCACCAGTTCCGGGCTTCGTTGCGAAGTAGAAAGAGGGCACAGTGCACTCGTTCACGGTCATCCATTTGCATGTAATCAAAGATCACCTCCAAGGATTTGATCCACTCCTCGGCTACGACCGGGTCGGGATCACCGTGGAACTCAGAGGGCTTCATACGGAGGAAACGTTCGTATTGCTTTGGGGGTTTGGCTGAGGTGTAGGTGGGGTGCGTTGGCTTTGAATGAGTTGTTGGATCTGGTCATGATGATTTTGCGCTTGTTCGCGGATAAGGTTTGAGAGACCGAGAATAATGTTAGCGGTGTCCGGGAGATTATTGGCGGTGGCGGTGTTCCGAGATGGTCTTCCTGTCATGTCTTAGTGTGTGTGTTGCAAAAATAATTTTTAGAACAACAGAAAATAATATAAAACACAAGTAAGCATATAATTACCGGACAGACCGAGTCTTCTTGCTTCGAGGTTTCCGAATTCCGGTTCGATGCTCGTATAAAGTTTCTACAATTTTTGCTCTGATACCATGTCTGTGACACCCCCTAGTAATCGTATAGCAAATCGAGAGGGTTTGCCATGCACGGAAGCTTTAAAGGTATTATTTAAGTATTTGGGTATGTGGGTAGACTCCAAGGGGTTTAGTGAACCGATTACATATTATTATTATTATTATTATTATTATTTTCTTTGAGACTTAGAATTTAAAGACGGAGTCGGCTTCGGAAGATATTTCGGCGAAGTGAATTAGTGGGAGGGTGGAGTATACGTCTAATTACCCAATAATTTCGTAATATCGACTTTTTAAGTGGTGTCACCTTGATAAAACATAGAAAAAGGTTAAAGTCCATAATTAAAACTACATATTAATAAGTGGGCCATAGTTTAACAAAAGGGGCCCATATTCGGAGGACTTAGTCTCCTTTACCACGGATAATAATACACATGAGCTACTATAGAAACAGTAATTGTCCTAAGGACAATATACACAAAAGATAGCACTACAAGCAAAATAAGTAGATCCTCCATACGAACCAAAAACCTGGAGTCGGCCTCTCGAAACTTCGACTAGTCCAATCCGGTGGAGTGAGTAGTACTAGTACCTGCAAACGGAGAATATCTATATGAGCTAACAAAGCTCAGTAAGGTTATCGAAAGATACCGAGAATTTAAAATATAGTCATACTACATATACTATATAATAATATCACAAGTACAACAACATTTAACACAATTTACATGTCTAGGACATATAATTCATTAACTATAGAAACGTTTTATCGGATCCGATGAGAAATCAACTTCTTTACTTAGAACATGAGAAGATTATTCTGAGCCCGTTTTGGTGGAATCAAACCACCCAACTGTAGTATCTATGGTTGGAATACCGGCCCCCCGTATCCTTTCTCATCTTTTCTAAGTATTTCATTAATCCCCCAATTTATTTTATTTAATTACAAAAAGGCACGGCCGAAGTATTTAGAATTTCGGTTGAGTACATAAAGGTATCAATATTCCACAATAACCCATAAGAAATATAAAAGCCACAAAACATCACAAATATCAATCAAGTGACAATTAAACACATATTTCACAAAAGATTAACCATTATCAAATTGTGTACTCACGCATACTCACCCAAGAATATACCACAAACTTAATAAGAATCAACCTATCTTCTATCTTTCCTTAAGCTACTTAATTTCAATTAAATTCTAGGATCAAGGAACCATATTAGTTTTGGAGGTTTCGGGTATTCAGCACAACACCCCTGAACTTTTGAAAATTACAGTTCTGCCCCCAAAGTTCAAGACTCACACATGCAATATACTCTAAAGTTCAAAAATTCATACTTTCATGAAAATCGACCCTTAACTTAACTGAAATTCAGATTAATGCAGAAAACTCAGTTATAAGTGATTTGATGCAGAATTTCCGGAAATTACATAGTTCACCCTAGCTTCTCTAGATCTAGACATGCAAGACCTCTAAAATGCACAAATTCCATTTTCTAGTAAAACCCCTTTAAAACTGAATATTACCCTTTACTAAATGCTGGAAAACAGACCTGGAATTCTAATTGGAACCAATTTCTCGAAAATTACAGATTTGCCCCAAAACTCTTTCAAATTACACATGCAACAACACTATGATTTCAAAATCCACTTTTTCATGAAAAATCCCCAAAAATCCGAAATATTTATTCAAAATATGCAGAAAACGAAGTTAAGATTTTAATTTATGCAACAACTTTGAAAATTCCATTTTCCACCCCAAAACTTTTAGATCCATACATGCAAGGCCACTAGGAGTTCAAAAATTACTTTTTTCTTAAAAATTTTCCTAAATCTGGAATTTCAGTTCAATAAATGCTAAAAACCATTTTTGAAAACTTATATGAATCTGACTTCTCACAAATTGCAGATCTGGCCCGAAAATATGCCGATTTACACATGCAACCCCATAACTTTTCCCAATTTAATTTCTTCACAATTTTCGAAATAACTGAAACTTCTATGAAGGTAATCAACTCAAATCTACCATTTAAGACCTCTGATCATACATGCAATAACATAAATCATATGAACTAACAAAAAGGAACAAGTAAATGCAAGAATTAACACAAAAACAAGAATTAGGGGTGTCTTTTAATTAATTTCGAAATTTATTCTTGATACTTTGATACCTCCATTTGCAGCAAGGATTTCGATTCCTTACCTTAAAAACAGAAAGGAAATAAAAGGCTAGATGAAGAGGGGAAAGGTTCTTGGGAACCTTCAAAGAAAAACCGAAAGTTAGAAGGGGAAGAACGAAGAAGAAAGAAGAGGTGGAAGAACTTGGGATGGCAGCTTCTTACCTTCTTCAAGCTTGCAGATTTAGCCAAGCTACCTTAATGTGGAATGACACGGTGTAGATTTCAAGGTGAGAAGTGTTCTCATTCGTGAAGGGGCACCATGTATTTATAGTGTTCTTGGAGAATTCAAGGGCAAGGGTGAGATAGGGAATTCTCATTGTTGGTTTGAGAAGTATCTTGCTGATTTTGGGGGTGGTTCGAGCTTTGGTGGAGCTGCTATCAATGGTGGTTTCGGTGGTTTGAAAGAGGAAAGAACAATGAAGAAGGAGAGGGGTTTGGGTGCAGCCGAAATGAGGGGGAGAGAGGGACTCTTGACCTTCTAATTAAGCATGCTAGAGATGGAGTGTAGGATTGGGTTAATAGGGGTTAGGCTAGGCTTAGGATAATCATTTATTTATTTTCTAATTATTTAATAATCCACCCCTAATTATATACACATACACGGCACACACATATATATATATTCATATATATTATATATTATGGTAATTTCTAATATGCATGCATAATTTCCGAAACACATAGGCACATAAGGTCACGTAATAAATTTGATATCTAATAATTCGGATATCAATAATTCACGTATAGCCCTATTTTTGGTAAAATTTAGTATTTACGTGACTAGAGGTTTTATTATCGTGTTTTGAACACGTGGGGTGTTACATCATTAGTATAGAAATCAAGAGGTGTCATATGTGGCAAAGAAGGAAGTTCGTCTCAAGAAATTACAGAGTGGTTTTCGTACTTTTTACGCTAACTGTGTAAGTGCATAATAGTCGTGGTTTTAACACCGTTCGAAATAATGTTAATATGAATGCACATGGTTTTTCTCCCCCATTGTTATGTGGTTTTTAGTATCTAGTCGATCGATCCTTTCAAATTACAAAGTGGATTTGATACAATGTTGGATTTCAATGTTAAAAGAAAGAGTGGTTTTTGCACGCATAGTGGTTTTTATTAATTACATAGTCGTTTTCGTTAAATGATAAGTTTTTAGTGAATTTTTGTAATGTAATTTGTTAATTACATAGTGATTTTCGTTAATTACAGAGTTGTTTTAATTAATTATAGAGTGGTTTTTGTTAATTGATAAGTTTTTAGTGAATTTTTGTAATGGAATTTGCTGATTACATAGTGATTTTCGTTAATTTACAGAGTGATTTTCATTAATTAGATAGTGGTTTTTATTAATTACATAGAGATTTTCGATAAGTTTATAATGGATTTTCGTAACGGAATACTATAATCACATAGTGGTTTTTGGTAAGTTTATAGTGAATTTCAATTTGTTAAAAACAATTTTTTTTATTAAATTTAATTGAAAAAAATCAATATAAAAAATAAAAAACCAAAATTAAGAAAACGAAAAATAAACATTTTTAGAAACAAAATCAAAATGTTTTTATGAAGAAATCAAAAATAATAAACAAAATAAAAAAGAGATTTTTGGAATTGATTTGGGAGCATTATTTTGGGCATAAACCTGAAGCGTGATTTGGGGATATAAATTATGGAAAAGATTTGGGTGTAGATAATGTGTATAATTTTTTTTTATTTGAATAATTATAGTAATTAATAATAAGTGGGGGCATATATGGGTTTTCAAGCCCATTGTATTTATCTCAAATACCATTAATAAATTAAGGATTTATCAAGAATAAAAAGCCCAATGGAGGGTGTTTGGCATATTGCCCCTTAAAATTATGGGGAAATGAGGGATAACCCCCTAGTTTTTAAAATATATACGCATAGGTCCTATGGATTTTTTTTTCCTAGTCAAAAACCCAAATTCTAATCTTAATTAGTGAGACCCCCTGAGCAACTTGAAATACCTAATTTACCCTCTTAATTTTTCAAACCCTAGTTTCTGTCCCACTCATCGGCCATTACATCTCTCCCCCTCTCTTCTTCTCTCTCTAACTCTCTCTCTATCCACCAGTCATACGAGCACCTCTGCTCATCTCCCAACTTGCGCCGCCCGTAGTCACTGCTCCCTCCACCGTCGCCGCCGACGTTGCTTCTTTCGTCGTCGCCTACCGCTACTGCTCCCTCCGCCGTCGCCCGCCGCTACTTCTCCCTCCGCCGTAGCGCGCCGCTACTGCTCCCCTGCTGCCGCTGCTCCCTCCACCGCCGCCCGCAGCCGCTGGTCTCTCGCCGCCAGTATATATCGATCATATATATATATATATATATATATATATATATATATATATATATATATATATATATATATATATATATATATATATATATATATATATATATATATATATATATAAGTCAATATATACAAATTTGTTGCCGTTGCACAGGATCCGTATTTCGACGACAATTTGTATTTCCGTAGAAGAATAGGATCTGTATTCCGGCCGCAATCGATGAACATAATCAATATTTCAATGTATTCCGCCGCAGGAGTCTCTAATCTGTATGAGGTAATTTGTTGTAATTTTTTATTGTTTCATGGATTGATGTTGGACACTTGTATTAAGTTCGAACTATGTGAACAAATTAGAACTGATGATTTACGCAATTGTTTAGGTATCTTTTTTGTGTAATAAAATGAGTTGCTTGATGAATTGTTTTCCTTGAATTGGGTGGCGGAGTATTAGAATGTGGTGGGAGATTTTTTTTTTGTTTGTATATTTACTGCATTTATTAAGATGAAAATTACCTAGTCATATATAGTCACATGTTGTAACAAGAAGTAACATAACTACATGTGACTATAGTTGACTATATAGTCACATGTTGTAACAAGAAGGAACATAACTACATGTGACTATAGTTGACCATATGGGGTTATAGTTCACTAAAGTAAATATGTCAAAAGAAATGATTTTCATTGTTTATGTATTTTATAAAAATTCATTTAATGTAATTCGCTTGTTCTATTTTTGTTCTTCGTTTTCTTTAACTCGTATTTTTTTCTCACATGTTTTGTTATTTGTGTAACTTGCAGAGAATAATTTAGCATTTGATAATGTTTTAATAATTTTCTGTTAATTTTAAACCATTTTCCGTTAATTGTATTTCAATTTTTTTTTTAAATGGTGAGAAAGATATTGGATTTGGTTTTGAGGTGAATTATGTATGGAATACAACAGTAGAAGAGTTAATTTAAGATGGGGTACTTGGAACAAATTGCCCCATCTCTCTAAAATGGAATATATAGTAATATGTAGTAACATGTGCATGTGATTGTGTATTTTCAATCCGTATTTTGTTGTTGAGTTGATTTATAACTTCAATTTTTAAGTTGAATTTGATTTTTTTGTCACAGGTCTTGGTGTTCGAACAACTTCTATGCAATAAGTTTTTGTCGAGAGGACATGGTGCAGTTCTTTTGCAATCGATAGATTGGAATTATTGTCGTTTTAAAAAGTAGGATTTGAAGCTATAAATACAAACTACACTATATATGACTATACTCATATAGTCACATGTGGTCATATCCATGCAGTCATATATAGTCACATGTGGTCATATACATGTAGTAATATATAGTCACATGTGGTCATATACATGTAGTCATATATAGTCACGAGTGGTCATATACATGTAGTCATATATAGTCACGAGTGGTCATATACATGTAGTCATATATAGTCACGTGTAGTAGCATATGGTAATATATAGTTATATATAAGCCATGTGATTTTTTGTAGTGGTCATGATGATAGTGTATTTTCAATTTTTTATTTGGTACTAATTGAATTTATAATATCAAAATTTAAATTGTGATTTTAGTTGTTGGTGAAGATGAATTTTTTTATATATGAATTAATGGTTTACATAATCGGTCGATCATAATTTTGGGATAAAAAAATTGTACATGATTATATATAACTATACATGATTGAGGTATACATTAGACATGTGTAGTATACTATAGTCATGTGTACTCAATTTCAGTACAGTAAATTTATCAAAAAATTGAAAAAAAAAATAAAAATAAAAATTAAAAATTAAAAAAAAAATTTAAAAATTAAAAAAATTAAAATTTAAAAATTAATAATTTAAAATTTTAAAAATTAAAAAAAAATTAAATAAATTAAAAATTAAATCAAAAAATACAAAAGAGGTATATATAAAAAATAATAATAAAATAAAAATTTATATTTTTTTATTAAAAGACTCTATAAAAATGTTAAATGCAGGTCCAAAAACTGCTGAATGCAAGTCCTAAAACTGCTGAATGCAGTTGGCCATAATGCTGAATGCAGTTTGTCGTAATGCTGATTGCAGTTTAAAAATACTGAATGCAGCTGGGCAAAAATTGCACATAAGGGAACAATTGTACTTTTGCCTCTCGAGGGGGCTATCTCAAAGAAAGAATTTTAGGGGTGGACCTATTCCTATATATTTTCCATATGAGGGGTGTATATCAAATGGACCCTAAAATTATATCTTTTTATACATATATGGGATAATTAGTGAGAACCCCCTAATACATTTGACTATATGAAGGTGGATACAACCCCTTTTCTAATATTAGTGAGATCCCCCCACTTAATAATTAAAATCCTTTTTAATTAAAAGTGGCTTTTGACCTGACTATTTTACCCCTGAATAATTAAATCTAATAAAATATGTGATCACGTTAAATCAGCAGTTTCCAAATCTTATAATCATAAAACCTAATCACATCTTTAGTACCCAATCGTCATTCTGTCATCTCCATCACGTTTTCTATTATGTCTCGAACTGGGGACCCGGTGGTGGTGGCGAAGGCGACGGCCAAGGAGAGGACGAAGGGGGGCCACATATTGACAACGACGAGGGAAGACCCCCGCGGTCCGTTAAAAAATCGGCACCTCTAATACAAATTCAAGCGCCTCTTCGTCGGTGACGACGCTCAAAGAGAACACGGCGGCGGCAGCGGCCAAGGAGTGGCCGCCAACTTTCACTCCTCTTTTCCACCCCGACCAACACTGGTTTTACTACCTTGTTCAAGAATTCAACTGTTGCCTCTGCGAATGCTTCCAGACCCATTTTATCATTCAATTAGAAAACAAATGAACAAATTATTTTCTAAAGAAAGAAGATTTATCACAAATTGTCAGATAATTATCCTTCAGAAATGGAGGAATCGAATGAAAGCGAAGTTTACTTTGGGGAGAGGGCAACGAGGCAGACGCACAAGGTTTGCTTCGTTTTTTAATTAAGTTCATAGTTTTTGTTCTTTTCGGATTTTTTAGTGCTGAATTGTAGAAACTTGTATTGTTTTGGGAGCTAATTTTGTTCAATTAATTGTCAATCGGATGTTCGTTTGTTGAAATTGTGCTGGTGTTATTTACAAAATTATAGTTGTTTTCGTTACTGTTGTAGTCGATTTCATTAATCAACTAGATTTGATAGTTGATCTTGATAATTTGTAGTTGTTTTAATTGATAAATAGTTGTTTTAATTGAAAAATAGTTGTTTTAACAGAAGAAATATAGTTGCGTTAGTGTTATTCACAGAAATATAGTTGTTTTAACTGAAAAATTATAGTTGTGTTGGTGTTATTCAGAGAAATATAGCTGTTTTAACTGAAAAATTATAGTTGTGTTGGAGTGAATTACATAAATATACTTGTTTTAACTGAAGAATTAATGATGCTAACATGAAAATGATCTATATTACATATATTTATAAAATACGACAACATATGTTATAACAAAACAAAGTTTAAACATATCTTGAAAATTAAGAAAACGTAAATTTAAATAACAATTGTCAACAACATTCCATTTTAAGGGTTACAGTGATCAAGCGATGTTAGTGTTTACGTTTTTGTTCGTCCTGTTGTCCTTGCACTTCCCCCATTCTGGAAGAGTCTTCACAATTTTTGTCCACATTTGGAGGTAGTCTATTTCGATTTCTTCTTTAATGATTGAATGTTCCTCGAAAATGTTCTTTGGCGTATGAAACGGGCTACTATCGTTGTGTGCCCTCTGTTAAGACAAAATAGATCAACATCATGTAAAAAATAAATGCATATCAAACACGGTCTGCAGAGAACTACTTATTGGTTATTTTCTATAATCAACTAGTTTTAATATAAAATCGACTATTTTTATAAAGTGGGTTGCTATCTTGTTAAATTAAATTTTACTCCTCAAGCCTGCATAAATAGTAGAAAATCAAAACACATTAAATACAAATTAACAATATCACCTTTTAAATATTAAAATAACTATTTTATATGAAATGGTTATGAAGTAAACAACTATTTTATTTTAAATAAACTTCAATGTGTTAGTCGTATATAGTAGAAATCAACTACGCTTTCACCAAGTACAGTTGATCAAATGAAGTAATCAATTATTCCTTCATCAACAAACACTTCATCAACAAATACAGCCGGACAAACACTGAACAAGACAAAGTGATTTAATTTTAATCAACTATTTCTTGGTTAACAAACTATTTTCTAACACATCCTGAATAGTGCAGTCTCACTATCACAAGTTGGCATACTCATTCAACTATGTATTTCTATACAACAATAAAGATCAACTGTACTATCACATACACCATCAATCGCTTACAACACCCATTCATTTAGAATTAACAAAAAAAATCAACAAACTAGTAAATTATATTAGACAGTGTTCTTATAAATTTCAATAAATATTAAAAGAAAAAATAGCAGTTCTAGCTACCATCGTCCACGATTCGAATATGGTTCGTCGATTTTATCATATATCACCTGTAGACCAATAAACAGAAAGAAAAAAAACCGGGTTCTATTATTTGAAGACTATGTAGTATGTTTCGAACATGACTATTTCAGTGCGGGGAACTTACTGTTGGCATATGGCGTCGGGAAATAGCAGTATAAAGGATTTGATTGTAGTCTTTATCGTCGATGGGTTCTAAACAAAAACCACTAGGGCAAATTTGTAGTTGTGTTTTGTTGTCAATGGGTTCAAGCGAATTTCACCTCAAATCTGCAGCGTCGTCGATATTTTGCCCTAGAAACTATTGTCGTCGTCGTTGTTTTCGCCCTAGAATTTTTCACCGAGGTGGGAGATTGGAAGAAAGGTGGGTGCGAGATATTGGGGATTCAGAAGATTGGAAGGAAGACGGGATTTGGTTTCCAATATTTTTTGTTTATTTGGGTCGTAGCTTCTAAAAGGGTATTTTTGGAATACATAAAATAATGGATCTAATACTAATATTGAAAATGTGGCTGGATCTTCCCTCATTAAAAAAACACTAGAGGGGTTCTCACTAATAGCCCCTAATTTTAATCATTAACCTATGGATAAATAATCTACTTAAATCACACGAATCACGTGTAAATTAATGCAGTACTAGTCTTTCTAAATGTTTCATAATGTAATCTGGTGGCTCTTTTGTGATGGGGCTACCCCATCACCAGAGTCTTTTCATTTTCATGCTTAATTGATATACTCCATTTTCTTATCAAAAAAAGTAAAAAAAGGTAAGACAATGTTTTATTGTCTTTCATTAATGTAATGACTTATTGCAGCTACTGTTGTTCCCAGTATATAAAATGGGTAGTGAATTTAGTAAATTGGTTGAACAAATTAATTAGTGAAAATACGAAAAGATTAGCCGAGGCGAGAAAACTCTTTTCTTAAGACGATATTGCCCCGCTACGGTGCTTACGGTTATTTAACAATGGTCTCCCAAGATACAACGGCTAATTCGGCATACGGGCCCTCAAAATCCCGAGTACGACGAACGTTACTTTATGTCTCAAACTCTCGAATCAAATACGGAAGAAAATATTCTACAAAGAATATTTCCGGGCTAAAGAAAGATAAATTGCATAGAACAAAATTATGGAATTCAATTGATTTTTATGTTATTAAATCAAACATGCGGAGCTTTTTATTTATAGGTTTTCAATGGTTGTGAGTAATGAACACAACCCTTAGGAAATTAAACAAATGAAGGTGTGGCCACACCTCTTCATATTGTCACACCTATTTGATCAAATAGGTGCCTAAAACCTTTTTTTTTTTTGTTCATTCAAAAAATAATTTTATTTTAATAAATAAAATCTCCAACAATCCCCCACATGAATGAAATTAACGAAAAACGATGGATTCTATTAAGGCCCCATTTGGTTCGTATGATTATACCTGATTGACAATATAATCCACTCGGTACACCCATTTGGTTCACATGATGCAGGCCCGGTATTGATTCTGAGCCTGGGTCTGAGTCCTTCATTTTCGGGATAAATCATCCAGCCAGGAGAGGTGGGGGCTTTTGAGATCCTACACAGGGTGAAATACACCGGGTATATCTTTACCATTAATATACACACAAACACACACACACCCACATTGGTGTGTGTAGATCAACGGTGAAAAGTCACCCGGTGTAACCTTCACCGGGTGTAGGATAGATAAAACCAGAGGTGGGTATATGTAATCCCATCCATCATCCACACTAAACTACACAAGAAATTACTTTTTGACCCTCAATACAATTTTTTATTACGATATACACAGGTATATATAACATTTTTCTCCCTCAAATTGAATCTTCTCGACCTAATGCCTCTCTCTCTCCCTATCTGATTGACTTCCGAGAAAAGCCACTGGAATTCAATGTGAACCCATGCCCGGCGCCGGAATCTGAAGTCACCGTATTTGAGAAACGGTAGAGTTGCAAGGAGCGTACAGAACTGTGTGGAAAGCGTAAGTTGTTGCCCCGACTGCAATTGGTTACAGCTCAAAGCAGAGTTCAGTCATCAACAGTTCAGGTGTGTGTGTGTGTGTGTGTGTGTGTGTGTGTGTGTGTGTGTGTGTGTGTGTGTGTGTATCCATTCATACTTATTTATCTCTATGTGGTGTATGTATGTGTGTATCCATATAAACGCATTTTTTTTCTCTCTTGGTGTGTGATTCTCGGTGTTAATTTTCCTAATTTATGTGGATTTTTATTTTTTCAAATTTCTCTTTTTTGTTACTTGAGGAATCTGGACGTTCATGATTTATATTTGAATATTTTTCTATCAAATGAGATGAAAAGATTGAATAAAAAAATCGTATTGGAAAAATTGTCGTATTGGAAAATTTAGCTGGAAAAAAAGGTCTTCTTTCCCCCAAATTCAATAGTATAGTGGCAGCTAAATTTGACTTTAAGTAAAATTCACATGGGTCTTTTATAATATTAATTTCTTTGCACATTGAATCATGTATATGTCGTAATTTATGCAAAACACGATAGTACCACTGCAATTAGTTTTGGCAAAGAAATTGGATTGTTGATCTTCCTTCCACAATTTGGCAGATATGAGAAAATGAGCTTTAAATACTTGTAATGTGCGTATTGTTTCGACTCCCAATAAGACGCAATTTTTTTAATAGGAGTTAATCCAAGATTTCTGTTAATCAGCTCTTGGAGCACAAGGAAATTTGTGGAGGGCAGTCGGAAAAAATTTTAATGTCTGTTTCTGCTGGATAAATAGTTTGTGATTACTCTTAGTCAGCCGTTTTTACACAAGAGTAATAACAATGCCTCATTGCCTTGTTTGTTTTCGTGTCAAATTGGAAGGTCGGTGTATCTTGTGGTGCAATCTGGGCTAGAAGTAGATTGCATAGCACAAAGTGAGAATAAAAGAAAGGTACCGAAAAAAATCGATGAGTAGGATTTCTATTAATTAGTCTAACATTGAAAGGTTCTTTTTGTTGCTACCGATGAAGGAATTAGCTGAAGTTAAATGTCTTAATTATTTAGTTTTCCGTAACTGTAATCTGTGTTTAACAAGAAACTATTTGCCTTGTTAACTGCTTTTGAAACACATTACATATATGCAGTTATAAGTAATTCAGTTGATGCGGCACAATGAATTACTATAGCTATTTGCTTTTGAGATCCTTTTATGCTTGTTATTATCTGGATCAATTTAGTACAAACATTTATATTCTTAGCAAAATCATGAGAAAACATATGTAATTATCAATTATTGTTGGTAATTGCTTGAAGAAAATAAAACAAAAGAGAAGATGGGGAAGCTGTTAATCAATCAAACAAAAACATGGGCAATGTACACGGTTAGTTGGCTCGTGCCGGAAAAGTGAGAAGACAGACTCCCAAGGTGGCGAAGCAGGAGTGCAGGACCAGAAGAAGCCTTGTGGCCACACCCACAAGCGTATGCAGTACAACCAATGTTGACTTCGGGAAGAAGAGGGTACCAAACTCATCTCAGAAGTAAAGAGGATTGGACTCGTATGAGTAGTTTTTGGATGTGAATAAGTATTTTGCTTTTGTTTTTGTTTTTGTTTTAATTATGTTGTAGTGATTGCTAGTTACCAGATAAAATACTTTTTTGGCAGCAGTTGTGCTGCGGCTGTTTTGAATTTATGTACCGCTCAATGTTGCGTATAATCAAGTTGAATTAGTTTAATTTGAGTTAAAAAAAAATATGTGGTAATGTGATGTTGAGACGCCACACTTCGTCTATGTCCATGAAAACCGTTTGAACTGTTGTGCTACCCATTTAGAATAAAATTTTCGTGTTTAGTACAGATATTCGCAACAATAAAAAAAAAAAAAGACATAAAACTGGAAAAAAATGGAAATAATTCATTTGTAGGGGTTGGGAGCCTTAATACACATCGAGCAGGGGCAATATAGGTTTTTATATACTTATCCAACCCTAACCATTGAGCCAAACACAAGAATGATCCAATCCAGGCATCTATCTTGCAGCTGAAACAGTCGAACCAAACATGAGATTAACTAATTTCATTTGTATCCCTACAGTGTAATCCTAGTGGGTTGATAGAATCCCATTCAAACCCATCACACGAACCAAATGAGGCCTAAGAGTTCAAGTGGATACTATTGCAATGGGGATAGGTAGTAGGGGTGAACGCGGGCGGGTTTGGGCGGGTTTTCATAAAAAAATCAACCCGACCCGACATCAGCGGGTTAGCAATTTCGCCAACTGCATAAGCTTATTTAAAGCCACAAATCGCACGGTTCGGGTGTAGCGGGTTACGGGCGGGTGGCGGGCGGGTTAGCGGGTCGAAGAAGTACGCAATACCAAGTTGGTTGGTAGACAAAATACAAAATATAAACTTTAAAATAAAAAATATTATAATAATACTAGAATAAATATACTAAAATTAAATTCTGAAACAAAATAACAGATTATCAACATTAATCCTTACATCTGATGGAGAAATCTAGAAGTAAAAGAAGAAACAACTACAAAATAACCACAATCACCCATCTGTTTGTTAACAAAATGCTGATCATCAATCCTTACATCTTCAAAAATCTAAAAGGAAAACAAGAAACAATTTCAAAAAACAATAATCACCCACCTGATAAAAAAAATCCATACATAAAAGAAAGATTAGAAATCACAGAACATAAACATAAAAAAGGAAAAAAAAAAAACAAACAAGCAAAGGAATAAAAAAATCACGAACATCTCAACATTTACATAAAATCTCAGATTTCTCAGAATATGTCGTTCATCACTTTCAAATTTCAAGATATATATATTTCTATATATTCAACATTAGAAAGAAAAAAATAAAAAAATCCATCAATAAATAAAATCTTATCTTTTTAAATAAGTCTTGAATCTGACTAGTAGCTTCTATAAGAATGATTGAGAATTTGAGATTTGAGAATTAAGATTTGGAAGAATAACAGAGAAGTCGGTAGAAGGGAGAAGGGAAAAGACGCAATGTATTGGAAGCTACTGGAAAACCCTAAATGGGCTATTGGGCTATCCAATAAAACAATGTATTTATATTCATATATGCGGGCGGGTCGGGTTAGGAGCGGGTTTTAATATTAAAACCCGAAACCCGACCCACATTTTTCGGGTGGCAAAATTAGAATGCTGTTTTTAAAAAATTATAGTTGGAAACTTACGGGTTGCGGGCGGGTTCGGGCGGGTCGGGCGGGCGGGTCGGGTTTGGCGGGTTTATGAACACCCCTAATAGGTAGCTTTTGGCTTTGAACCTTCCTTAGCGGTATACCATCAAATTTACTTGGCTAGTTAGTGGACGCGATGTCTTGAACTGCCAGCCGTTTGTGTAAACCAAGACAATGATATCCACATAATAGTTTTCCCACATTTCATCGTTTCTCATGGTTGCTTCCATTTTGGCCCTGGAGCACATCTTGGATTCATAAGTGTTTGTCATTTTGAAGCGGCCCACACTTCTACACTTAGATACGTGATGTCCTATTAAAGGCATCCTACCAATACCTCACCTTTTGTCAATGTTTTGGAATCATTAAAAGCTTTCGCTTATCCTTCACCCTCTCCGCAGGCAGCACTAATGTCTATCACGGGAATGAGCTGGAAATATATAATTCCATAGGAATATATACTCCTTAGTGCATCACTGAATTTCAATAGCTTAGTTGTCCCTTTTAAACCAGTTCTTGAGATCTCCAGTCATCATGGTTGGGTTACCACTATAGAAATTCTTAACTTATGGGTTTTGATCTCACACCCCTAGACAGGCAATATGTTTGATCTCTTTAGTTGACTTTTAGTCGCGGATCCGCTATTAACCATTAATTTTCATAATCAATGTTATATTATTTCTTTTGAGATCAATTTCCTAATGTTCTTATGTGTACGAGTGTGTCGATACTTGCCATTATACATGTCGTTTGTGCCCTTATCGTAACCGATTGGCTATCACAATTTATTCATAATTGCAGGCACCGACTTAGTCCAACACGGAACATCCTCCAATAGTTTTATGAAGTTTATTCAACTTCTTTTATAACTTTATCTAAAGCTATATATTCGAATTCAACCATGAATCGAGATATTCATTTTTCTTTGAGGATTTCCAAGTTACATAATCTTAGTGGACTCATATATCCAATGTAATTTCCTAATAGAACTGGATATTTTCTTTAGTCTAATCCATTTAAACGCGATACTTAGATTACCTAAGAACCCTTATAACATCATTGAATGATTATTTTTAGTTGAACCATTGTTCATTGTTATTTTTGGTAAAGTAAAGACTTGATCTTTAGACAACTAGATCAATTTTATAGTAGTCTCAATATGAGACTTTCAATAAGATTATCTTTGTCGTAGTGAATTTAATCTATAAGATTACATCGTCTAGACCCTCGTTTTTCACATCAAAAATTTAATTTTTATTGTTTTTCAATATTTTCTCAACGTTCAAAATAATATTATGATCACTATCTCATGATTATAATATCGTCTATAGACATATACTTCCACGTGCTTTTAATATAAACACACTGGTCACACTCGTTATTACGAAAATTATTTGATAACACAATTTTATCAAATATTACTTTAGAATGACTTAACGGATTCCAATATCTTGTTATAAATAATCAAAAAATTCAATAGCTACTAATTTAGCTTTATAGGACTACCCTTAATCATTCTTTTGAATAGTCCATCTAAACCTTAATGGTTTACTACTTGGAAGAAGACAAACTAACTTCCACGTACATTCTTCCAATGTAGACAATATTTCAATAATTGTCATTCGTTCATTTTATAACTCATAAGTTATAAAATTAAATTAAAATCAAACATATTGATTTTCTTTGCCATCTTGTTGTACTCTTGGTTGTTCGCAACTTTGATGATTTACCACTCACACATATTTAACTTGGTTGTTCATCACTTTGAAGATTTACCACTTATACATTTATAAGTTCTCTTATTTAGAACTTATTTATTTTCTTATTTTACAAGAAAACACAATATAATCAATTTGCATCAAGAGTGACTATCTCCTACACAATCATTATTTATATATTCAATATTTATCCACTTGACATACTAGGCCTTATATTAACTTAGGTACTTTTTTTACCTTGGCCTAAAAACCCCCACATTTCTAAATATTAATGTGGTTACTGGTTATGGCCTAAAGACCCGCACAATTATAAATATTTATGTGGTTAGTTCGGAATATCTAATTTATGTGGTTAGGGCCTAAAGACCCCCACATTTTTTAATATTAATGTGGTTAGCTCGTAATATCTAATTTCCCCCACAAATTCTAGAGTATGTATTCTAGAATTTATCAATATGATATCCATAAATTTTTTCCAAGAGTTTCAGTACTCATTTTTTAATTCATTTGTCAAAGTTGGCATTTTCCAACTTTCATTCACATATCATTTAAATGCTTTGAAATCCTTATTTTTATTTTATTAATAAGGATACACAATGTAACAAAATACATTTCTTCTTTTGTTAGGGAAATATATTGGATCACCAATATGATTTAATTACAAAGAATTGTATTTCTTTCTCTCAGGAAGCACAAAAAGAGGAAACTTCTCAAGATACTTAAATCTTGTCAACAAATAAGATAATAAGATTTCTTTCCTCAAAAAGAGAAAATCGTCAAGATACTTAAATCTTGTCAATAAACAAGAAAATATTAATCTCTTCAAATGGTGGTTGATCTCCACTATTCAATATTAAAGTTATAATATACAAATTCTAATCTTAATCGTTCATAGTTTAGGATTGTATGTCCTAAACATGCCGTTCAAAATTCAGGCAAATCCAACGATTTAATTCTACAAAACAAGTTCTTAAGTAAACTTCTCAAATTTTCTTTCAACAAAACATCCATTGTTGTTTACAATGATTTCGGATGTTTGAAAAATCAAAATCCGATCTCATCCATTCACAGTGTAGATCATCATCTTGCAAATGTGATATCAAAAAAAAATAATAATATCAAATCGAACCAACAGTTCGATCTTCTTTTATGTTCATGAGACAAGAACTGTTCATGTGATCTCATGAATTGAGCTTTTCTTTCTTTCTATTTCATTTCAATATTATAATAAACATAATATTTGACATGTGAGCACAACGTTCATACTAGTTGATCATAGAAAGAAACAATAGATCAAGCATACTATATCAATATATACATAGTATACACACGAGTATATAATAACATCAAGTTTGGATATTATTTCATGGCATAAATTAATTCATATCCAACATAGTTGATTTATATAAATATATAGCATATAATCAATATGTGTCCATGCAATTACACAATTCTAAGGAATTGGTATGGCTTACGGAAATAATAATATGTATAATAATATTCCTCTAACTAAGTAACACAACTAATATATGAGGCAAGTCTAATCGTTCATAGAAAATAATAAAAACGTTAATAATAAGATCACGTACTCACAAATTTCATAAAATATATTCGGAAATCAAACAACTCGACGGTTCCACATCAAATGAAAATTGGGAGAAAGCTAATCCCTTATCAAACTATATGCATACAAATAAATATTGAATTTTTCATGATAAATGTCATGTAGTATAGCACTTATCATGCGGTTTATGATAAACTTATTCAAATAATTAGCACATATGCTATCACTTTATTGCATTTAGGATAAAGTTATTTGTATCATTAATATAGATACACAAACATAATGAATATTCATTGAAGCATATATATTGTATATGTTTTACCATGCTTCCACCTATGAAAATTAAACTATCATGCAATAATCCACCATTATATCATGTAGAATTATCAATTTATTGCAAAAATAGATATCTAATAATCAAAAAACGTACCCGATAAATTACATGTTCGTCAATTCAAAATTTTGTGGGTAGCACCAAATCGTGTCAATATTATGGCAGTGCTGAATGATTTAATCATATCTCTTCCGTCTGAAGTCCGATTTTGTTGACTCAATATGATCCGAATAGCCAACAAAGTTTTCTACAACTTTTATATTTCACGTTTTCTGAGATTCGGACTGGTCATGATCAAAGTAATCCTCGAAGTCGGAATAGGTGTGCTGTAAAAATACACCTACTATGGAACCACAAAAAATATTAAATAATATTCATGAATCGAAAATAATATATAATCTCATCATTATTCTTCGATTTCGTCTTCTTTCACCAAAATTTCATGCATTGGACATTGGTGAGGCGTTTAATATGCGATAAGTTGCATTGGTCACGAACGGTTCTATTTTACATGAGAAGGTGCATTGGCAGTTTTAGCACCCTTTCGTGTTGTTATCATAACTCCTCCTAAAATATCCATTTGTGAAGTTTAACATGATCTGGAAAGAAAACTTGATTATCTACAACTTCTGTGAAATGTTAATTTTCCATATTCGGACTTTAACATCTTCGAAAATGGGAAAGAACGTGGACTTCATGTTCTGTTCGAAAATGAACTTTTTCCTCCAATTTGATTTTGTAACTTCTTGATTTTTGGCAGATTATCTTCTTCTCCATCCCGTTTACCAACGTGTGCAGAAAACTCATTTTACTAAATCACACAAAAATATCTTCTTAATATTGTTGTTCCCGGTATATAAAACGGATAGTAGATTTAGTAAATTGGTCGAACAAAATTAGTGAAAATACGAAAAGATTAGCCGAGGCAAGAAAACTCTTTCCTGAAGATGATATTGCCCCGCTACGGTGCTTACGGTTATTTGACAATGGTCTCCCAAGATATAACGGCTAATTCGGCATATGAGCACTCAAAATCCCGAGTACAACGAACGTTATTTTGTGTCTCAAACTCTCGAATCGAATACGGAAGAAAATATTCTGCGAAGAATATTTCCGGGCTAAAGAAAGATGAATTCCATAAACCAAAATTATGGAATTCAATTGATTTTTATTTTATTAAATCAAGGGCAAATTACGGCCACCCCCCTGAGCTATGGTGAAATTACGAAAACCCCCCTCCTGTTTGGGTAATTACAGCCACCCCCCTCAACTATATATTTATCTTACGAAAAGACCCCTCAAGAGGTAAATTTAGGTATGTTAATTCGGTAAAACCGAACGAAAATTTCGGTACGCCAACATTTCATACCGTTTACCGAACTAAATATACGATTTGGTTCGATAAATAACCGAATTACATAAATTTTACGTAAAAATATTTAAAATGAGGGGGTGGCTGTAATTACCCAAAAAAGAGGGTTTTTTTAGTAATTTGACCATACTTGAGGGGGGTGGCCGTAATTTGCCCTTAAATCAAACATGTGGAGCTTTTTATTTATAGGTTTCCAATGGTTGTGAGTAATGAACACAACCCTTAGGAAATTAAACAAAATGAAAAAGTATGGCCACACCTCTTCATATTGTTGCATATTTGATCAAATAGGTGCCTATAACCTTCCTTTTTTTTTTCATTCAAAAAATAATTTTATTTTAATAAATAAATTGCCAACAACTACTACTTCGGACAAGAACAAGAAACCTATTAGAGCGGGTCCCGATGGGCGAAAGGCGAACCCATTTGATTTTGGCTCTAGAGTTAATGGTTTATGAACCCAACACAAGCCCTCGATCATGTCCTAGCATACGAAGCAATAACCAATGATTAACAATGAAAAACTTCAGATGATAACATGAGACAATAATACTTGTAATAAAAAAAAATCAGACACCATCTGACCTTAACTATCCATCAATTACGTTTCTGAATCTGAACAAGTCATTTTCGATCTCTCGAACAATGACAAATGTTGAGGTGGCAGAGAGTGTGTATGAAGAAGTTGTTGTACCTCCGATAGGTTCCAAAGTCAGTGGTGTACCTCGAAAACTAGAGTTTAATAGGGTTGGGCAAAGCATCAAATTTACTGTATACTTTGATGTAATTGCTCCTTCTAAAGATTATGTTTTTCGATCCTTGACGTCGAGGCGTAATGGATATTTAATGCAACCCCGTTGGTTGTTCGGATCGTAAATTATAAGTTCGGTAGTTACATGGTGCCATTCATAAGTTGTAATGGTCGTGAAATCTTAAACAAGCAAGGAATTATTTACAAATTAAAGTTAATTTATTGAATAAAATAGTTGGAGTTACAATCTTCTATCCCGATCCATCTAATTATTTT
Source organism: Erythranthe guttata (assembly GCF_056151865.1). Lineage (NCBI taxonomy): Eukaryota > Viridiplantae > Streptophyta > Magnoliopsida > Lamiales > Phrymaceae > Erythranthe > Erythranthe guttata. The sequence goes on along the minus strand of NC_142539.1, from coordinate 8,312,419 downwards.
ATTTTTGTGGAATCGCCTTTTCAACTCTTCTTGATTTTTATTTTGTTCATCAATAACGATAATTCGAGGATTTGATCAATTTACTCTGGAATTAAATATTTGGACTTGTTTTTCCCCTCTAGAAATAAATATATATAACAATATTTGGCTCAAAAATATATACTTTAGTGTCTTGAAACATATATATATATATATATATATATATATATATATATATATATATATATATATATATATATATATATATATATTCTTCAACATTTGTGTCAAATATACAATTTAATTAGTAACAAATAATGCGTTGGCATATTGGAATTGCGTGATGAAACACATACATGTAAAGACAAAAGATAGATTTTTACAAGCCAGCCATATTTATTTAAAACTACTTATATATAGAATTTAAAACAAAGAAAACTTAAAGATGAATTTATTTGACTTCATCTTACAATCACATCAGCCATTACAACAAATTATTATTATTGGCTCTATTTATTGGGAATACTCCATAGTTCATTTTAGTTTATTGAAAATAATTTGAAGAAAGATGGCATTAATTAGCTAAGATAATTACTAATTTTAATAGGGCGCAACATGATGAAACATTTTTTTACCACAATTAGCATCAACGCAGTTTTGATCTGTTTTACAAGATGGATGGCACGGGGCAAGGGCAACCCTTGTAATAATTCCTGCTGGTTGCCAGGCTTCCACTTCAAACATTTTTTAGAAACAAAGTATAACTGCACACAATAAAATTAAAATTAATAAACAATAAGAAAGAGTCGAGCTCGAGTTTTGGTTGAGAAGCTTTTGAGTTAATTTAGAATGAGAGGCTTTTATGCTTTACCTGATGAGGTGATTAAAAGAAGAGCAAAGAAAACTATTTTTAGGTGCAATATTCGCCATTTTATGTTAAATTTTCAGTATGAGAACAACCAAATTTATAGGCAAATTTGCATCCACACAAACCCCATGAGCTATATATTTTACAATATTGTTTATGTACTTAGAATTAGATCATGCCCACATGCTTTATGAATGCATACATACTACTTATGTATGTTAGTTATCTTTTTGTTTGTATGGTTATTTCTAAATACTCAGTAGTAATACAAATTGTACTTGAGTTTTCATTATAGGCAATTATCAATAGGCTCATATGAAATAACTTATAAACAAATAAGTATGGTAAAAAACTAATTTATCTTAAAGGACAAACATGATTCTTTTTTTCATAAAATATCATCAAAGACAAACACTCCTCAAATTCTAAGTTACTTGAATTTCGTCAATCAAACTTTAATTTAACTTCAATTTCATCAATTGGCCCTAATTTTGACCGCCGTTACTTTTGACCGAAGTTGAAGATTATTTTTTATTTATTTTTTAACATAGTAATATTAATTCTTTTAATGTTTTTTTTCTTTGTAAAGTAATATTAATTATTTATTTTATTTTTTTTCAGTTTTTTATTTCGAACAATGTTATTGTGTTGTTGACTAGCATTGTCACTGTGTAACACATCAACTAAATTTATTTTTTTGCAATGAACGGTTTGCATAAAACAGTTTTGCTTGCTTTTAGTTAATTTTTCTGAATTTTGATTGATAAGATTAGAGTCAAAATAACACGCTTTTAACACGTATTTCAAATATTAGTACTTTTATGATTTTTCTTGAGGGCTGTTTATTTTTTTTCCTCAAAAGCATCTGGTGTTTACTAAAGCATTAGTGGTGTCGTGCTCTTATATTTCTTAAGGGGCAATATTGTAACCATAAGTACAAGAAAAAAAAAAGTGAATCATATATCAAATTATAAAACATAGTGGTGCATCACCAATTCCAATAAAAACGCTTATATCACTTAATATATATGTATATATGTTTTGCTCTTTTATTTTTTTTTTGAAATGCAACATTTAAGGTAGATGTAGCTTATTGGTTTTTAATAATATTTTTTTGCTTTTTAATTTTTTATTCTTTTATTTTATTAAATATGGAGTTATTACAACCTCTATTTCGATTTGTCTTATTATTTTGTTCAAGAATTTTGTTTTTTAGAATCTCCCCTTTCAAGTTTTTTGAATTTTGACTTTCGGTCTTCAATTAGGGTTGGGTCAATTGACTCTCGAATTCAATATTTGAACTTGTATTTTCTTGCTCAAACTGATCAACATCTTTTAAAAAATCTTGTATTTCCTCTCTAGAAATATATATAGGGAAAATTACGGCCACCCCCGTAATGTATGGTCAAATTACGAAAAAACCCCTCTTGTTTCGGTAATTACAGCCACCCCCCTCCTTTTAAATATTTTTACGTAAAATTTATGTAATTCGGTTATTTACCGAACCAAATCGTATATTTTGTTCGGTAAACGGTATGAAATGTTGGCGTACCGAAATTTTGGTCCGGTTTTGCTCAATTAACCACCCTAAATTTACCTCTGGAGGGGTCTTTTCGTAAGATAAATACATAGTTGAGGGGGGGTGGCTGTAATTACCAAAACAGGAGAGGGGTTTTCGTAATTTGACCATAGCTAGGGGGGTGGCCGTAATTTGCCATATATATATATATATATATATATATATATTTCTAGAGAGGAAATACAAGATCTTTTTATATGCATGTAAAGACATAAGATATATGTAATTTGTAAAAACAGGAGATATATTTTTACGAGCCAACCATATTTGTTATTTGTGTAAACTTACTTATATAGGTGGCAAAAATGCATCAAACCCCAGGTAAATGAAAATAAAGGTGAATTTATTTAATTTCGTCTTACAATCACTATAGCCATTACATGAAATTATTACTATTGGCTATATATGATTATTATGAACACTCCACATTTCATTTTTATTGAATATAATTTGAAGAAATATGGCATTAAAAACTAAGACAATTACTTATTTTAAAAGGGCGCTTCATGGTGAAACATTTGCTACCACAATTAGCATCAACGCAGTCTTGATCCGTCTTACAAGGCGAATAGCACACAGCAAGGGCAGCCCTCGTAGTTTCTGTTGGTTGCAATTCGATGGCTTCCACTCCATTTATTTTTGAGGAATAAGGTATAACTGCATATTATAATAATAATTGAAATTAATGAATAATTAAAAAAGTTGAGCGCTCGAGATTTTGTTGAGCTAGCTTATTAGATTTTTACTTTATTGAGAACATGGCCTGAAGAATATAAATCTAGAATTCATATAGAATCATAGGTTAATTTTACCTGATGAGGTGATCAAAAGGAGAGCATAGAGAATTATTCTAGGTTGAGTAGTCGCCATGTTTTCTGTTGAATTTTCTATGTGAGATCAACCAAATATATAGGCAGATTTTACCCACTTTGTATATCACACAAACTTCATGAGCTATTTTTCATATTTTGTCTATTAATTTAAGGGAAATTCCACTTTCTCCTCTTGTACTCTAGGACGAAATCATTTTACCCCCTTCTACTTCTAATTACATCGATTTGCCCCCGTCCACTTGTATTGTTTTCCAATATGGTCTTTGATGTTAGTTTTCATAGGCTTGACCTTGACACCGTTAGTTCAAGGCTGTAAAATTACAAAAATGCCTGGCCCAACTCCAAGTTGAAATCGGCCGAGTCAAGGTTTGAGTTGAATGAGTGGAGTTTCAAGTCTTCAATCAATTAACGCCACACGAATTGCACCTAATTGTTTAATATCTATATCTTACGTCGTCTCTCATCTCCATGGGTGGAACCAGCATAGGCCCAAGGGGGGCCGTGCACCCCCTCCTAACATTTCTTAAATCGATCCTTTAATTTTATATAGAAATATAATTTATTTTTTTCATGTAAAATAGCATTAATTGCTTCTTCTCAGAATTTTTTAATTCATATTTTATCTACTAATCTAATTGTTTAATATCTATATCTTACGTTATCTCTCATTTGCCATCACATTAGTTTTATATGCTTATTAGACTAATCCTAGCTCCTTGAAATTATATGAGATATCTTATATTATCTCATTAGTTTTAATTTCTAATTTTTACTAATTGAAATTAAAAAGAACATATAAAATGCAACTAGAGTTTGATTTCGGAGTTAATATCTAATTTTTACTAATTAAATTTGAAAGAAACAAATAGTATGTATCTAGAGTTGGATATATACCATTCCTATTGAGTTTCAAACCTACTTGAGATGTTTCATACCCACATTTTATTGTCCTCATGCTTTATGCATGCATACAGACTACTTATGTTAGATACAAGATGAGTATTAAAATCTAAAGTTGTCATTAATTAATTGTGAATATTTAGGTATAAAAGTTCTCTTTTTTGTTTGAATAGTTAATAATACAAATTGTCTTTGATACGTAATAGTAATACAAATTGTCCTTGAGTTTTCATATGGGCAATTATCAATAGACCCATAAGAAATAACTTATAAACAAGGTCCATTTGATATACACCCTTAGTATGGAAAATATATAGGGATAAGTACATCCCTAAAATTCTTTCTTTGAGATACCTCCCTGAAGAGGTAAAAGTATTATTGTGCCCTTATTCGTAATTTTCGCCCAACTGCATTCAACATTTCGCCAGTTGCATTAAGCATAATAGCCAACTGCATTTAGCATTTTTGGACCTGCATTTATCATTTTTTTCAATTTTTTTATTTTCTTTTATTTTTATTTTTATTTTTTATTTTTTATTTTAATTTTATTTTAATTTTTTTTTTAATTTTTTTATTAATTTTTTTTTAATTTTTTTTTAATTTTTTAAATTTTTTAAAAATAAATTTTCTATAAGTTTTCTGTACACAAATTGACTATATATGACTATAGTATATGTAGTCATGTACCATCTCTTTGCTCCAAAGTTATATATAGTCATGTATAGTTATCTATAGTCGACCAACTACGTAGACCGGTGATTATATACAAACAAATTTCTACACCTAAAAATTCACAATTTAATTCTTGATATTATAAATCAACTTGTTCAAATATAGATCGAAATACACAATCACATGCATATGTTCTTCAACAAAGAACAAATCATCATCGATTAGTACCGAACAAAAAAATGGAAAAACATAATCATCAACATGACTACACATCAAAAAAACGACACAGTTTATATATATATATATATATATATATATATATATATATATATATATATATATATATATATATATATATATGACCACACGTGACTATACGTGTATAGTCATATATAATGTAGTTTGTAGTTTATAGCTTCAAGACGAGAACAACTTGTTTTGAACGACGAACACAACGTCCACTACGTCCACTATGCAGAAACTTACTACATAATAGTTCAAACTCCAAGACCTGCGAAAAAGAAAAAGAGTTAAACAAACAACGAATTTTGCTTCAAATTTGAATCTGCACACACGCGCACACACACACACACACACACACACTTTCACCTACTGATATACATACACATCACAAGCATATACTTCCCACATAACTCATACATGACTACATGTTACTACATAGTGAAAATTATAAATCATAACTTTTAAGGGGTAAATCATAAAAATTGGACCTAAAAGATTCACCGAGCATACAAAATTTCATTTAATTACGACACGCATGTCATTCAAATGGCAGAAAAAAATTAGAATATTATGTAATAATCTAAAAAAAGCACAAAGAACTCGATCAAACACGAAACTGATTAAAAAATCTAGTCAATTGAAATAAATTATCAGTTGAGTCGAAGAATCAGAGTCGAATTAAAGCCGTGTACAAATGACTACAAAACTACAAGTCCATCTATTACTAAATGTGACTATATAGGACTGCAGTCATCTATAGTCATATATAGTTTTATATAGTAAAATTCATAGCACATCTAAGTTTTAACATAAGTTTTATATTGCTAATCCATTCATAATTCTAAGCTAACTCCTACACCAACAATTAAGTAATAGTTACAACTCGTGATATAAAAGCAAATTGCAATAAATAGCCAATTATAATGCAATTGCAGTCAAATTAGCTAACTAAGCCACACATCTCCACCAAAAATCAAAACAGACTAATATAACAACAAGAATTAACACTCTTTGCCACTAATTATTACGAAGACGAACTAAAAACATGCGCTTATTTACTTCAAACATCATAATTTGCAACTAAAATAGCAAATTAGTTTCTAAATCCTGAAAATAAAAAACAAAAAATAGAGAAACACGTAATAACTTACACCAGGGGACGCCTAGGGATCCAAAATCCGACTCGAGGCCATCAAATCCAACTAATAATCGGGAAATATGAGCTAAGGGGGAAGCCGAGATACAGACCAAATCTCGCGAGTAGATAACCAGAGAAGAGATAATCACGACTGCAATCCCCATTATCAGAACGGGCCATATGTACCCGGTGCAGCGGCGAGGGCGTCAGTGACATTAGCGGAGGAAGAGAGGGAACGGAGCGGCAGAGAGAAGACATCGAGAGAAACATATAAGGCTACGGTTTGTGAACGTGGTGGAGGAAGAGAGGGAACAGAGCGGCAGAGAGAAGACATCGAGAGAAACAGATAGGGCTTGGATTTGGGAACGTGGTTCTAATAGCTAACTTTATAAGGGCAAAACAGGTATTTTAAGTTATCCAGGGGTTTATCAAATTAAGATTAGAATTTGGTTTTTAACTAGGGAAGAAAAATCCATAGGACCTATCCCTATATATTTTCAAAATTAGGGGGTATCCCACATTTCCCATATAAACAAATAAGTATGACAAAAAACAAATTTATCTAAAAGCAAGAACATGATTCTTGGTTGTTGGAACGTGAGGGGCTTTAATAGCGCCCTCACGCAGAAATGGGTCGGGGACCTCATTGGCAAACATAAGTTGGCTATTTGTGGGATTCTGGAGACGAAGGTTTGGGACCCGGGTATCTTGGATTCTATTATGAAGCTACGGTTTAGACAGTGGGAGTATATGAATAATTTCCACCTCCACCGTACCAATCGAATTCTCATCATATGGTATCCGGATGTAGCAAGAGTGGAGTTGGTCAGTATGATGAAGTTGTATGGGGGACTTTAACGCTGTCATAAAACCAACGGAGAAGTCGGGAGGTATCTCACACCTTATATGATACATGACATGCGGGAATGTATAGGGGTGTGTGACTTGGAGGATTTGCCATCTTCGGGGCTTCATTACACGTGGTCGAACCACACGGTGTGGAGTAAGCTCGACCGGGTGTTGGTGAATGAGGGGTAGAGGAATGAATTTAGTGGGAGCTCGACTAAATTCCTCCCATTTGGTCCGGTCTCGGACCACGAGCCAGTTGTCATGAATTTAGGGGACCCTATTACCCCAAATTCCCGGCCGTTTCGCTTATTTAATATGAGAACTTCGCATGGCGATTACCTCAAAATTGGGGAGGATGTTTGGACATCCGATAGACGTGGAAGTCGCCAATTGGCCCTATGCCAAAACTTCAAAGCCCTCAAACATCCGCTCAAACGTCTCAACCGTAGGGAATTTGGGCACATATCGGAGACGGTGCAACGGGCTAATGAGGAACTCGAGGAAGCACAAATACGGCCGCATAATGACCGGCATAATTTGAATTTGCAATGGGAGGTGCAAACGAAGGTTGAGAAGGCCCATTTTCTTGGGAAGGCTTCTAATACCAAAAGGCGAAACTACACTATCTGAAGGATTCAGATCTCCCAACCAAATTCTTTCACGGGTTAGCACGACGAAATGCGTAATAAAACAATATCGTTTCTATCCAACGTGAGGATGGCACGGTTACTACTTCGAATGAGGAGGTACTGGTGGAATTCGAGAATTTCTACAAAGATTTCTTGGGACGAGGTTGCCGTGCGAACCAATTGATCGGGATGTGGTTCGCTTGGGACCGTTGCTTGGAAATGGGAAGAGGACAGACCTTATCGTTCAGTTGTCGCCATCGGAAGTTAATGATGCCCTCTTCAACATATCGGATGACAAAGCCGTGGGCCCGGATGGATTTACTGCCCATTTTTTCAAAAAATCATGGGCCATAGTGGGGTCGTTGCTTACGGACGCGGTCCTCGAATTTTTTTGGAGCGGTGAATTGCTGAAACAGTGGGACAACACGATGATGGTTTTCATACCAAAATCCACCCAAGCTCTCGTAGTGGGGGATTTCTGTCCGACAATATATGCTGCAATGTTATTTACAATGTGGTGGCCAAGGTCCTCACGGCCCGACTAGAGAAAGGTGCTTCCCCAAATTATCGACAAGGCACAATCAGCTTTCGTGGGTGGGAGACCAATCACGGATAATATCCACTTGGTCGAACACCTAATGCGCAATTACGAACGCAAACGGATCTCGCCTCGTTGCTTGCTGAAGATGGATCTACGAAAGGCTTATGACTCGGTGAATTGGGAATTTCTCCAATCGATGTTGGAGGGGCTGGGGTTTTCTACAGAATTCATGGGTGGGATAATGCAGTGTGTCACCTCTGTTGCCTTCACGATCTCGGTAAATGGGCAAACTAAGGGTTTTTTCCGGCTATGTGAGGGTTATGGTGAGGGGATCCGCTGTCACGGACCTTTTCGTTATTTGTATGGAGTATCTATCAAGACTATTGCACACACGTACAAGGGAACGTGAGATGAACTATCATCCCATGTGCCATCTCCACAAACTTAGTCATCTTATTTTGTGGATGAACTAATGCTTGTCTCGAGGGGTGATGTTGAATCGGTCCGTATATTGGCTAGCACGGTACTCGAGTTTGGTAGAGTATCGGGTCTTCAAGCCAATAATCTGAAATCGAGTGTGTTCCTCCCGGGAGTGGGCTACCGTGAGTGCGCCACTATTGAGGGTTCGCCACCGGGGTGTTCCCGTTGCGTTACCTCGGCATCCCTCTTGCGGCCTCTAAGCTAAAAGTGCAGAACTACCAACCCCTACTGGATAAGATAGCATGCCATCGGGGTTTGGACAAGCCAGACGCTATCATATGCAGGACGACTTGAAATCCTCAAGTAAGTAGTCCAAGGTACGTATTGTTATTAGCTTTCGATTTTTGCTATACCGGGAACGATTATTGGGCATATTGAGCAACTGTTTAAATCTCGTTCCTATGGGGAGATCGAGTGTCGAAGGTCATTGGGAATCCATTTGCAAACCAAAGGCCGAAGGAGGGTTGGGTATCCGGGATTTACGTGTTTGGAACTGGAGCCTGCTTGTCAAGAATCTATGGGATATCCACTTGAATAAAGACTCCCTATGGATTCAATGGGTTAATGAATTTTATCTCAACGGCGAATCCATATGGGGAAATTGAAAGTGGGCATGGTCTACGATTGGATTCGGCACATGGCTCTGGTTAAACCATGGGGAAAGTTAATATGGGCGACGTCGATGACGCCCCAGCACTCATTCGTTCTGTGGATGGCTGCCATGGAACGAATGCATACGATGGACCGGATGGAGTACCTCGAACTTGATGACACTTGCGTCCTTTGTGACGTACAGAAGGAGAACGGGAAGCATTTGTTCTTCCAATGCAGCGTATCTAGTGAAGTATGGGACGGAATCTGCGTACGGATGGGTATTGCTAGACGACCAACGACACTCAAGGCTGCCCTTAAATGGCTCAAAAAGGAAGTCTGGGGCAACTCTTACCGAAGCAAAGCCAAAAGATGTGCATTGGCGAGCCTTGTCTACCATCTATGGGAAGCTCGCAACAAACGGCGGTGACCCATTAGATCGCCGATGGTGATTAGTCCTACGGTTTCGGGGTTTAACCCCTAGAGACTTGTGTTTTTTTATGTTTTATTTCCCGTGTTTTTCTTTATGTTATGCGATTACCTCGGGTATGCCCGTTGAAATCGCACACTATAATTTTTTATTTATAATATTTACATATTCGATATAAACAAAAAAAAAAAAAAGAAAGAAAAGAAGAAAAGTACATGATTCTCTTTTTCATACAAGATCATCAAAGACAAGCACCTCTTAAATTTAAATAACCTACTCCAATTTCATCAATCAAACTCTAATATAACATCAATTTCATCAATTAACCAATTTTGATCATTGACCTCAATTTTAACCACTGTTGCTTTTGAACGACGTTAAGATTTTTTTTATCAAGTCGACATAGTAACATTAATTTTTTTTTAATGTTTTTTTTTTGGCTTTGTAAAGTAATATTAATTAATTATTATCATTTTAATTTTTTGATTTTTTTTTTCTGACAATGGTATTGTGTTGTTGACGGCCAATGTTACTGTGTAACACAGCAAAATAAATTTTAAATGTTGTTGTATTGAACGGGTAAACATAAAATACTAGTGCGTGCTTTTAGTTAATTTTATTAATTGTGATTGATTAGAATAGTGTCAAAGTAAAACACCTTTTAACACTCATTCCAAATATTAGTATTTTTATGATTTTTCTTAAGTTCTCTTTATTTTCTTCCTCAAAAAACATTTGGTATTTACTAAAGCATTTAGTACTCTTATATTTTTTTAAAGGGAAATATTGTAAAAAGAAACAAGTCAATTTATATTCAACTTTAAAATATAGTGGTGCATCGAAATCCCAATATTTCTATACTATTTTATATATGTTCAGTGTATCTTTTCTTCTTTTCCTATTAAAAGCACAAATTAAATGCGAACAATTCGTACACTTGAAATGAATTCCCATAAAAAACTAGTGCATGCTTTTGGTATTTGATATTGTCAAATACAAAGACATAGCATATATAGTTGGGGTCTTTAGAAATAAGCCCATCAATATGTACTTATTCATGAACAGATCCAGATAAAAAACTCATCTACCAATAAGTTCACATATGGTCCAGATTTTTGTAAAGGACTAAAATAACCCCTCATACTTTAATATGCTCCAATTTCATCATTAACTTTATTTAACCTCAATTTGACCCCAAATTTCACAAATTATTCAATTTTGACCCAAAACTTTTTTTTTTCAAAAAAAAAAATTTCAAAAACTTTTTTTCCCGCCGGATTCCGGGCGGCGTTGACTTTTCAAATTTTTTTATTTATTTATTTTATTTTTATTTTATTTTTTTCTTCCGGATTTTTTCGCCGGTTTCTGGCGCTGACCGGCGTTGACTTTTTCGTTTTTTTTTTCTTCTTTTCTTTCTTTCTGTAACTTTTTTTTCGTTTAAACAACAATATTGTTGTGATTGACAGTAATATTAACTATATTATTGTAAAACACAGTAAAATTAAACTAAATTACAGTTTAACATAGTAATATTGCTATATTAATCTCTAGCACAGTAATATTAACACAACAAAACTCATTATTATTGTGTAATAGAGTAATATTACTATGTTGACCGTTCAACAAATGTAAACATAATAAAAAAAACCAAAAGAATTATATTACTGTGAGTGTCAATAATATTACTATAACAACAGTAACATTACCGTCAACCGCAGTAATATTACAATAATAGACAGTAATATTATTACGTTACTCCGTGAATAACTCAAACAAACAAAAAATCCAAACAAAATAATAATATTGATGTGGTTGACAGCAATATTACTATAACAATAGTAATATTACCGTCAACCACAGTAATATTATTGCGTTTACAGTAATATTACAATAATAGACAGTAATATTTTTTCGTCACTCCGTGAATAACTCAAACAAAACAAAAAACCCAAAAAAATAATAATATTGATGTTGTTGACAGTAATATTATTGTGTTTACAATTATTTTACTGTCAACGACAGTAATATAATTACGTTGACTTGTTAACAAATCAAACAAAATAAAAAAAAAATTAACAAAAAATAAAAAATCATAATATTACATTAATTTACTGTCAACGGCAGTACAATTACGTTAATTAACTTTTATTAACAGTGTAATTACGTTAAATTACTGTCAGTGACAGCACAATTACGGTCAACGTTTAGCGGCGGGCGTTAAAAAAAAAAAAAAAAAAAAAAACTTAAAAAAACACTAAAAAAAGTCTACGCCGGAGACCGCCGGAAACCAGCGAAAAAATCCGGAAGAAAAGAAAAGAAAAAAAAATAAATTAAATTAAAAAAAAATATTGAAAAATCAACGTCGAAAAAAATCCGAAAGAAAAAAAAAATTGAAAAGTCTACGCCGGAATCCGGCGGCAAAAAAATATTTTTGAAATTTTTTTTTTTTTTTGAAAAAAATAAGTTTTGGGTCAAAACTGAATATTTTTTTTAATTTGTGGTGAAATTGAGATTAAATTAAGTTAAGGATGAAATTGAGCATATTAAAGTATGATCCAAAAAATCAAAATTGAATTTTTGTGGTCAAAATTTGATATTTGTGGACATAATTAATAAATTGGGGTTACAATTAAGAATTGGGTATAAAGGGTAGAGGGTAATATTGGCATATACATGAATGTTTCCTTTATTTATAATAAGGGTAAATTACAAACACCCCCTGAGGTATGGTCAAATTACAAAAACACCCCTCTTGTTTGGATAATTACAACCACCCCCTCAACTCCTCAAATTTAGTGGAATCTTCGAGATTATATGGAATATTATCACTTTTTTACCTGTTTTATCCCATTCAAACTCTACATTATGAAGCAAGATGATCATAATATGTGATTTTTAGCTTGTATATATCAGTTTGTAGTGCATCGAAAACTGCATTTTTACACAAAACGAGTACAAATTATAGCACATTTCACGGAATCTAAATGATTATGTTGAATTTGGCACCATAAGGGTGGAGGTGTAAGAAAAAATCATAGTTGAGGGGGGTAGTTGTAATTATCCAAACAATAGGGGTGTTTTTGTAATTTGACCATACCTCAGGGGGGTGTTTGTAATTTACCCTTATAATAAATATTAAAGAGATGGACTTATTGGTGAAAGAGATATAGCCCCTAAACCTAGAATAATAAAGATGCTTGGTTGGGGACTTATCCACAAAAACCCCTATATAGAGTTATGTTTAATAAACTAGACATATATATATATCTTTTTTTTATAAGCATCTAGGCATATATATCACAATATATAATTAACAGTGCATGCATGTATATCTCAATAACCGTATACTTGGTTTTACACCTTATTTTATAAAATTACAATTAATATATAGTTTTTAGTAAAACACATGGCAAAGTACACATTTATTTACCAAATCATATTATGATCTCATATATATATATGTGTGTATATATGTAAATATATGTGTATATACACACATACACATGAGTGCGTACGTTTTATTATATTAATTCTTCATGGCCTTGCTTCGTGTGTTGAAGACTAGACCAGAGCCCTTGAACTTGGTCTCAATGAGCTTATCCATGCGTTCAGCCATGGCGGGAGTGAGATAATTCATCCAGTCTACAACTTCTCCCTTCCTATAGTACGAACTTTTCTTCAATATACCATAAACATGTCCATTCTTGTTCACCTCCAACTTCTTCAAATTCTCAAAGCTGCATAGCTTTGTGATTTCTTCAACCACGCCTTGTTCTTCTTCCTCCAGCGAGAAACGGCACTCAAGAAACTCGGCAATTTTCTTCACATTGAAACCAATATCCTCTTTCAAATTCTCATACTTTCGAACAACACTTTACGAGGATTCTCCAAATGGGTCCAGAATCCAAGAACATGGTCCCAAAAGGGCCCCATAATATAATTAATTCCCCTGCAAAATATGTCGAAAGCCTCGTCCAACTCGACTGGGGTGACAACTTTTACGAACTTGTTTTCAAGTGAGAAATGGAGATATGGGATGAACATATCCAAAGGGTTTCTGCAAATGTAGATAATCCTACATTTGGACTTGGATGGACTTGGGGAAGCTATGCAAAGGCACGTGAGTCCCGGAATTTTGAATGTTTTGGAGATCGGGATTTTCTTGATCCCAATAACGATCGAATTTGAGGTTAGGAAAAAGATGAGGAGTATGACAAGTGAAAAAAGGGTTTCATCATGATTAGGATTAATATTGTGATGGACTGTTGAAAAAGTGAGGGATTTCAGGCAGGTGGTTCCTGATTTAGGTAGGCTTGCCAATATTATATCAGAATCCTTTGCTTTGAAGTGCTTTTGAGACGACAATATTTGTCGGAATAAATACAACGCACACCAAAAGCCTTGGTATTTAACGAATCTGACGCCATCCTAATTGGTTTGTTGTTCGAGTGTTTTGAGCAACTCATGGAACTCGTGATCCTTTGGACAATTATCAGTTTCTGCAAAAGAAAGATTTTGATCTTCTTTTTACTCCATTTATCGAAAGTTCAAAATATATTAACCCCTTATAAAAAAAATGTTATATACAATGATATATGACAGTTTCTTGTATAGTTACCTAGCTAGCCTGATGATTTTATATTTGGAACTAATTAATCTTAACATCATTTCAAGATATGTGCCAAATAAATGGTCAATCAATTCATTTTAGAAAGAGTTTTAACATGTAAAGTTCATGTAATAACAAAAACATGATAATTAGTGCACCCCATCAAAACTCAACCATCAATACTACATATGTTTGATGAGTACAATAATAGAAGATTAAGTAGACTAAAATAATCTTAGTTTACTTCTCCTAGATGATGAAGAATACACACATTTCAGTCTCATTGTAATAATCGCGTTTTAATTGAATCTACTTATACGTGCACGTTTATATATATCTAATATAAGCTTAATTCTGCATTTATGTATAATTGTTTTAGGCAGAGATTATTATTACAATATAAAGAAAGTTAAAGCTCCTTGAATTCTTAAAATCTTGAAATATAAGAAGAGAATTCAAGAACTCCATCTTACTTAATTTAAGAGGTAACTAACTTGTGTCTCTCTTTCTTCTTTCTTTGGAGTATGCAAGCATTTGAAATGAGGCAGTACCTACTTTTAAGTAGAACGAGCATCTGCTTCTCCACCTAAATGAACTAAAAAGTTACTGTCGGTTTGAGTATAAAAAAATGCTAGTCACCTAATTCCGAATTGGAAATTGGAATGAAAATTCCAACTGCCGCTGATTTCGATTTGAAATTTCCGACTTTGGAACAACATTTTTCATTCTGAATTCCAAGAGTTCAGATTTCGGTTTTTTTTTTAACTAAATTTCAATACATATTAGATTTTCAATTTTCGATCCGATTTTATTCGGAAAATTTCTAATTATATTCCAAAAACTTACACTTATAATGTCAATATTATTATACATTTTACGTTATAGGTGGCTAAAAATTTGGAATTTCCTAATACTGCAGATTCCAATCCAAAGAAAATTTGAATTTGGAACAAGGTTTTTCATTCCAATTTTTGAAATCCCGATATCCGATTTTTTTGAGTTTTTTTTTTCGGAATAGAGATGGAAATAGTTTTTCACTTCCAATGCGAACGCATCGATTTTGATCCATCTGATTTCCACCCTTACTTCTAATTAACAACTGAAAATTTCAACATAAAATACGAAATAGTCTTTCTTCTTTACCTATAACAGAGAAATAGAAATAAAATATATATATATATATATATATATATATATATATATATATATATATATATATATATATATATATATATATATATATATATATATATAGACATAGAGAGAGAGACACCTATTTGCTCCAAAAGACGAAATTCCTCGCCCCCAGACTCCTCATCCCTTGGCCCGATAAGTATTTGATGGAGGGATGTAAAATCATGGTGACTCAACGGTTCGTTAGGGTAGCGGACCCGAACCTGGTGCCCACAAGGAACCAACCTTCATTGGAGTTGAAATTCCCACACTGCGGCCGCCAGGATTCGTTCATAGGTCTTTGCTCCAACTTATCACCTCCGGAACCAGTTGAGCTATACTCATTCGGATACACATAGACACCTATTGATCATGTGAGAAAATGTGCTAGAATTTATTCATATATGATGATGAACTAGTTTTTTCTATTTTATATTAGCCATAAACAAAATAGTACTGAATATATATTTAGGGCTCGTATGGTTATCTATATCCGGTAAGTTTAGATTAAATGAAACTAAATTAATTCCCTACAAAGTAATTAATTATCCAGTTAGTATGCATGGTCTTAATCATCAAATTAAATATATGGCTAAATACACTTTGCACCTCTGTACTATAGAAAAGTTCGCATTCACTCCCTATAATATGAAAAACTACAAACACCCCCTAATTTTAACGGTCAACGGTCAAATAATAGACACCCTTAAAAATTATGGTGCATTTACTTTGATATCCTCGCATTTACATGGGTCAATTTTTTTCTTCTCCAACAAAATTGCACGCCTCACCGTCGCCCCGATCACCCTGCCACCCACACCAAGATCTTGAAACCCCATCCTTAGAACTCTAAAATTGCGACAATGCGATTTGGGGATTTTCATCGTAATCTCTGACTTCATTCGATTTAGCCATGGGAAAATCATAGAAACGTTCTCAGCGAGCTCAAACTTTTGCGCCGCCGACAACAGGATTCGAGGAAAAAAATTGATAAAAACGAAATCGGGTTTTTAGATGGAATATATGGAATGAGCTTACCTTCGTGTCTAGTCGGTGGAAGTGGGCTCCAGCGAAAACAGGTATCTGATCGGGTTCAACTTAGTTTTTTTGGTGCAGGAGGATTTCTTCTTGGAAGACCAATTTCACAGCGCACCGATTTCCCCACCATATTTACTTTTACGAATTTCTTGTGTTTTATTATTCTTTTGTCATTTTATAAATTATCAGAGCATATTTCATTATTGAGTAATTCATATTATGTTTTTGCAAAATATAACATGTGTAAATGATTTTATAATTTTTAACAAGAAATGTAATTTGAAAATTTCAATTTTATAAATATTTCTAATATTTATTTATTTTGCATTTGTAGTAATTTCTGAAATAGAGTATTAATATTTTTTGTGCTTTTTCTAGCCATTTTTATGAAACAACATAATTATTTTATTTTTCTTAAAATTTAAATTAGTTTTATGTTGCAATAAATTTTAATTTTCTAAGTTCTTTTAATTCATTTACCAATTATGTCATTGGGCATAAATTTATCTTATTGGGCTTTAATTTGCTCATTGCCAACACTCCTTGGTTCATAAGACAATAATTATTTTTGTAGAAAAGTTTATTAAAGACTTTTCGATAAGGTATCATCAACTCTTCTAACCTGTGTTGGCAATGTCACATACAACTCGGTTTCTCGCCTTTCACGACAAAGGCCAAGCATCTTCTACTACCACAATGCGCATTAATGCAGTCCGCATCTTTTCGACACGACGTATTACCGCATCCTTTAGTAATTGATGCTCTAGTAATCCTTGATTGCACTTCCATGGCTTCCACTCCATATATTTCCGACGAACATATATATTAGCCATCAAATGTACAAACATATGAAGACCGAGTAAACTGCAAAAAATATTTATGAGATATTTTGAAATAGTGGAAAATCCCCCGTGATAAATAAATTAGAAAAAAAAATCCTATTATCTTTTTACATGACACACTCGGCTCATTGTGATTTTACTAGTTGGTAGAAAATGAGAGGACATATAAACCCTTCAATAAAATAATATAAAATTTAAATGACATAACAGAAAGGCCAAATTAAATCCAAAAGAAAATAAAAAATTATGATACTTAAAAAACGGATTTGATTGGAATTTATCTATAAGTTAAATGTAATAATAAATAAAAATAAAGGGTTAATTTCAGTTGGACCCCTTCCTGGATAGTGAAATTGCAGAGTCACCCACTCATAGTAAAAAACTTATCCATACCTCCCCTGTTAGATGTCTCCATTTACTCTGTTGTTCCATCCGTGATGACATCATCCAAAAATTTAAGTGAATTTCCAATTTTACCACTTTGATCGAAGTTCACTATTCTGAGTTTTGTGAAGTTGCCTATTTTGATATTTAGCCATTAAACCATTTTCTGGAGATTGCAATCCAGAATCTGATTAATATTAGTTGGCGTTACGAATAATGGGGATCGTCTGATTTTCATTTGTCCTCCAAACTGTCAACTATTAATATATAATGTGGCAGAAAAGAAATCCAAGATTCTTGTATCCAAAGGTTATGAGTTGGCAAGTATGTATGTATGTCGAGGCTTTGGTTTTTCCCCGAATGGCGATGCAATAACACGAAAGCTGGTTGAGGCTTCTTCAGTTTTTATTATTTCTTTAGTGTTCTTTCACATTATTGGGGATATATATTTGTTAGAGAGATGTTCTCACTTTGGAAGAATTATTTCAATATACAATGTTTCTTCCTTCTTTTATTTTATCCTTAAGTATGTTTCTACAATAAGATGTCGAAAATTGTGTAATAATCTTAGATAATAAACTTATTAAGAAAGTAACAGCCAGGGTCGATCCTAGGGTAAGAGAGGATCAAGGCGAAGTTGGAAAATGAGGCCCTTAATTAAAAAATAAAAAAATAAAGTAGCTAAAGGGCAAATTGCACTTCACGCTCTCAAAAGAATTTTTTTTGCACTTTCCCAACTCATAATACGAAAACGAGATTGTCCCCTTTGAAATATACAACTCGGTACACTTTGCCCCAAATGTGTATTTTCAGTCTATTTCTTATCGAATTTGAGTAAATTGGAAGGGTAATTTCATCTTTTAATGCTTTAAAAGTCATTCAACCTTTTTCCACCCCATCTTACGATGATTAAGAAGAATAAATAACAAATTTTGTCGAATTTGGAAGAGAATTCGGTCTAATTGTGAAGTAAATTTCACCAAATTTGAGAAAAGATTTTGTTAATTTGGGAATCCTAAGTAACTCTGAAAAAAATATTTTCAAGCAGAAAAGTAAAATGACATATCCACTTTTAATTCGGCAAAACTTAGACCGAAAATACACATTTGGGGCAAAGTGCACCCAGTTGTATATTTCGGAGGGGGACAATCTCATTGTTATATTTTTAGGGGGAAAGTGAAAAAAAAAAAATCTTTTATAGTGGCGAAGTGCAATTTACTCTTAACTAAATAAAAACATTAAAAAAATTTTGAAAGGGTAATTTAGTCTAGAGGAAAAGTCAAAATAGTCAACTTTGAACAAAAGGGTAAAATGTAGAGTTTTACTTATATTTTTTATATGATGTCATAAATTTCCATCGAAAAATAAAATAGAGGGGCGAACAGAGTTAGCGGAGTTATCTAACAGGGGAAGTATGGGTTTTGACTAAGAGGGAATTAATTTGTAATTTCACTATCTACGTAAGGGTCCAAGTGAAACTAACCCTTGAAAAAATATATCTAAATTCATCACTCATAAATTTTCACAAAAATACATTTAATTTCGGAGACCCAAGGCGGCGCGGCCTCTCGCGCCTATGCCTTGGGCCAACCCTGGTATTTTTGCCCCCGAACTTTGACGTGTATTGCATGTTACCGCTAGATTAAAAAGGAAATTTGCGCGATCATTTAATTGGACATTTTTGTCAAAATTTATCCTGAATTATGGGGTGTTGCCATTCCCACGTGTTTTTTAGTAGTGGTAAAATCGCCAAATCATATCAGTTTTTTTCTACAACTTGTTTTACCAATACTTTCCCACCTTTTTGTCTCAATTTGTTTTGTTAGGATAAACTAGAAGTTTGAGCCTAGTAGTAAGAGATAAAATAAAATTCTAGGTTCCAGCCATAATTGTGTAAAACTAAATATATAGGTAGTAAAAATGCATCAAAACCCCGTGTAAATGAAAATAAAGGTGAATTCATTTGATTTCATCTTACAATCACTACAACATTACATGAAATTATTATTATTGGCTATGATTATCGGGAGCACTCCACATTTTATTTTTATTGAATATGTTTTGAAGATGGCATTAAAACCAAAGACAATTACTCATTTTAAAGGGCACTTCATGGTGAAACATTTGCTACCATAATTAGCATCGACACAGTCTTGCTTTGTCTTACAAGACGAATGCCACATGGCAAGAAGAGCCCTAGTAGTTCATGTTGGTGCAATTCCATGGCTTCCACTCCAAATATTTTTGAGGAATAAGGTATAACGTAACTGCAGATTATAATAATTCTAAAATTAATTAATAATTAAAAAAGTCGAGCGCTCGAGATTTTGTTGAGCTAGCTTATTAGAAATATGCCTGGAGAATATAAATGTAGAATTTATATAGAGTGATAGGTTAATTTTACCTGATGAGGTGAAAATGAGAGCAAAGATAACTATTTTAGGTGCAGTACTCGCCTTCGCCATCTTTTTTGTTGAATTTTCAATGTGAGATAGAGCAAATTTATGGGCATATTTTCATCCACATTGTATATCACACAAACTCCATGAGCTAATTTTCCTATTTTATTGTCTATTAATTTAATTTTTTAATATCTGTATCTTACGTTGTGTCTCATCTCCACTGGCGGAACTAGCATAGGGCCTCCTATGGTTTCTCAGATCCTTTAATTTTACATAGAAATATATTTTTTTTTCCGTGTAAAATAGCATTAACAACTTCCTCTAAAAAAAATAATTCATTCGGCCCTCACGGATTTATAATCCTCACTCCTCCAGTGCTCCCATCTTATTAGTTTTATATGCTTATTAGACTAATCTTCGTTGGCCGATAATTCGGAATTAATGTCTATTTTTTAATAATTGAGATTAAAAGAAACACATAAAATGCATCTAGAGTTTGATTTCAAAATTATTGTCTACGTTTTACTAACTAAATTAGAAACAAACAAATAATATGTATCTTGAGTTTACTATATACCATCCGTAGGCTTTAAAGTTACTTCATAGGTTTCATGCCCACATTTTATTGTCTTCATGTTTTATCCATGCATACAACTACTTATGTTAAACTCTAGTTACAAGATGAGTATTAATAATCAAAAGTTGTAATTAATTTTGAATATTTATGTACAAGAGTTATTTTTTTGTCTGAGTGGTTAAATATAAATACGTAATAGTAATACAAATTGTCATTCATTTTTCATTATGAACAATTATCAATAGGCCCATGAAAAATAACTTATAAACAAATAAGCATGACAAAAAACTAATTTATAGAAAAGTAAGGACATGATTCTCTTTTTCATAAAAGATCGTCGTAGACAAACGCTCCTCAAATTATAATAATTTACTCTAATATTATCTATCAAACTCTAATATAACCTCAATTTCATCGATTAATCAATTTTGATCATTGACCTCAATTTTCATCGTCGTTGCTTTTGAACGACGGTGAGGATTTTTTTTATCCGGTGAACACATTAATTTTTTTGAACATTTTTTTGCTTTGTAAAGTAATATTAATTATTTTCTTTCTTTTTTTTTTTGGTTTTTTTTTCGGACAATTTTATTGTGTTGTTGACCACCAATGTTATTGTGTAAGACAACAAAGTAAAATTTTAAGGTTGTAACGATCAACATAAAACACTAGTGTGTGATTTTGGTTAATTTTCTGAAATTTGATTGATAAGAATACAGTCAAAATAAAACACTTTGAACACTCATTCCAAATATTAATACTTTTATGATTTTTCTTAATTTTACATTCTTTTCTTGTACCAAAAGGCAAAATCTCTCACCCAGGGCCCCCATTTCTCGTCCCGACAAGTATTTGATAGAGGAATGTAAATCATGGTGACCACAAGAATCTAACCCGCATTGGAGTTAAAATTCCCACACCGCGGCTGCCAGAATTCGATCCTAGAACCTTGTACCAACTTACCACCCCAAGCTACTTTCTTTTCTTCTTCAAAGGCATTTGGTTTTTATTAAAGTATCGTAATGTCGTACTCTTATCTATATCTATATCCATGTCTATCCAGTGGCGTATGTAGCATGGTCCTAGGATGTGCAGTTGCACACCCTTAGATTTAAAAAAAAATATATATATATTATATTATAATTTTTGGGTTTTTTTTTTATATTTATAACTAATGGGGTGTTAAATTAAAATTTAGTAAAAAATAATATAACCTTACCCACAAACAGAGGCCATAATCCATAAGGTTTTTTTCCTCAGTTTTACACTTTTGACTCCAGTAACAAAATATAAAAACAGAGAACACAAACGCTTCACCAAAAAGTTGGAAAAAAAAAAACGATCGTGTTTTCCTTCTCCCTTCGTCAACTCCGACCAAACAACACATGGTTTCCGCCACCAATCCACCCCTATGACGCAACAGGTTAGCAACAATTTCATTAATTTAGTAAAAGGAGATTTTTTAATTGGGTTGAAAGAAAAGAAAATAAAAAAAATTAAAATTAAGGCTTCTACAGTTCTACTTCTGTGAGAGATTGGGGGGGGGGGGGGGGGGGGTGTATTGTGCAAGAGTCAAGACCAACCAATCCTTGGGACGGGATTATTTTGTTTGGAGTGATTTTTGTTGGGGTTTTTTTTTCTTTCTGAAAGTATTTGAGTCAGTTAAGAAAGAGACAGGAGGATATAAATTTTTAATTTCAAGTGGAATTTTTAATTATTATAAAAACTTCTATTTTTATCTAATTATATTTATTTTCAGAAACTAGATCGATTTGTGACAGACAAAACGCCCTCGGCTAGAAGAACCATCAACATCAAATGATAATGTGAATATTGGAAGGCCAACTAATGATATCGTCCAAGAAGAACAAGTTCAAGGTATTCACTCTCAATTGCAAATAGAAGTTAATGTGAACACTATTGAGGCCGACCCGGGATTAAGATTGCCTATTAGTGTTCTTGCTAAGACTTCAAAAGAGCTTGAAACTATCCGGAGAGCTTACTTACAAAAAGGTCCTTGTCAACCTCGACTCCATACATTTCCTCAATCTACTTTATATGGACAAGAACGTAGATTTAGTGCGGATTGGTACAATGAATTTGGTAGTTGGTTGGAATATAGTGAAATTAAAGATGAGGTATTTTGCTTATGTTGCTATCTTTTTAAGGTTGGCGATAGTGCAAAAGGGGGTGGTGATAAATTTGTTGGTGAAGGTTATAAGAATTGGCAAAAGAAAAAGAGTTTGAGAACACACGAGGGAAATCATGATAGCGTTCATCATCACTGCTACATGGCTTTGTCAAGATTTAATGAATAATAAATGTCACATAGATGTTCCTCTTGCGAACAAAACTAAAGAATCTAAACGTGAGTATTACATTCGGTTGCGTACAACGACTAAAGCCATAAGATATCTCTTACGGCAAGGACTTGCATTGCGGGGGCATGATGAATCAAATGAGTCGCTAAATAAAGGTAATTTTGTTGAGCTTATCAAGGTTATGGCGGAAGACAACGATGAAATTAATCGAGTTGTTTTGGATAACTCTTCGGGAAATTGCATAATGAAAGCACCAAATATTCAAAACCAAATTATCAGTTCATTTGCCCATTTTGTCTTGAAGGCTATTATTTGTGACATTGGTGATGATTTCTTTGCCTTACTAGTTGATGAGGCACGTGATGTTTCCATTAAAGAACAAATGGCCGTTGCTTTATGTTATGTGAACGGTGAAGGGAAAATTATTGAACGTTTTATTGGCGTTTTTCATGTTCCAAGCACTACTGCGCGATGTCTGAAAGTTTCTGTTGAGTCTCTTCTTACGATATTTGGCTTGAGCTTGTCACGTGTGCGTGACCAAGGTTATGATGGAGCTAGTAACATGCAAGGAGAGTTTAATGGTTTGAACAGTTTAATATTGAAAGAAAACAAGTCTGCTTTTTATGTCCATTGTTTTGCTCATCAACTTCAGTTGGCTCTTGTGCATATTACTAAGAAGAATAAGCAATTATGTGAGTTTTTTGGTTCTCTTGCAATGTTAGCAAATATTATTGGAGGTTCTTGTAAACGTCAAGAGTTGCTTCGGGAGAAACAATTTGAAAAACTGTGCGAAAAGATTTCTTTTGATAATTTTGTAACGGGTAGTGGTTTGAATCAAGAAGCCACTTTAAAAAGGCCTGGAGATACACGTTGGAATTCATATTATTTCACAATCTTGAGTATGATTACGTTGTTCTCGTCGGTGGTTGACGTACTAGAGTATTTAGCAAATAATGGTGATGATGTTGCTCATTGTGGACAAGCCACAATTCTTTTAAGAAATATTGAGTGTTTTGAGTTTGCCTTTGTTTTGCACTTAATGAGATCAGTCTTGGGAATCACAAATGATTTATCACAAGCATTGCAGAAAAAAGACCAAGACCTTGCTAATACCATGAAGCTTGTTACTTTTGCTAAAGATCGACTACAAGAATTGAGAGAAGATGGTTGGGGCAAATTGTTGCAAGAAACTTCAGACTTTTGTGTTGAGCATGACATTCTTGTCCCAAACATGGATGATAAATTTCTACTTTACTCAAGAGATGGCAGAATATCCCGGAGATGTACACAAATTTCAAACTTGAATCATTATCAGATTGAGGTGCTTTACACAGTCATAGATCTTCAACTTTCAGAGTTGAACGATCGTTTTGATAATACCAATACGGAGTTACTTCGTTTGATATCGTGTTTTGATCCAAGTAATTCGTTCTCTGCTTTTGATAAAAATGCTTTGGTGAAATTAGCTGGATTTTATCCAAACGAGTTTGATGATTGTGGTCTTATCGTGCTTGAAAATCAACTAGAAAATTTTATTAGAGATGTTAGAAGTGATCAAGACTTTTCAAGTATGGTGGGGGCTAGTAGGCTTGCTGAGAAGTTGGTTGCAAAGAGAAAAAATATTACTTATCCATCGGTGTATTTGCTATTGAAGTTGTCGTTAATTTTGCCGGTTGCAACCGCATCAGTGGAAAGGGTATTTTGTGCAATGAAGATTGTCAAGTCAGAACTACGCAATCGTATGGGGGATCAATTGTTGAATGATATTTTGGTGTCGTACATTGAAAAGGATATATTAGATAATGTTAGTGTCGACGAAGTGATGACTTTTTTCCAAGAAATGGGACCACGTCGAAAAATATTTTAGAACTTTTTATTTGTATATTAAAACGGTAGTATTTTAAACTTTTTTTCCATGTTTATTATTTATATATTTCTTTGTTATTAAATTTCGAACACCCTTAATTAAAATCCTGGATTCGCCACTGTGTCTATCTATCTATATTTTTTTTGTTATATTTTATTATATTATATTATATTATATTTATATTATTATTACCTATACTCTATATAAAAAGATGAATAGGGTAGTAGTTTCTTCCCTTTTATATAATGCCTATTATATTCCTATATTACTCAATTGTAATATGAGTGACTATGGTCAATTGAGTAATTAATAATTTAAATAATAAATACATCAAATCACATTTATCATTCTTTAGAAAGAAAAAAATATTAAAGAAATTCATTTAATTTAGTCATTTTATTAATAAGAAAAGTTTATTTGCTAAAAAATAATGAGCACAATATAAATTATGTAGAACTTAATAATATGTATGGATTTCACAATTAAACTGGAACCTTAACTAATTACAATTGTTATTTTTCCACTTTCGAGACTATATAAAAAAAAACAAATATCTTTTTAGAGATAGAATGTAATTTCATTTACCATTTTTTTTAATAAATTAAATGAAAATATAATCAAGATTCAAAGCTAATTCATTTTTGGCTTTCTAGCCAAAAAATAAATACAAATATTTCATTACAAGATAGAATATAATTTTATTTTCCTTTAGTTTTAAAATATTAATTCAAAATATAATCAAGTTTCAATGTTAATTTTATTTTTTTTATTTCTCATACTTTGGGCCTAAATAATTAAAACTATTATATATAATAATAATGTCATATGTTAGTATTTTTATCCTTTAGATAAAAATAATTTACTTTCTCGATAATTGTAATATATGTATGACAACT
The DNA here is from genome assembly GCF_056151865.1 of Erythranthe guttata. Taxonomy (NCBI): domain Eukaryota; kingdom Viridiplantae; phylum Streptophyta; class Magnoliopsida; order Lamiales; family Phrymaceae; genus Erythranthe; species Erythranthe guttata. The sequence continues at coordinate 8,286,578 of NC_142539.1, read as the reverse complement.
TAAGAGAATAAGGAGAAAAAGCATATTATAAATATATGAAAATAAAACAATATTATGTATTTATTATTCAATTTATTTTTATTATGATATGGCAAAAATTTAAGAATACTTAATAATATTGTTAATATTTATTAATGGTCATTAATAATTATAATAAATTTAAATAAATATTATGTAATTAAATTTAGATTTATTAAATTTTAATTATGAATATATTATTTCAATTTATTAAACTGAAATTGTGGAATATAGATATATTCCAGTGACATAAAATAAAGATCAAACATTAATGCACAAAACCAAATAAATGGAAAAATAATATTGCACTTGGGGAAAACATCTTTTCATTGTTCGTCTTTTAGACTGATGATGCATGGTTAGACTGGTTAGACTGATATATCAAAGTGATAAAACAATGTCTACAAGTATCCAACAAATTCTATTTATTCTTCAAGATAAATTAATTAACAACTAATGAAATTAGCCAGTGACAAAGAAATAAAAAAACCAACATCAATAACTGTTTCGAAAAATTAAAAAGAGAGAGACAATAAAATTGAGAGTGAGGAATTGTGAATGAACAATTGTGTTTCACACCCAAACTTGACTCTAACAGGCGAAGATTAAATTACAGTAAGATCTTAGGAAATCCACTTGCCGTAGCCCATAAACAAACGTATTTTGTGCGATACAAGTGAAAAACAAAAGATCAAACACTAATGTAGTCAAAATTAAATAAATGGACAAATAATAATGGACTTGGGGAAAATATATTTTCATTATTCGTATTTTAAACTAATGATGCATGGTTAGACTGATACGTCAAAGGTCTAACAAAATTGATCAGGGACAAAGAAATAAAAAAATCAATAACTGTTTAAATGAAAAAATAATAAAATTGAGAGTGGGGAATTATAAATAAATAATTGCGTTTTGTACTCAAAATTGACTCTAATTGGCGATTTGCATCATGATATTTCAAAAATTGCAAAGTTCACACTCAACTGATATTTCTCATGGCAAAATGTAGCCTACATTAAATTCTTGTGAGATTCAAAGTAAAAATTCAGTATATCTCGATAGTTTAACTATGGAAGGAATTTTAACGTTGATTGTATATTGTAGTTTTTATTTCGTACTTTTATTTTATTATTATACCTGCAAGATATGTAAAAAAAATATTAACTAACTATTTTATTTTGTTTTAATTATTTTTTTATCAAAATCAAAATTAAAATTTAATATTTTTCATCTTTTTAATTTTCAAAAATAATTCAAAGAAAATATAATATTTAAAAAACCTAAAATTTCATTGTTATGTTTTATTTATATTTTACAGCATCTACTTACTTTATTCTACTTTTTTTCACTTGTTGATTAAAAATATAATTACATTCTAAATGTTAGGTTCTATATTATTTAAAATATATTAACTGCATCATTTAATTTTTTTTTGAAACAATTCGAAAAGAATTATCTAAAAAGGGTGAAATATTTTTTGAGAACTCTACATACAGATTTCAAACCTTTTAAATTGGAATGGATATTTAGGTTATAAAGATTTTGAAGTAAACATTAGTGGAGGTCATTTTTGACCTCTGAAAAATAACTTTGTTTGAAGCCTTATTCTCTTTTCCACATGTTTTGATTTATTTTTATAATATATTATGTAATTTTATGGGAAATTGGGATTCTTTGAATTATTTCGTACATTAAAACTGAATCAATATAAGAAGTTTTTGAAATTATATAGTTTTTACTGCACTATGAAACACATAAAATAAATCATCAATTATGTTTTTAAATTCTTCATACAAAAAAAAATGATGTATGAAATAAAATATAAACAAGAAATTTTCTTTTCAAAGTTAAAATATCGTGCTATTGATATTTTGGATAAATTCTCACAAAAAATTATGTAGGGTGCATTTTTCCATGAGATACACAATTTATGGGTGAACATTGCCAATTTTGAAATAGTCGAGTTCAAAACCTCAATTAATGTCAATTTGCACAATTCACTCGGGTATAAGGAAGAAAGGGATGAAAAATACTCAGTTTCAATAAAACGTCATTAAAATTTTTGATAATGATGATGATGAGTAAAAAAATTAATAATTGAAACGAAAAGATAAAAAATAAAACGTCATTAAAATTTTTGATAATGATGATGATGAGTAAAAAAATTAATAATTGAAACGAAAAGATAAAAAATAACAGGGTCGTGAATATGCATAGGCAATACCGAATGAAATTATTTATCGATCTTCCTATTAATTCATAAATAATTTTGGATTAGACTATATTCAAATAAATTATAAATGTCATAAAATATTACTCTAATAACAATATAACTATCATATATAGATTAAAATAGATAGAAAAATTAATACGACGTGTGCAACGCACGCACACCTTTCTAATTACATATAAAAGTATGAATAGATTGGAAGTTTCTTTCCTTTTTTATATGGATAAAATTGCCCTATAAAATAGTCTTCCGATATAGAATTTGAAGGGCAATCAAGCTATTTTACTACTATATTAATAATAATAATAATAATAAATGATGATGAATATTGAAAAAGAATTAACCGATTCATATTCATATAGGCTTTTAATTGACATTAATTGATCTCATTAACAATTCTAACATTAAAAAAAATAAAAATAAAAACCAGACACGATCTGGACAAGTTTTTTTTTATCTCTCGAACATTGACAAATGTTGGGGTGGCAGAGAGTGTGTACGAAGCAATTATTGTACCTCCGATAGGTTTTCAAAGTTAGTGTTGTACCTTAAAGACTAGTGTTTAATAGGGTTGGGCAAAGCATCAAATTTCCTATATACTTTGAGGTAATGTTTTTGGATTCTTGACGTGGAGGAGTACATGATATTATATATCAACCCCGTTGGTTGTTCGGACCGTAAATTCTAAGTTCGGTAGTTACATGGTGTCATTCACAAGTTGTAATTATCGTGAAATCATAAACAAGCAAGAAATTATTTATAAATTGAACTTTACTGATTAAATAAAATAGTTAGGGTTACAATCTTCCATTGCGATCTGTCGAATTATTCTGTTTTTTTGTGGAATCGCCTTTTCAACTCTTCTGGATTTTGATTTTGTTCATCAATAACGGTAATTTGAGGGTTTGGTCAATTTAATCTCGAATTAAATATTTGGACTTGTATTTTCTTACTCAAACTCAACATCTCTTACAAGATCTTGTTTTCCCGTCTAGAAATAAATATATATAGTCTTTAACAATATTTGGCTCAAATATATATACTTTCGTGTCTTCAAATGTATATATATAGGCAGCAAAACTGGATCAAAAATACCAAGTAAATGAAAACAAAGATAAATTTATTTGGCTTCATCTTACAAGCACAATAGCCATTACATCAAATTATTATTATCGTCTATAATTATTGCGAACGCTCTATAGTTCATTTTCATTTATTGAAAATAATTTGAAGAAAGATGGCATTAATTAACTAAGACAATTACTGATTTTAATAGGGCGTGACATGATGAAACATCTTTTACCACAATTAGCATCAATGCAGTCTTGATGCGTCTTACAAGACGGATGGCATGGGGCAGGGGCAGCCCTTGTAATAATTCCTGTTGGTTGCAATTCGATGGCTTCTACTTCAAACATTTTTGAGAAACAAGGTATAACTGCACATAATAAAATTGAAATTAATTAACAATAAGAAAAAGTCGAGCTCGAGTTTTAGTTGAGCAGCTTATGAGTTAATTTAGAATGAGAGACTTTTAAGTTTTTACCTGATGAGGTGATTAAAAGGAGAGCAAAGAGAACTATTTTAAGTGCAGTATTCGCCATTTTACGTTGAATCTTCAATATGAGATCAACCAAATTTATAGGCAAATTTGCATCCACACAAAACCCATGAGCTATATATTTTACAATATTGTTTGTGTACTTAGAATTAAATCATGCCCTCATGCTTTATGCATGCATACATACTACTTATATATGTTAGTTATCTTTTCTGTTTCAATGGTTATTTCTAAATACTCAATAGTAACAAATTGTCCTTGAGTTTTTATTATGGACAATTATCAATAGGCCCATAAGAAATAATTTATAAACAAATTAGTATGATAAAAAGCCTAATTTATCTTAAAGCACAAACATGATTTTCTTTTCTGAAATGCTATTCATAGTGCAATTTTTACCGCCTTGTAGTGCGATTTATTTCATTTGTAACTTTCCCTAAAAAAAACAAATTCGCCCGCTATTTCGTGTATTATTACACGAAATCCACTCCATAATTTCGTGTATTGTTACACGAAATATAAGTGTTTATTGTTATAGAACACGAAGGACGAAACTGTTAGATTGAAAAAATTTCGTGTATTTCGTGTAATAATGCACGAAATTGTACATCATATTTCGTGGAGTTTTCCACGAAATTGTACATCATATTTCGTAGATTTTTCCACGAAATATAATGTAATGTTTCGTGAAATTCAGTACGAGATCACTAATTGATTTATTTTTTAATTAACCAATTTATTTCAGACACTCAAATTGACCTAAAAATTCAAATACAAATACAAATTGAACTAGAATTCAAATACAACTACAAATTGATCTAAATTTCAAATACAAATACAAATTCAACTAGATTTCAGATACAACTACAAATTGATCTAAAATTCAAATACAAATACAAATTGAACTAGAATTCAAATACAACTACAAATTGAACTACCGACCAGACTTTAATTGTTCGTACAAGAGTAGTCGGGGTTTGTACATTTTGAGTAAGTGCCTCAAGTTTTTAGCTCTATGGTGTACCCATGCCAGATGGATTGGTGGTAGAGGACTATTCGCGGCCAAATTGACAAACATGAAATGATTGTTGTGCAATGTCACAACAATGATACATGATAAGTGACCACTGCCAAACATAGGAATGTAAGTCATACTCCCTACTTGAGTCAAAAGTACCACTAATGCACTGTATCTGGTAGCAATGGTCAATCCCATTTCATTCATGTCCATCCAATAAGCTTGTGGACAAGGCCCTGAGGTCCAGTCACACTTGCGTGACCTCAACGTATCCGGTACTGCCAAACATCGCCGTGTACACATTAGCATGCTCGTATAACTCAATAAGCAACTCCCCTCTCACTTGCGGCCATCTTTCTTGATCCCCGTACACGGCTTGAGCAACACACCGGTACCCATAGTTGCCATCCGCCATCACGTTAACATAATCTTGAATAAGACGGACCATAAATTTGGGCACGAAAGAATAAAAGTCGATTCCTTCATGTGCAGGTATTGTAGGGGCAGCAGATTCTTGTGTGGGAATACGAGAACCACGACCTTTCATCTTCGATTGAGGTGTTCCATCAGTGCTTCTCTCAACCTTTGCTTTAGGAATCTTTGCACCAGATGAGGTTTGGCGACCCTTGGAACCACAAAACGACTTAATTGTCTCCTCATCAATATGATACTGCCATCCGGAAGGGTCTCTCTTTGTCGAGTTATTCTTTGGTCGTCCTTTGGTCTTAACAAATGATGGCTCGGACAGATGCGACGTAGACGGATAAACGATGCCACGCAATGAGGCCACGGCATTTATCTTACTCGTGTAATTAATCTTCTTCAAACTGCAATTCAGGTCATCAATCTGTCTATCCACAATCTCCTCGCGGTTAACTTGATACTCGGGTAGCTCCGAAGGCTCAACTGCCATGGTACTCCAGAATGGATGCAAGTCTGAAATGACGAACGTGTCATTATCTTCCATTTTCTGCACAATTTTGCACGCGCATGGGAGCCCATGAGTATTCCAAAGATATTGTGTGCAAATACTCGGATCTTGCATCGTCGGGGACTCCATCTCTTGATCCAATTTCTCTAATGCCAGATGCGTAACATAACAAATCAAACCCTGAAAACACGGCCATGCTGCAGTATGTTTCGTTATCTTGGATGATAATGAAAAATCGCATTTCAGCTGACTAATTTGGATATAAATTTGGTCCCGAAGTTTGCCTTGCACGTTATCCAGACCTCCGGTCGAAGCATTTAACCAACCCTTCGCTGAAGAATGAGCACTCTCCACCCTATCCAATTACAACAACAATCAAAGCATACAACGACAGTCTAATTACAAAATAAATATTATTTTTATATAATATATTTTATCATTTAAATAACTAAAACATGTAATACCTGTTGGTGCTCGTGTTGCCAAAATGATACACATTGCGAGTATAGGCTCGAACAAACTTCTCCTTGTATATCAACCACGTATCATTCAAATACTGTATCAGTCTAGGATACCCTGCATACCGTCCAACAATTTCATTGTAATTGTAATGATACTCTTCTTCGGTTTCTGATTTCACCAGCTTAGCCCACAGCACACGTCGGAATATTAGACCTTGGTCTTTGTTGCCTCTCATATATTTCGTCGCATTTGCCTCAACATATCTGTTTATATGGAATATACACAACATATAATACGAAAATGGGAAGACATTTGGCAGTGCTTTCAAAAGACCCAACTCCTGTCTGTCAAGATCGCATCAGGTTCGACACCATCTAGCAACTCTTTCAAACAATTCAAAGTCCACTCGTAGGTGTCTGCATCTTCATGTGACATAAATGCAACAGCAATTGTAAAATTTCTCCCAGCTGGAGTTATCCCAATTATTTCTAAAAGAGGCATAGCATACCTACAACAATGTTGTTTTTACATATTTAAACAATACAATACATTAAAACACAATAATCATAATTTAAACAATCGTAATTTTAATTACTTATTTGTTTTGTATGTGTAGTCCATCAATATAACATACGGGAACAGCCGTAGTAACTTAATAGATTCGGGACATGCAAACATAATATCTGTAATCGTGTTGCTCGTTTCACTATCGACGCAATGCCAATATCGATACTCGCCTTGTTGAAAGTTATGCATCATATACTGAATAACAGTCATGCCCTCCATTTCCTCTGATTTAATCTTGGCCAACTCATTGTAAACATGCTTCATAGAGGTTTGTATCGTCGGATCATCTTTCCTCAATCTATCCATGATTAGCATTGGCTTCACGTGAGAATTTCGCAATTCTTTAATTCTTGCTTTCTGTTGTGGAGTTATACGACTGGTCGTACCTTGTCCGTGAGGAAACAAAGCCGGACGATGAGTATGCCTGCCATCGCTGACAGTCAACCGCCATAATTCATCAAACCTTGACTTTTTGCCAATCAATTTGAACGGACAACCACATTTTTTAGTTCCAGTGTTTCTAGGATCTTCCACATCGATATTCGTTTGTCGGCCATGTCCGTATTTGTCACATGTCAAGTACTGTGCATTCTCCCTTCTAGACTAACAAATCAAACCGTGACAGTGACTAACTGCAGTTGCTTTGGCCCAGTTGATTAATTCTTCCCTACTACCGAACACAATATCAACTTGGAAGAAGTGAGAGAAATCTTCTTATTCATTTTGATCCAAAACCGAGGGATCAAAATACAAATTGTCTTCACATGGCTGCGTAAATACAAAAAAAAGTTAGATACTTGCACAAAAAAAAAATAATACTAGGTATTTCGTGTAAAAGTACACGAAATTAATGTATACATTTCATGTAGTACTGCACGAAAGGAATAACAAAACAGTTTACTTCTGTTTCGTGTGACTTTACACGAAATAAGAGGTATAATTTCGTAGTATTGTACACGAAATGACTGGAAAAAACGAATAAGGTGTTAATTTCGTGCAAAACACCACGAAACGACTTGAATAATTTCGTGATATTCTACACGAAACGACTGAAAATCGAAAAAAATCACACTAAAACGTAATTTCTTACCTCATTTACGGGATCGATGTTGGCCATCTTGATAATCGTTGGGTTTTAACTGATTTCTACGAAAACAAATCACGATCTACAAAAGTTGAAATATTTGGAGGTTGAGAGGATTTTGTAAAAGGTTAAAGTGTTTTTTGACAAATGAAGTATTTCGCACTGTAGCTTGAAAAAACCGCACTATGAATAGTAAACTCCTTCTTTTTTTTCATAAAAGATCATCAAAGACAAACACTCCTCAAATTCTAATAAGTTACTCCAATTTCATCAATCAAACATTCATATAATCTCAATTTCGTCAATTAACTAATTTTGATCATTTGACCTTAATTTTGACCGCCGTTGCTTTTGACCATAGTTGATTTTTTTATTTTTTTAATAATCTGATCAACATAGTAAGATTAATTTTTTAATGTTTTTTCTTTCTAAAGTAATATTAATTATTTATTTTATTTGTTTGTTTTTTTTTTCTTTGAGACAATGTTATTGTGTTGTTAACCGATAATGTTACTGTGTAACACAATAAAATAAATTTATGTTGTTGTAATGAAATGTTAACATAAAACACTAATGCATGCTTTTGGTTATATTTTCTCAATTTTGATTGATAAGAAAGAATAGTGTCAAAATAAAACACTTTTAACACCCATTCCAAATATTAAAACTTTTTTAATTTTTCTTAAGGTCTCTTTATTTTCTTCCTCAAAAGCATTTGGTGCTTACTAATGCATTAGTGATATCGTTTTCTTATATTTTTTAAAGGGACAATATTGTAAAAAGAAGTACATAGAAAAAAAGAACAAGTGAATCATATATTCAGTTATAAAACATAGTGGTGCATCACCAATTCCAATAAAAAACGCTTATATTACAATATAAATATTGTAAGAAGCGGTAATCGGGTCGGAGGCGGTCAGGCACCGACTTACCATTAATCGGTGCGGCGGTGATTAATCGGTGATAAATCGGAAATAAATCGGTTTTTAAAATTTAATATAATGTATTTCTAGATATTACTTATAATAATCGAAACATATATAAAAAGATATTTAAACATAGTTATATTTCCACCATGTATATATCATAATAACATAATAAAATTATAATAACAATAAGATCATAATACATATATATCCTTATATAATATAAATGAAAAGGCAATTTTTTTGAATTTTCATTTAGAGGGTGTTTGGCTAAGCTTATAAGATGTTAAAAGGAGCTTATAAGATGTTTTAGAGCTTATAAGCTCTTCCAAAGTGTTTGGTAATTTTTTAGAGAAAGATCTTAATTTTTTTTAAATAAACTGTTGGAGAGTAAATAAGATTTTTTTAAATAAGTACCTCTACCCCACCTTTTTATTTAAGATCTTTTAATGAGTAAAAAATAGGAAATAAGCCCATTATCCAAACACTCTAAAAATTAATCCTAAAAATAAGATGTAACAGCTTATCAGCTCTTAAAACATCTTATCAGACGTAAGAGCTTATCAGCTGTTTAAAATAAGCTTAGCCAAACACCCTCTTATTCTTGAACATTCCTCGCTTACATCATTAGTTCTTTAACAATAACAGTTAACATAAACAAAATAAAGCATAAAATCATATTTTTTTTTAATATTAAAATCCCAACTTTTATTTTGAATTATTAAAAAAAAAAAAAAAAAAAAAAAAAAAAAACCACGATTTTTGACCGACTTTTGCCACCGAGTTTGACCCGCTTAAAGATTTGACCGCCTCAGACCGCTTCGGACCGCCTAAAACCGCATCACAGACAAAAAATCAATTTTTCCAACCTTTACACTAAAATCGTAGAGGTTTGGGACCGCCTCCTCCTCGGAGACCGATTAATCGGCCGCCTCGGCCAATTTTTAGAACACTACTTAATATGTATGTTTTGCTATTTTTTTTTTTTTGAAATGCAACATTTAAGGTGAGTGTAGCTGATTAATTTTTTATAATTTTTTTGCTTTTATTTATATTTTTTTAATTTTAGTAAGTATGGAGTTACAACCTCTATTTCGATTTGTCTTATTATTTTGTTCAAGAATTTTGTTTTAATGGAATCGCCCCTTTAAAGTCTTTTGGATTTTGAGTTTTGGTCTTCAGTTAGGGTTGAGTCAATTTACTCTCGAATTCAATATTTAAACTTGTATTTTCTTGCTCAAACTGATCAACATCTTTTAAAAAGATCTTGTATTTCCCCTCTTGAAATACACACACACCACACACACACACACACACACACACACACACACACACATATATATATATATATATATATATATATATATATATATATATATATATATATATATATATATATATATATATATATATATATATATATATATATATATATAGGGCTGGCAATCGGGCCGTGTGAGCCGAGTCTGGGTCGGCTCAAACTCATATACCATCGGGCCTCATTAGTATAGGCTCAAGCTCAAATACCATCGGGCCTCATGCCTATAGGCTCAAACTCGGCTCACGTATTTTTTCGGGTTTCGGGTTTATATCGGGCTTATATCGGGCAATAAATAAAAGAAAATGCTATTTGCGGTCACAAAATTGCTATTCGCGGTTTATAACAAAACCCCCCAAAACTTTTAAAAATATCAAAAAAACCCCCAAAACTGCAAATAGCAAAAAAAAAAAAAAAATTCGAAAATTCGAAATCAAGCTTGAAGAAGGGTTGGGCTTCGATTTTTTGATGTAATTTCGACTCTTTTATGTGTAACATGCATTGGGTAGGTCGATTACAGAACCAATTTCATGTTAAAAAGCCCTACTAAATCGATTTGTAGGGCTTTTTTTTTCGCAAAAAAATGTTCGAACGCCCAAGATGGGCGCCCAAGGCGTGTACGAACGCCCGTTCCGGGCGTTCCTACACGCCTTGGGCGCCCATCTTGGGCGTTCGAACATTTAAAAAAAAAAAAAAAAAAAAAAAAAAATTTTTTTTGCACTGGACGCCCAACTCGGGCGCCCAAATGCAGCTTGCACGCCCAACTTGGGCGTGCACTGCATGAATGGGCGCCCAACTTGGGCGTTTACGCGTTTTGGGGGGTGTTTTTGGATTTTTTTGGAAAGTTTAGGGGTTGTAGTGAAATAAAGTGTTTTTTTGGGGGGTTTTGTTAGAAACCGCAAATAGCAATTTTCAAACCGCAAAAAGCAATTCCCTAAATAAATTACATATTTTACAACTTTGTAGTCGGACGTGGAAAGAAAAAAAAACCTCACAGTCTAAGAGAAAAATCTAGAATATTCATTAAAAATCAAAATAAGATTAAAAAAAAAAACCATAGTCTACTGTTCATTAACGAATGAAGGTTATTGTTGTAAATATTTAATCCTTAAATAATTATATGAAAAAATGCATCCGAGTCCAAAATATAAAAAAAAAAAAAAAAAAAAAAAAAAAAAAAAAAAAAAACTAAAAGCAATTATAAATGTCTTTGTATCTCTTTTCGAAAATCTTGATTCATGATATATATATTTAGTCGGGCTTTATTCGGGCTGAGCCATGGTAAGCTCAAACTCGGCTCATAGTTTAATCGGGTTTAATGAAACGGCTCAAACTCGGCCCGGCTCACAATTAATCGGGCTCGGCTCAAATAAAATCGGGCCTAGCTATCGGGCTTCGTTCGGGTAGGCCCGGCTCAATTGCCGGTCCTATATATATATATATATATATATATTATATATATATATATATATATATATATATATATATATATATATATATATATATATATATATATATATATATATATATATATATATATATTCTTTAATTACAATATTTGGCTCAAATAATATACTTTAGTGACTTGAAATGTATATATTTAGTCTTCAATATTTATTTCAAATATATGCATGTAAAGATGGAAGGTAAATTTTTTACGAGCTAACCATATGAGTAAAAATACCTATACATATAAAGGTAGCAAAAATGCATCAAAACCCCATGTAAATAAAAATAAAGGTGAATTTATTTGATTTCATCTTACAATCACTACAGTTATTACATGAAATTATTATTATTGGCTATATATGATTATTGTGAACACTCCACATTTCATTTTATTGAATATAATTTGAAGAGATATGTCATTAAAAACTAAGACAATTACTCATTTTAAAAGGACGCTTCATGGTGAAACTCTTGCTACCACAATTAGCATCAACGCACACGACAAGGGCAGCTCTCGTAGTTCATGTTGGTTGCAGTTCCATGACTTTCACCCCATACATTTTCTAGGAACAAGGTATAACTGCAGATTATAAAATTTTAAAATTAATTAATAAACAATTAGAAAAGTCGAGCGCTCGAGATTTTGTTGAGCTAGCTTATTAGATTCCAGTTTATTGAAAACATGGTATGGGGAATATAAATGTAGAATTCATTTAGAATCATAAGTTAATTTTACCTGATGAAGTGATCAAAAGGAGAGCAAAGAGAATTATTTTAGGTGTAGTACTCACCATCTTTTTTGTTGAATTTTTCATGTGAGATTCAACAGAATTTATAGGCAGATTTTCATCCACATTGTATATCAAACAAACTCCATGACCCAACATAGAGCCAATTGGGGGTCGTGGCCCCCCAACATTTCTCAAATCCTTTAATACTATATATAAGTACAATTTTTTCGTGTAAAATAGCATTAAACGGCCTCGTCTCTCAAGTTTTTTAATTCATTTGGCCCCACGGATTTAAAATCATGACTCCGTCAATGCTCATATCGTTTTCATACAAGATCATGAAAGACAAGCACGTCTTAAATTTTAATAATTTACTCCAATTTCATCAATCAAACTTTAATATAACATCAATTAACCAATTTTGATCATTGACCTCAATTTTAACCGCCGTTGCTTTTGGACAACGTTGAGGTTTTTTTTATCAAGTCGACATAGTAACATTAATTGTTTTTAATGTTTTTTTTTTTTTGCTTTGTAAAGTAATATTAATTATTTCTTTTATTTTTTTTAATTTTTTTTCCGGACAATTTTATTGTGTTGTTGACCGACTGATTTGTTGCTCGAGTCTTTTGAGCAACTCATGGAACTCGTGATAGTTTGAACAATTATCGGTTTATGCAAAAGAACGATTTTGTTCTTCTTTCTTTCTATTTATCAAAAGTTCAAAATATATTAATCCCTTATAAAAAAATGTTATATACAAAGATATATATGAATCTTGCTTGATTTTATAGTTACTTAGATGATTTTGTAGTTAGAACTAATTAATCTTGACACCATTTCAAGGTATGTGCCAAATAAATGATCAACCAATTCATTTTAGAAAGAGTTTTAACCTGTAGTTAAAGTTGATTTATTAACAAAGACATGATAATTAATGTACCCCATCAAAAACTCAACCATCATCACTACATATGTTTGATGAGTACAATAAAAGAAGATTAAGTAGACGAAACGAACACACACATTTAAATATCCTTGTAATTAATCGGGTTTTAATTGAATCTACTTATACGTGCACATTTATATTTATCTAATAGAAGTTTAGTTTTGCATTTATGTACAATTGTTTTAGGCAACAATTATTATTTCAATATAAAGAAAGTTAAAGCTCCTTCGATTCTTAAAATCTTGAAATACAAGAAGAGAATTCCATCTTAATTTATTTCAGAGGTAATTAACTTGTCTCTAGCTCTCTTTCTTCTTCCATTGAGTATTATTTAAAGTAGCACTTTGACGAGGCAACCATTTGAAATAAGGCAGTACCTACTTTCAAGTAGAAAAAGAATTTGCTTCTCCGCCTAAATGAACTGATTAATGACAGTCGGTTTGAGGTTAAAAGAAACTGCTCGTCACCTAATTCAAAATTGGAAACTGGAATGGAAATTCCGAATGTCGATGATTTCAATTTGAAATTTTCGACGTTGGAACAACATTTTTCATTCCGAAATCCAAGAGTTCAGATTTGGATTTTTTTGGAACGGAATTTGAATGCATATTAAATTTTCGATTTTCGATCCGATTTTATTCCGAAAATTTCAAATTAAATTCCAAAAACTTACACTTATAATGTCAATATTATTATTTATTTTATGTCACAGCTCACTAAAAATTTGGAATTTTCGAATTCTGCAAACTCCAATCCAAAAAAATTTGATTTTAGAACAATGTTTTTCATTACAATTTTTGAAATCCTGATACCCGAATTTTTCGAGTTTTG